>NC_063047.1:37160832-37760832 GCF_018812025.1 Megalobrama amblycephala
TATTTAAAAGTGGACTAATAGGCTATGTGAAAGATGACAAACAAATGACATTTTATTGAGTACCATTTAGTTCACTTCCAGCCTCAGTGCCCCATTCAATTAGTTTTGAATACTTTAATTAATTGAATTTATTAATTTGCTCTCCATGTCTCGACAATTTGGTTCTTAATGGAATACTACTTCAACCTTTTTTGCAATGCTAATTGATTTTCAAGATCCTTAAGCTTTGGGTGGATTTGCCTTATCATAGATTAGCTATGTGATACGCCTCTCCTTCCTGAATCATTTTGTGTGATTTTTGCATGGGTGGGCATGAGAAAGGGTTGTGAGAAGTTAATTACATTTTATAGAGGCCAAAAATGGTCTTCCATACGAAACTGATTTAGAAGACTAATGCTTAAAATGACTCTTTCTTTTTCAGTCTCACAGTAAGTCAGGCTGGAATTAACCATTCAGTTTTAGTCTATGATAAATGAGCTGTGTTCTGTAATTCTGAACTTTTATTAAATAGATTAATCATTACTTCATTAAAGATGTATCCTTTGGGTTGAGCAGCGGACTGAAAAAGCCATCTCTTCCTCATATCAGTTCATCTCTTTCTGTCCAAGTCTCTGAGATATTGGGTTAATAAAAGTTCCAGGCTTTTTATGTCTTTAAGAACAATCTGAAGAAAGAAGAGTCAATGGTCTGATCATATGCATCAGCAGTTTGTTAATTTAATTTCAGCTAAAGTTGGTCAGACTCCCTCGGGGGAATATTTGACATGAGAAAATTAGATTCAGGATCAGCTGTGCTGCTCCCCAAGTCTATATTTAACCTTAACATCTTAAAGAAATAATAGTGAACCTGTGAGCAATAGTAAAAAGCTGTTACGATTCACAGGATCCCTACAACTGCTCCCTATACTCAGAGGGCACATGGCAGTTTACTGTGTAAATAAGTACAGATTTTCCTAATTTCATTTCACGAATTCACACTTACAAATAGCCATGTAGAGTAAAAGCGCATTTGGTATTTGGCATGCTGTCCGAGGGGAGGCCTCCAAGCTCCCGGATTACTCCTCCCTTATCCCTGGCTGGGATAGGAACCAGTGAGGTTCGGGGTGGTGGAGGGATGCAGAAAAACAGTCGAGGAACATAGGTGAGTTGCCTATACACACATATATATTTTGCACATTTGCAACCCTTAAATTCTTTGCATTTAAAAACACAAGACACTGGGCTGTGGAATAAGGCCTTGACACTTGAACCCAATGGTCAAACACCTCTGTCTATTGCATGTTTCAAAGAAAAACAGTGCCTTGGAAATTGGAATGCAAAAAATGCATTCTGTGAGAACGGCCCGTAACCACATGCCCGAGCGCTTAACCAACGCTCTGCCAATCCATGGTCTGGCTGAACGTATTTACCATACTCTTTTGTATTGGTATGGAGGCAACAAATTTCAGTGTTCAAGGGGGCAATAGAGTTACATTCAAATTTCTCCCACACTAAGCCTAATACATTATTCAGGTAAGCTGCTATAAATTTTACTAAAACTTTAACTAACTTGCTTTTCAAGACTCTCATCAAACTGTTGCTCTGCCACGGCAGCAGTTGACCTGAAGAGGACTCATTTGATGCTAATTCCATAGGAATTTCATAGGAAATTGCATGCATAAATCATTCGTTGTGCGTGTCATATCCATACACAGAGAAAGTAGCTCTGGCTACGGGCACATGCATGGTGTGTGAATAGCGCAAAGCTGAAGTTTTGTCAGAAAGATTTACTATGGGTCGTTCAAAACGGGAAACTTTTGTGGAATCAGTGGTTTCAAAACAAAAACATTTTTATTTATGTGTCTATCAGGTCTGGTAAGATGTTCTATATCTCAAACCCCAGTCATCTCTGCAGGGGAGCTCAGAGGAGCCAAAACATAACTAAAACAATGTTCTTCCACAAGACACATGCAGTTTTATTTTATCTAACCATTTTAGGGCCAAACGTTACATAGTGTAGCTTTAAGTTCTTTCTAAAATAACAGTATTGATATTGCTTTTTAATATGTTAAAAATAATGGCAATGAGAGATGATCAAAAATTGTCCCACTTTCTTTATTTCCACCCAATATATGTGTGTCTAATCAACCCAGTTTGATCACATTCACAGTTTCCGAAGCTAACAGGGAATGTTCTCAGAACTTTGGCTAATGTTCTGGAAAGGTTCTTTCAAAGTTCTCCCAGTAACATTTATAGAATGTTTGTTTGAAGTTATCTGGTCTTTAATAATGTTCACAAAAACTTTATTTGTACATCACTCATGGGATTTTTATTTTTTTTTCCTGAAACTTACTTTAAATTATCCTACTTGTTCTAGAATGTTCAGAGACCATTAAAAAGTAACACGCCCATAATGTTTACAAAATGAAAGTTACCTTCACGTTTAATAATAATAAAAAAAATAATAATAAAACATAAAAAATTCAGATACCGCGTTTTCATAACTTAGCAAAACATTCTTAGAGCATATTTCTGTTATCTGGATTAGAAAAGTTATTCTACCAACACTTCAGGAAACTATGTGCTTCCCACTTAAATATTACACATTGCTCACTGTGCATGGGTTTCCTTAACATCACTCTTTAGTCCATATTATTTGTCTGATCAAACAGGCAGTGCATGTGTCATGGCTGTCAGCTTTGAATGGGAGAAGAGATATCAAAAGTCTTGAAGGCAGACAATCTAACTCCTAGTGTGAGGTCCCCGACGGACAGCGAGAAAGAGTTCAGGGATGGGCCGGGGCCAAATGAATGATGGGGGTCCAATCTCTCAAAAGCACTGAATCAAATCATTGCTTCAGCTGCAGAATGAGATATGTGAAGTGTGTGTATGAGGCAGAGAAAGAGTATGTGAGAAAAGGAGACAGAGTGTGAGTGTGTTTAACACAGAGTGTTCTTCTTGATAAAGTCTTTAGATGAAAAGAAACTGGGCCCACTGAGGACTTCCATCTGTGTGCTTCTTATAATCTTAGTCTCCACGAGGAATAAAAGAGAGATAGCATGTGAGAACGCAGAATTACAGATAGAATGGGGGGAATCAAAATTAGAAAGGGCATGTGGCATTTGGAAGTGGTTACATTTTCCCCCCAAAAAATACACACACATTCTTAATGAATTTCCAAAAGGATGAATTCATTCCCACAAAATTATTACTGAATGCAGCCTGCATGGATACTTTCCACAAACAAAGTTTTGTGAATAAGCCTCAATCTATAATCAGCCTAATTTGGTTTAGCACTATTTTAGCGTAATTTTGCAGTTGGTAAATGAATAAGATATTTTATTTAGCTGAAATGTTTAGTGGATTTTATCACATTGAATTTTTCAGTTTCTAAATTTTTGCATTCTTTCATTTGTGTCTTACATACTGATTGAAGTCATAGTGCTCTCTCTCCCGTGTTTATGTACACTATCACAATATCACCATGGTAACACCTGTCATATTTATTAAGTAAATTCTTATGGACCTTGTTGGAGCCTTGTTTACACACAACTTGATTTTGCATTCCACTACACTGCTTTTCCATTGTTTTTCAGTGTAAACATGCGCTAGACAGACATGTTTGAACATTGCGCTAACTTCTTTTGCCTTGTCTCACTCATGACACAGCATTGTATAAACATGGTGCTCAAGTTAAAAGTAGTTCAGCATTTAAAAAACATTTTCCTGATACTTATTTGATATGAAGCACTCCTTAGGGTCCGTTTACACAGAACGTGTTTTTGTGTTCCACTGCACTGCTTTTCCATTGTTTTCTACTTAAACATGCACTAGACAAATATGTTTGATTGTTGCATTTGTGTCTCATGTCTTTTGAAAAAGAAGATCAACTTTAAAGGATTAGTTCTCTTTCACATGACAATTACCACAAGCTTTACTCACCCTCAATCCATCCTAGGTGTATATGATTTTCTTCTTTCTGATGAACACAATCTGAGATATATTAATAAATATCCTGACGCATCCAAGCTTTATAATGGCAGTGAGGAACACCAATGAGTATTAAGCTGAAGAAAGTGCCTGCTCGGCACAGAACTGTTCAGCACAATGATTGGAACAGCAGCTAATCCTAATGAGTGTAAAATATTTTAAATCTGAAGTGTCTAGAGCGTTTGTTAATCGATTATCTGTTGAAGCCACCAGCCTGAATTAGTTCAGCTTACTTTTAAAATGATAAAATAATTAACAGTGGAATTTGTGTTGAAAAACTACATTACCCATGATGCTATACAGACAATTCCACCAGAGAGTCGAAACGAGCATAGACAGACCTTCAGACTGACAGCAGTGGGTCTGGAGTCTGTCAGAGTTTTCATTGGCCAAGGACCGCTCCAAGAGTACATTTGACTGACATGTAACGCAACCAATCACAGTTTGCTTTGTTCCGCGTCGTGTTTAGGGGCGTGAAAATGTAACGTCAATGTCCCTACAATAACAGACTGGCGTGCATCTAATAAATTATTCATTCAAGAACATTGTGCAAGTTTACTGCAACAATGGAGCCGCGAACTTCACATACTTTTAAATCCAGTGTTTAGTTGATCCTGATAAGCGCTCGTTGTCACAGTTGTAAACACAATGGCGTTCTTCTTCCACAAGGGGGTTTGGCATCACAGCATTTGTTTTCCGGCGGACTGTTAAAGAACGTGACACACACGTCTCCCGGACATCCTGTATAATTCAACCAACCAGATGACGACTTTGAAAATGTGCCATATGCATCAGACGTTCAGCCAACAGTCCGTGGGTGTGACGTCTGAGGCTGAAGGTGCTTTCATGCAGCCTCGTAATTCCTGTGGTTACGAGATTCTAGCTTGTAAAAAGCGTTCATGTCCTCGTAGAGCTCGTAATTACAGCTTGTAAGCTGGGAGTTTTCTGAAAGCTCCCAGATGTACCACGTGGCCGCTGTAGATTCATAGGCGTTGATAGTAACAGCTCCAAATATAATGTTGCATGTTGTCATCTCAAGATTCCAGTAAATACGAGGTGCCATGAACGCAGCATGAGACTAAAATGAGCACAACACACAAAAAAGCTCTTTAGCTCCACCCCCGTCCCATGAAGCACCACAAATGATGAAAAATCGAGTTGGTCTCCCTACGATCTCAAAATACTTAAAAATTTGTGTATGCATATTTTGAAATAAATTTTAAATATTGTTTTTATATATAAATGAGTAGTTTTGCTTCAAATCAAAGTTTGTAATGTTATGATTCACCTCATCACTGGTTGGCTTGGTTTGTGGCTTATAACGCCTTTTTTTTTTAAGTCCCTATGAGAGAAATGAAACAGGGAGAGAACTGAAGAGGAGGAGGGTTTTTCTGTGTTCGTATGCAGCAAAATGTGACAAACTATGGTGCTGACTGCTTATACCTGAGCGCCAACTCAGGGAGGACAATGTGCACTGTTGTTCAGCAAAAACATCAAAGTTTGTTTATCACCTCCCTCGCCCTTGATATGGAATCACAGAAATGAACTACTGTGTTTTCTTCCTTGCTGTGAGCTCAACAGTCCATATCAGCTTTTATTACGATTCAGTTTTACAGAGTATGTGCACTATTGTATCTGAAAATCTAGAGATTAACGTCTGTGTCTCAGACTCTTCGTTCATTTTATTGTTTTGCAAAATCTTATTTGAGGTTTATTTTTCTCCCTCAGGTGCTTGCTTGCAGCAAAGTTTAAATCTCAAGAAAGAATACAGAGATAGTAGTAAGGAGTAGTAGTAAGGATAGTAGTAGTAGTAGTAGTAGTAAGGATCTTAGTAGTAAGGATAGCAGTACAAGTAATGTTCCCATAATGTTTGCAAAATTATAAAGAAGAATTGTTGTTCTGGGTTGCTTCCTCTGATGAACCACCATTATATTCCAAATACTTCTACCACCCTTTTCACTCAGTTTTCCATATTTTAGCATTTAAAAAGTTACATACTTCACTTTTAAATTACATTTCTCAAAATCTATCTATGCACAGAGATCCATCCCAAAATACATCACTTGTAATGATATGAGCTTCCTGCTTTCCCGCCCATAACATGAGAGCCTTGTTACATGAGGAAATTATGGGCTAAATGGACTCTTAAGAGGGTTTTGTTAAGTGCTAAGATGGACTGGGGTCTTGTCCTGTCACCTTCAGTGTTTAGCACTCTCTGATGGACGCTATTTTGGTTTCAAGCTACACCACTCTACACTTTAATTACCATTCTGTAAGCGAGCCCTTTAGTGATAAGCTGTTACCCCTCCCCCTAAAATGAATACGACACTATTTTTGAAAATAGACTCAACTTCAACTCCCGTAGAATTAAACAGTTGAGTTTGACCATTTTCTAATCCATTCAGCTGATCTCCGGGTCTGGCGGTAGCATTTTTAGCTGCAGCTTAGCATAGATCATTGAATCTGATTAGACCGTTAGCATCTGGCTCAAAAATGACCAAAGAGTTTTGATATTTTTCCTATTTAAAACTTGACTCTTCTGTAGTTATATCGTGTTCTAAGACCGGAAAGTTGTGATTTTCTAGGCCGATATGGCTAGGAACTATAATATCATTCCGGCGTAATAATCAAGGAACTTTGCTGCTGTACCATGGGTGCAGCAAGCGCAATGATATTATGCAGCGCCTGAAAATAGTCCCCAGCAAGCTCATCTTAAGTGTATTCCGGTTCAAATAGATATAGTTCAGGATCTACTCCAAAGTAAATGTCTTCTGAATCGGCTCTCACAAATGTCTCCATGGTCGCAAGGCGTGGTACGGCAGCAAAGTTCCTTGATTATTACGCCGGAATAAGAGTATAGTTTCTAGCCACATCGGCCTAGAAAATCGCACTTTTTCATTTTCCGGTGGTCTTAGAACACGATGTAACTACAGAAGAGTCAAGTTTTAAATAGGAAAAATATCGAAACTCTTTGGTCATTTTTGAGCGAGCTGCTAACAGTCTAATTAGATTCAATGATCTATGCTAAGCTGCAGCTAAAAGTGCTACCGCCAGACCCGGAGATTGGCAGAATGGATTCGAAAAACGGTAAAACTCAACTGGGGAGTTGGAAAATTAGCCTATTTTCAAAAATAGTGGCGTGTTCCTCTAACTGTCACCCCCCTTTTTGAGCATAGATGTGAAAATGCACTATTCAAACTTAAATTGACCCAAGTTTGGTCTCTTTTTAAAGAAGATACTCAACAGATTATTGCTGAAGTGAAAGCACTTCAAAAAAAAAAATGTAAAGAAAAAAAGTTATAGAAGTTTAAATTTATTGTAAAGCAAATGTACTGTACTAAACATTTTTTTAGTTTATATAAAATGTTTTACAAAATAATTTTTAATCTAAAAATTATATAAAATCAAAGCCATATATTTAATCAAGTTATGTTCCAAATTTGATATCACTAAAATTAGTAGTGAAATTGGTAAAGTTCCTTTGAGATTGTTTATGCACTGTACCAAAAATAGCCACATTCCATTGGTTTTTATACATTCTTCTGTCACAAATTAATACATTTTTGTCACAATATCACTTCTATCACAAAACAATCAGCAAATATGTGTTTTATCAAGAATAGAAAAGGTTTTGATCATAAAATAGTGCAGTAAAATTTGTAATATGAAACATGACACCGCCCACTAGGGAGGAGGAATTTTAGAACTGTTTCCATGGTAAGGCAATGTCTGATTTCAAAATAGTTTTCACATGAGAAATTCTGAATAAAAATAAAAATAGAGCGCCATGTGTTCAGTTTTTGTTTGAGAGTGTTTCCAAGAGATTGTTAAAGAAATCCAGAAATCCTTAAAAGAATAATAAAAATGATTCTCAGCTTTTCCTGCATTTTTCTCTAGGGTTATTATAAATCAGAGGCATTGAAAAACAATACAATGTCAATCCAAAACTGTAATCCCAAATCAAGAGGTAACTCAAACTTTGAATGGATAACCTCCCCAAATACAAAAGACAGAATAACTCTTCAGTTTTTAGAAGAAAGTAAAAACATTAAGTCCAATGACACATCAGCTTTATCCAACTTTGAGTCTCAACATCTTTAACACAGATGCTATATAAAAAATTGTGAAATTATGAAAAAAACATCAGACCTGAAGTCCAAATCACAATCCGCAATACTGTAGCGTGAAATCTGCAGCTATTTCACTACAGAAATAATAAATGAACGTTAGGTATTTGGTAATGCACTCTATTCATCTTTTTGAATGCTGCTAATGGCACGAAACACACTGCATGAACTCTGCAAATTCAAAAGGAAGCTTAATTTAATATCAATCAATCAAGAGCTACTGTTCAGTGACTTTAGCATATAAGCAGAAAGAAGTGGTAGATGGAGGGTCAAACAGCAAATGAAGGAAGAGAGATCTCTCTGCATGGTTAAAAGCTCCTCAACATTGGAAACGTGTTTGTGTGTGTGTGTACAGTTTCTGATTTGCACACAATGGCTCATCAGTTCCTGGGATACATCTCCTGTTGTAAGCTATTAATCACATTATGCATGCCTAATGATGTAGAAACATTTCAAATCATAGAAATGACCATTCTGATGCTACTGACTAAATAAAACATCAATTACTGTATTTACTAATGCGTTTTGGGCGATATTCATCCCACAATCTCAGGGGAAGTCACAGGGGAAGCAAAAGAAATCAGACACCTTTCATCAAACCAGAAGTAAGTTCATGAAGAACAGAGCAGAATGAGGAAAAAACACAAGAAAAAGGTTTTGAGATTTGCTTTATTAAAAGATGCTCTTCTGAAAATGGCCAACTGTGGGCATTTGATCCTCAAGCACTTTTTTTTATATTAATATTGTAGGCCAGGGATGTCATCTGGTACAGGATACACAGAGACCAGCAAAATTAAAGAATTAGTTCACTTTCAAATGAAAATTACTTTTCTCACCCTAAAGTCATCCTAGGTATATATGACTTTCTTCTTTCTGATGAACACAATCGGAGAAATATTAATAAATATCCTGACGCATCCAAGCTTTATAATGGCAGTGAGCGAGGATCAACAAGTATGAGTTGAAAAAAGTGTCTTCATCCATATCCATCCATCATAAACTTACTCCACACGGCTCCAGGGGATTAATAAAGTCCTTCAGAAGTGAAGCAATGGGTTTGTGTAAAAAAAAATAAAAAAAAAATCCATCTTTAACAAGTTATGAAGTAAAATATCAAGCTTCCGCCAGCCCACACAGCAAAAAGGACTCCGCAGCGGATCGGTCGCGGAGGTATCGCGGCTTCCGGAACGTATCCGCGAACGGACCCATATCAGCGTCCACTTTCGCGCAGTGATGGATCCGCAACAAAGGCGGATTGCGGACCCGCCGTGGCTCCGCGCTGCATCCGCGATTAAAACCTTACCTCCGCGGCGGGTCCGTTTGGGACCCGCAAATTGATACAACCATTACAATAAAGGCGCGTGCGCGGATCTTGTAGCAGAACTTCACTTGCGTTAGCATCCCATTGACTCCCATTCATTTTGGTGTCACTTTGACAGCGAATAACTTTACATCTGAGGCGTTTAAAGACTCCATTTGTCCATTATTTATTTCTAAAGATACACGACAATGTATAAAGGGCTCCATTACCTTCTATGTTACATTATGGCCCCGTAGAAACAGTTTTTGTAAAAATAGGCTAACGATTGCGTCATAACCACTCGACTCTCTGTCGCACAGTAGAGAAATTACCATACAGACAGGAGGAGAAGCTCGCAGGCAATAGTATGCATTAACTTAATATGGTGTACTGGGGTTACATTTTAAAATACTATACAAAATAATTAATCAGAATACTTACTCTTGCTCACTCACGCCAAAGAACTCCCCGCTCAAGCTCGCGTCTCTGCAAGATTAACGATGGCAGTTTGCACGCACAGCTACTAGAAGATTTACATCTGTCAGACAGGTTGCTGACGTCATCAAGCTTAGTGTGAGTCTGCGCGTCAGAAACAGAAGTGCTAAAAATCGCTAAAAATGGGCTTCACTTGTCTCAATTGAGTTCCAATGGGGTCGCTGTGTCCATTTCTTTTACTGTCTATGGGTCTGCTCAGGATCCGGTGATTGACAGTAGAATTTACGGCGCCGCCCGGAGGTGGAACTGATCCTCTGGGTGGTGCCAAAATGAATGTGATAGTCACGCGGGTTTGGCGACTAGAATGCGGATCCGCCTAGGAGTCTCCTGCTGTGTGGTCTCCACCTTCCGTAGCCTATTCGAGTTACGAAGAAAGTGTAAACTGGCATAATGTCAGTTAAGCTTTTTTCCATAAGTTGAATAGGGAAGGCGTAGGACGTAAGTGTTTTAAACTGCGAGAGTTTTACACTTTCTTCATAAGTAGTATACGGAAGGCGGTATGGTGGAAGCTAGATATTTTACTTCATAACTTGTTAAATATGGATATTTTTTTTTACACAAATGTATCACTTTGCTTCAGAAGGCCTTTATTAACCCCCCGGAGCCGTGTTTATGATGGATGGATGTGGATGGAGGCACTTTCTTCAGCTCATACTCATTGACCCTGCTCACTGACATTATAAAGCTTGGATGTGTCAGGATATTTATTAATATTTCTCTGATTGTGTTCATCAGAAAGAAGAAAGTCATATACACCTAGGATGGCTTGAGGGTGAGTAAATCTTGGGATAATTTTCATTTGAAAGTGAACTGATCCTTTGTTGTTTGGTCATCGTACAAGTAGAATGCGACCACCCCTCTTCCACTGTGAATGGACGGCTGGGTAAAAGGTGATGTTAGTGATGAGCATTTTACCCAAAGTTGGACATTTTTCAACTCTTGGGGACTAGAAAGAAAAAAAAAAAGATGAAGTGGTGCAACTGTCAAAGACATCCCTGTAGTGCATTTTAAGAGAGCTTTACAACAACTAACAACTGACATCAGAGCTTCTGTTTAACTGGCAGTGATGTCCGAGGAAATGTACCAGTGATTTTAGAGGTGTTGGGTTGATTGAAGTTGGTTTCATTGCTTGGCATTGGAGCCAAGTCAATGTCAGGCACCTTTGTCATATCAGCTTAATTAAATCAATAAATCACCCCTCAGGGTCCCTAATTCAAGACACACAATTTAGCCCAAGTGCAACACTAACTTTATGAATTTCCTAGGGAGAAAGAGCGAAAGAGGTAGGTGTCATTTCAGTCCCACCCATTTAAAGCTTACTGAAATGTTTCTTGTGGCTGAAAACTGTAAACAGGATTTATGCATTTTAATTAAGCATTTCTAGAATTACCTTTATTTACGAGTGCAGAGGCCAGGCTGAGGGAATTGGTCCATTACTGGTGTCTGGGGACTCTGGAATTTTCTTTCTCTCTCATTGTTCCTACAACAAAAGGACACTATTCTTGCATGGTCGTACATGTCACGCATGAGCAAACGTCACATTTAAGTCTGAACATCATTGATTTGTAAGGTTGCTGGTTTCTGGTGCAGCCAAATTTATGGGTCAGGTAATTGAAAAGGCACAAATTTGGCAGGAAAGATGGAAGCCAAGGCTGCAGAAAAATATTTAAAGAGAGAGGAATGAAATTGGAATGGAAGTGAAAATCTGGAAAAATTCAGTACAAATCTCTCACAGGTCACAGGTGACAGTATGCCTTATATTGTATATCTGTAATGAGGTGAAACTGAGGCTAACATGTCACATTTAATTATGGCCTGTCAGAGTTACAGTTTTTCTCAGTCGCTTTGGTGCATTTCTCACATCACTATTTACATTTGCACAACAGTTAGTTCAATCTCCACAACATTTAGTCATTTGTGCACATCATAGTAGCAGTTTCTCATTCCTTCGAACAAATTGCAAATGCTTTTGGACATGCATCAATTGCTTTCATACAACTCTCTGCTGTTTTATAACATTATCATTTGCTTATGTCATGTCAGTCAAAATTAACTATACTTGTGAATGCTGAATAGTCATTCCATATAAAACTAATAGTCCTCATTTCATTGCTTGAGTCATTACATACAAAAATGTTGAACTAGTTGTCAAAATCTGTCAAGCAAATTTTACACATTTTTTTTTTTAAATCTTTTTTTTCCTGAAAATGTCTCCTAAATTGAACAATTTCTCTCAAGTGAATCTCAACTTTCACTGATGAGAAGGTGTGTGTGAAGCATTAGTTGCAACCAATGATAAGCCACTTCTCCACAATCACTGTCAGAGGTGAATCCCATAAACCCCCATTTTACAAGCATATACGAACCAAGCAGGACATAGTGTGTACCATTTCTACAATACTGTGACACAGAAGTGGAAGGTCAGCCTCATGGAAGAGGGGTAAGGGTGCGGGGAGGAAGGGGAAGGGGACAGAACAGGGGAAGAGGATGAAGAGGCCAATAGGCAGATCCCTGATGAAATCAGGGCTACAATTGTGGATCATGTTGTCAATCACGGCCTCACAATGGCTGAGGCTGGTCGAAGGGTGCAGCCAAATGTTGGGAGAACCACTGTAAATTCAGTTATTCAAACATTTCGTCATGAGAACAGGTGTGTATAAATGGACAGTAATTCAGCACTAAACAATCTGCACTGCACTACTGTCATCGTGTCATACATGAAGCTTGCAGTGGGACAAGAACTTACAGTTTACATTTAGACGTACAGCTTTACTGCATCACACATTTAGTGTATTGTAGTGTACAGTAGTGTTACAGTAAAGATTTGCCATATGTACTGCAATATTGTTTACAGTTGTGCACAGCTCTACCCAAAGGGAGTTTATGTTTGTTGCAAATAAGGGTGTATTTTTTCTATTGCACAATGCTGTGAACAAATTAGAATTGCAAAGAGCATATGCAGTAAAAATGTGAAACATACATATTCAGTGTCTTGTACTCAGTTACCTCACTAAATACAGTAATGTGTAACTTTACTGTATTTTTCAAATGGCTGTGCAAATAGTATATAGTGCTGTCTTGAGCATTTTCAGGTAGTGTCACCAAGATCTGACTTTTTTGCATTGGAAAACATTGACATTGAGTAAACTGTCATAATGAAAACATGATAAAGCCATTTGACTATCTTGTTCATAAACAATGGCGTCAGGACTTTTCATCTTGATGACACTGACACTTTCATTGACATGAATACTTGCTTTTGAGGAATGACCTATCCATTTTGAGCAAGTGACACGCTTTTGCAGGTTATCAACTAGGTTTTGCAGTTTGTACTAATTGTTTTGAGAACTGCATTAACTGTTGTGCAAATGTAAATATTGATGTGAGAAATGCACCAAAGCAACTGAGAAAAACTGTAAGTTTTGCTGCCAGTTTAGTCTTTCTGTGGCATTAATGGAAGATGCCATATTAGATAACTATGCTTTAGCTATAGTGAGATTTGGTGATAGGTGTTTTGGGAAAGACATTGTCATTGTCCTTCACAATAAAATATTCATTAAATTGCTGTCCCGTCACTTTTACTGCTGTACTCTGACTGTCTATGGCTTCAGAGGGAATATGTCAGTACATCACATAAATGAAAAGACGCTTACTCTATATCAGGAGAACTGAATTATCCGCTGTTTGGATGACTGAACTGCCTTTGTTGCAATGGCCAGAGGGACCCCTGCTGGAGAGAAAAAAAAAATCTTTTAATCAATGTGTGTGTGTGTGGAAGGTCATTGTGTGTGATTATTTTAATTAAACAGCTTTACATATATACAGGGGTATACAATGACGTACCCTTTTGTGTGTGTACACAATGGACACACTGCGCATTGTCTCACAAGCTCATAAACACGACATCTTTAATATTTACTTGCTGCAATGTTTATTTCACGGCAGTCATAATAAATATTTGCTTTCATATGCACATTTTATATTTGCATTCCAGTGTTCCTTAAAAAGCAACTTAAAACAGTGTATACATCACTTTAACTGCAAATATCAGGACATGTAGCTGACAGTACACAATGCTTAGCCTTAATCAACAAGAAGAAGCTCCTAATAACTGCAGGAAACCACTGTGTATACCTATGAGTCCCTAAATGCTACTATACATCTGTATATAAACTTAAATATGTCCCAGAGAAAATAGGTAAACAGTAATGTAAGGGGATAGATAGATAGATAGATAGATAGATAGATAGATAGATAGATAGATAGATAGATAGATAGATAGATAGATAGATAGATAGATAGATAGATAGATAGATAGATAGATAGATAGATAGATAGATTGATAGATGATTGATTGATTGATTGATTGATTGATTGATTGATTGATTGATTGATCCATTCCCATGGGGTCTGGCCAACTTTGCAGTTTATTCTGACCAAGAGCTTAAATATAAAAAATGACATTGGTACCACAATAATATCTGATAGCTGATAGCTGATATCAGCAGGCTCTAGCTGTTATGTGTACGATATGAATCAAATAGTCTGTGAGACTGTAGGCTCTCCTTTGGAGTATTTACGATACGGAATCATGTTTTGAATCAAATTTTTTAGCTTTCTGTAAGCACTGACAATTTAGCTGCCTCAATGGGGAGTTTAAGGCACTATTTCCCGTAAAGCTGCAACCATATGTATTGGGAAAGTGCTATACAAATAGATTTAAATTGAAGTAGGTCTATGTGAAAATGCATGTTTCAATGAACAGTAAAATACACCGAAAAATCTTCTTTCTTATACTAATTGAATGGTAGCTACTGGCTCATTTAACGTTAATGGTTCTGTACTACCAAGTTTAACCAAACGAGGGCAACACAAACACAATTTTGTACTCGTGTCACTTCAGCTTCCTGTGTTATATGGCTCAGTTTATCTTAAACATGATTTTTCTTAATGGCTAATGGGACTGCAGCTACTAAAAGGTCAGCAGGTCATAGAATTAACTTCAGTTCATGAGTTAAATTCATCAAAATCAGGGATATGTCATAAGTATAAGCTGTTAACTAAAATGTGAAATTAATTCAATAAAAAATAAAATAAAATAATAAAATAAAAGTCACAGAAAATATATGGAAATTTCCATTGAATATATTCCTTAGTTACCCTCAACTCTAAAAAGTAATAATAATAATAATAATAACAATAAAATTATAATAATAAAAATTTTATATTTATATATATATATATATATATATATATATATATATATATATATATATATATATATATACAGTACAGTCCAAAACTTTGGAACCACTAAGATTTTTAATGTTTTTAAAAGAAGTTTCGTCTGCTCACCAGGGCTAAATTTATTTAATTAAAAATACAGTAAAAAACAGTAATATTGTGAAATATTATTACAGTTTAAAATAACTGTTTTCTATTTGAATATATTTCACAAAGTAATTTATTCCTGTGATGGCAAAGCTGAATTTTCAGCATCATTACTCCAGTCTTCAGTGTCACATGATCCTTCAGAAATCATTCTAGTATGCTGATCTGCTGCTCAAGAAACATTTAATGTGTACAATTGTACAAAATATTTGTGTACAATATTTTTTTTCAGGATTATTTGATGAATAGAAAGTTCAAAAGAACAGTGTTTATCTGAAATCTAATCTTTTGTAACATTATAAATGTCTTTACTGCCACTTTTGATTGATTTAATGCATCCTTGCTGAATAAAAGTATTCATTTCTTTAATTTCTTTTCAAAAAAATAAAAATAAAAATTATACTGACCCCAAACTTTTGAACGGTAGTGTATAATGCTACAGAAGCTTTGTATTTCAGATAAATGCTGTTCTTTTGAACTTTCTATTCATCAAGGAATCCTGAAAAAAAAAAAGTACACAACTGTTTTCAACATTGAAAATAATCATAAATGTTTATTGAGCAGCAAATCAGCATATTAGAATGATTTCTGAAGGATCATGTGACACTGAAGACTGGAGTAACGATGCTGAAAATTCAGCTTTGCATCACAGGAATAAATTACTTTGTCAAATATATTTAAATAGTACACAGTTATTTTAAATTGTAATAATATTTCACAATATTACTTTTTTTACTGTATTTTTAATTTAATAAATGTAGCCTTGGTGAGCAGACGAAACTTCTTTTAAAAACATTAAAAATCTTAGTGGTTCCAAACTTTTGGACTGTACTGTGTATATATATATATATATATATATATATATATATATATATATATATATATATATATATATATATATATATATATAAATGATATAATAATATAATACATTTAAGGATCCACAAATCAAAGTCATGTAAATTCACTGTTTAGAAAGGTGTGTGAACCCTGCACACAGCATCACCACCACACTGCAGTCTGCAAATGAGGGTTGAATGCCTCTAACAGGATGTGCACATTTTAATGGAATCTGATGTTTCTCTTGTTCAACTAATGAACTGATTTGTCAGAGGCTAATAAAGCCAATGTGTTTCTCTTTCTAAGCCCTAAGAGTAGCTTTCAGTCAGCTAGTTTGTTTATTTATCTTTTTTCATCTCACTGAATAGGTCAGTATTGGAGCTCAGAAATGAAACGGGCCTAGAGGCTTCTGAGCCAATCTCTCTTTTTTTTGTCATTGTTACGGTCTCTCATAAAGGAGCTCTTGGATGCAGCTTGCCTGAGGGCATTCATAGTGAAAGCTAATTGAAAAACTTGAGTGGAGCTGACTAAACATCAGAGAACATACACTACAGACTTACAAGAGAACAGCTTGTTTCTGAACTGGCAGGGAACCCGAGCCTTTTTGATACATGTGACATCAGAGCAGCATAAATGATTCTTGCACACAGACATGCTTGTGTGAAGCCTGATTGTGATGATTCTGGTTTTGTTAATGAAAGAATATTAAGTTAAAAAGCACCTTAGGAGCAATTACAACAAGTCAGTTTTTGCATAAGCTTGTCAGCCTTTGTGTGTGCGTATGTGTGTATGCATGCGCGAGTGCGCGCGTGTGTGCGTTTTGTGCAAGCAGAAGGCTTGCATAGGCTAGGACAGAAGTACTCTCGCAGGGCTCCTGTGCAGGCAGGAGTCACAGATGGGCAGCTGTCACGTACACTCAACCTCATCAGAGCCACAAATGCTTCCTACAACCAACCGTCCAGAGAAGCTGCACTGAAGATACTTCTCTTACTTTATAGAAAAACAAGCAAGTTTTCTAATGTAGGCTGATAAAGGAACATATTATGTAGATTTTTGCTATTCAGAACATAGTCAGTAATGCATGTTCTAGCAAAATATGCTGTCGTTTTTTTTCCACAACACACAGTAAGTATTTCGGATTCACAACTGTATTTTATAACAGGTGTGACTCCCAAACTGCCCCTTTCACACTTATATACCGTATTCGAGCTGCGGCTGTATGAACCAATGTCAATCTCCTTTTTTTGTTCTCGTGCTAGACATGAATTTCACCAACTTATGATGTCAACGTCCATTACACTGGCAGTTTTAATAATCAGTAACAGATAATCAGTTTTATTTTCGGCATGAAATACTCAGCATTGTGACTATTGTGAGTGAAACTTCACAAGAAAAAATTAGGGCGGGACTTCATTTTGTCCATCAGGAATTGATTGGATCATTGGATTGTTGTGTTTTGCTATTGCTGTGATCTCATATATGAGTGACAGGTTGTCCTGCCCTAAAATATTAGTAAGTAAATATTTCATCACAGAAGAGAAGAGATGCCATTGCAAGAGAGAGGGAAAGTTATTTTGATTAAAGATTATGGGTACATACATTTAATTAAATATATAAATAAATAAAATAAATAATAATGTGCACAGATAAATAATTAATAATAAATATACTGCAACATTCCAAAAAAATGACAAAGATTTGTCAACTTTGATTTCACAGTGACTTTAAGAATGAGCTCTAGAATAGTTTTACCCATACTGCGATTAAATTATCTGTGCAGTACTTAGTAAAACATATTAGCTTTTCTTCACACAGAGAAATGGAGCATGCCGTGTCTTTAAATAGTGAAAATGACATAAAATAACAATAGCATGTTTTCGTGTAAGGTCTGTCATATATATTAACTGTAATCAATTTGTTTATTAAATGTGAAGAAATATCCAGAGATCTCAGAGTTTCATTTCTCATTTCGATGAAGAGACTTTCTGCCCTGCACAGCAAGCAGTGTAAGGTTGGATAAAAATAGCCCATGTATTGCCAGTAAGGACAAAAGCATGCCTTGTAATCTGCAGGCAAATCAACATCTTCTCTAAAATGTGAAAGCTGAGACCTACAACAGGTGTTTTAATGAGTCATTTGGCCATAATTTACAAGAGTGGCCAAAACATTAGCTGATTAAATGAGATTTAGTCAGTCATGGTTTAAGAGGAGTTTATCATCATTAATGTTTTAATATGGTACACAAGACTTGCCCACTCCAGTCAGTGTAAACATATTACTTGTGGATGTCTTGCCTATTCCTTTTGCTTATTTAATTCCAAAAAAAAGGGAAGAGGAAGTGTGTTCTATGTAGTGTCCACATGTAAATTCCACCCTCAGCAAAATACTGAAGATACTGAATACTGCAAGATTCTGCCCTTCCTTACGACAAGTTATATAAGCTCTGTAAAGTGCTGCTAGTCATTAATGCTTCTTCAGTCAAACGGTTTGCCTCAAGAGGGGACAGGAGTGATAAATGTGATTTCTCATTGATCGACCCCACTTTTCAGCCTTTTGAAAGGACACACAGACATGGTGGGTGGCTGTGAAAGCAATTGTACACTTTTTATTCAACACAGTTTCTCATCAGCAGTGCATTCACAACACTTTTTACCAAAACTTTTGAGTAAATGCTTGCAACTGACAAGGACAAATGTATATAGCCTATATATTGTCGCTGTTGGGCAGAAACCTTCAGCTTCGACCGCCCTCACCACTGTTGACAGCATTGACACCCCCTGATCATGCTGCTTTCTAGGAGCTGTACCGTACAACTGACCTCCCCTGCATGCTACCAAGCCAATGGCCCAGGCGATCGGCAGTGTGATGGCCAGTTTGGTGATTTTCAAGCGCCACCTCTGGTTAAATTTAATGGAGATAAAGGATGCAGAGAAGACCACTTTTCTCGACTCCCCAGTTTCTGACATGAGCCTGTTTGGCTCCATAGTGGACAGTTTTGCTAAATGCTGCACTGCCTCCCAGAAGTCATTGCAATCTATGCACCACTTCTTGCCAAAGAGGTGCAGCTCGGCTGCTTCTTTAAGTTGGCAAAACAGAGCCTGATGTCAGATAGCACTCCCGTAGTACCAAGTGCTACTCTGAGAGGAGAAGACACTCAGGTGGCCTGACCACCTCCCAAGAAATCTTGTTTTCACCCCCAGCCCCAGCCTGTTTAGTTCCAAGCATTGGGGGCACTGTGTTTCTTGCCAGTGTTGGGTTTGCCCCACTAAATGTGTGTACCCAAGCAGTTCAGCGCTGTTATAGAGAATCAAAAATAATTTAAAAAACACCTTTAAAAAAAAGTGCACTTCTCTTCACTTGCTCTCTTGCAGTGCGGCGACCTGCTGCCCATGGTGCTCAAGCCCCTTGTCAAACAAGGGGTTTGTGTTATCAAACAAGGTTACTCGCTCCAAATTGCTTACAGACTATGGGGCTATGGTCCAAAATTTGGTACAGAGCAATGAAGCTCATATTCTTTGTTCTGAAGTAGAGAGCTAACTAACAAAAGGTGCCACGGAAATAGTTCTGTGTGAGGTGTTTCTGACAACTGCAAACTGCGTGGATGTGGCCCTCTCCCCCCTGAGATGGAAGGGAGTCCACATCCTGAAGTATCTCGACAACTGGCTTGTCTTGGCCCAGTCAAAAGACAAACTGTGCACATACAGTGTGTTTATCCTGCTCTTCAGCCACTGGAAAGGCCAGGGGTTAAGGATCAGTTTAGTCAAAGTTTGTTGTCTCCCACCCAATGAATTTTATTCCTAGGTGCAGTTTTTGATTTAGCCCAGATGCGGGCGTGTCTCTAGCCAGAGTGTTATTCAAGGTTGGGGTCTTACTTCCCCTCAAGACATTTCAGAGGCTGCTGGGTCAGATGGCTGCAGCCTCCTCCGTAGTACCCCTGGGCCTGCTGCACATGTGGCCCCTTCAATAATGGCTTGAAGCCTGTGTCCCACCCCGCACCTGGCGATTGGGTCAACTCAGTCTCAAGGTGACCCATGGCTGTGTCAGAGCCTTGGCGCCTTGGAAAACATCTCATCTGTATCAGTTGGGGGTGGATCTGTTTGATGGTCTCTAGAACAAAAGTAGTCACAATGAATGCCTCCAACTCAGCGTCCAGTGTTTGTCTCCTGGTCAAGCACCAGAGCAGCACTGGGAAATCAACTGCCTGGAAATAATGGCAGTTTTTCTGGCACTCAAAGCCTTCCTGTCAGAACTAAAAGGGCACCACATCCTGGTCTGTTTGGATGACAAGACAGTGGTAGCTTACATAAACCACCAGGGGGATCTCTGGTCATGCCCTCTGTACCAGTTGGTGAGGCGCTTCCTCCTATGGGCACAGCGCAACTTCCATTTGTGAAGGTGGTGCACATGCTAGACAGACAGACATGCTGTCCCTGAAAGGAGTATCTCTTGGGGAATGGAGACTCCACCCCCAGATGGTTCAGATGATCTGGAATGACTTTGAGTGAGCAGAGGTCGACCTCTTTGCCTCAGAAGAGAATTCTCACTGCCAAATTTTCTTCTCAAGGAAAAAGGATGCGCTACCCCAGCTTGCACCTGTATGCCTTCCCTCTTGTAGCTCTGCTCCCTCAGGTTATCAGACAAATCAAGCAGGACAGATGCTCGGTTCTTCTAGTAACCCTGAGATGATTTGGCACCCCCCAACCCGAGCCTCCATCTAGTGCCTCTCGACGGGAGCCTTTGCGCCTACCCCAGAGGTTTATGAACACCATTTCAGAGGCCAGAGCACCTTCTACTGGGTGTCTCTATGCCTTTAAATGGTCTGTCTTTTCCAATTGGTGCACAGTCCAGAACGAAGGTCCCTTATCTTGTGACAGTGCGTCAATCATGTCTTTCCTACATGAGCTGCTGGATGTGGGGCACATTCCCCCATAGCCGACCAGTCAGTGGGTAGAAACGACTGAGGTTTCTAAAGGGGGCCAGAAGGCTGAATCTGCCTCATCCCCATACGCTTCTGAACTGGGACTTGTCCACAGTTCTCAGGGCCCTTTTAGGCCCTCTGTTTAAACTGCTACAGTCAGCCAAGCTGCAGCAGTCAAGAGATTAGGTGACCTGCAGGCCCTGCCATTGAGTGCATCCTGCCTGCTTGAGTTGGGGCCAAATGACTGCAAGGTTGTCCTCAAGCCGAAGCATGGCTATGTACCTAAAGTGCTCTTCAATCTGTTCAGAACACAGGTCATTAATCTGACCTGTGCTTCAGAGGCTGCACTAAGGGGCTGCCTGTTACAAAGCAAAGACTATTCTGTTGGATAGTGGATGCAATAGCGCTGGCTTATGCCTCCTTGGGCTTACAATGCCCTAATGAGAGCCCACTCCACCAGTATAATGGCTTCCTCCTGGGCATGCTCCAGCGGAGTGTCCATTGGTGACAACTGTGCGGTGACCGGTTGGTCCTCACTGTCTACCTTCATCAGGTTCTATATGTTGGACATCTCTGTCCTTCTGGCATGGATCCTGTCCACTTAAGCCAGTCGAAGACCTCTGTCTAGTCTGCTTAGGGTATTATGCCCCAGGCTGGGCATGCCCCAAGGGCTCCAGCCTCATGGCTTAAGCCTAGCTATCCTAGGAAAATTCTTGCTTCGCCCCAGATATCTTTCACCCAAGTATTGGCCATGAATAGCCTGTTTGGGGCCCTGGACTTGAGTGCCCTAGGGCTGGGCTCACAGGATGGGCTTCCATTCTGCATTTTGTAGCATGGTGCTATTGGATTGCATTCCCCAAAGCATAAGCAACTGATGCAGTGCGAGTGAGCCATATCAAAAGGGAACGTCTCGGTTACTCACGTAACTTCAGTTCCCTGACATAACGGGAATGAGCATTGCATCTGGATGTGATACATTCTGATAAATGGCATTCAGGGCTGATTTATATTGGCAGGAGGCCCGCCTGTTTTGGTGGGCTGAATTGCCATTTGTCTTGATTCAGGCTTTAGTATTTCGGAGAAACGTTCCCGTTATCTCAAGGAACTGAGGTTACATGAGTAACTAAGACATTTCCTGTGTTTAGTTCCGGTTTCCTATGTTTCTTATGCTCCCTTGTTAGTTTCCAGAGAGTTACCCTCGTTAGTCACCATGACAACTCATTTTCTACATCTCCAGTTCCTAACTCTTGTTAGCCTGTGTATATGTACCACTGTGTTTCAGTCTTTGTTGTTCACTTGTTGTGTCACATTGTGTCTCCTGTTTCCCTGTTGAATTATTCTTGTCTTCCTTGTTGGATTTATGTTTTCTTGTTTAAATTCTAGTCTTTTGCCTTTCCTATTTTGTATTATCTTTGTATGTGTGTTTTGTTAATAAAAACTGCCTGCGCTTAGATCCTTGCCTCTCCTATTCTATTATCTTCTCACTGTGACAGTTAGTGTCATGATGATGTCTTGCTTAGTTTCATTATCTTGTTCTGTTTATTTTCACAGTCATGTGATATTTAGCTTTTTGGTCATGGTTTTCATTGTCACTGTCTTTGCTTGAGTTCTCCTTCATTTGTAACTATGGTTTCTAATTAGTTTTCACTATTCGTTGTTCTGTGTTAACATTTGTGGTACAGTAGATGTGTAGTGTTTTTGAGTCCCTTTGTGTTTATTAAAGTTTCTTGTAAGTAGTTCATTCTGTGTAAGTAGTTCATCGTCTTTGAATAAGTCCCAAATACTGAGTATTACACTGTAACTATAGGCTATACAGTATATATCTTGTCTGTCACCATTTGTGCTATGAATATTAATGGAACCTCAAATTGTACAGCTTGTACAGGTTAAAGGTTACTGTTCTTGCGAATGGCATTTGCATGGGGGACAATAAAACAGCTGAAAAATACCATATAAACTTTCAATGAAGGAAAGATGAAAGTCAGATTTTTTTTTTTTACTTTGGCTATAAACAAAAACTCACAAGATGCTAACACAGTAGCATCATGGTGGAATATTTTGCAAAGTCAAGCACCATTTACATTTTCTTCTTATTCATTGCATTTAGTTGATTAGGAATGTAATGCTCCACATATGGTCAAAATGAATGTGGTGAGATACAGTCTGGCTCTTCTGTAACAACATATTGTCATACACTATAAATACAACACAGGCATTGAGGGAAATCTTAAAAGCGATTCACGTCCTCTCACTCCATGATTGTCTGATGGAAGCGTATTGATCCAGCTCTCTCACGAGTGGCTTTATTGAATCATCTTGAGAAGTTCTGTGATTGATCGACTGCGAAAATCGCTGTTGCCAGTGATAGCATCACATGATTTTAACCCACTCCATGGTTTAGCTTAGTTGTTGGAGATTTCACAAATGATAAACCACTCTAGTATTTCATTATACATCTACAATTGGTGGCAATATCAGTGTAAATATGTCTTATCTTGTGAGTGAAGTGAGAGAAGATGCGTCAAATTTTGTACTCATGTCACTGTAAGTACAATTAGCATTAAGAATGGTCAGCACTGAGTTTGGACTATAAGGCATTATGAAGAGGAGGAGGCCAGTTGAGAAAATGTCTTCTGGGACTTTCTATTATTTACAGTCTGCCTTCCTGTGGACTCAATGTGAGTTGACAGCAACCATAAGAAGCTCATGAATAAAACCATGGGTGCTTAAAAGCAAGAGAGAATTCACAAAGATTGTGAATTTTTATGTTGTCACTGGCCAAGGGTGATGGATTGTGTGTTTTGAGGTTTGAAAAAAATAAAGCTCAGTTAATATCTAATAAAGCACGACTAATGTCCTTCAATTTTCTTATTTCCCTCTATTTCCTAAAACCTAGAGTAAAACCTAAAGCCTTGTCAGAAAACATTCATAAATGGACACACTGAAACCCAAATCACACTAATTTAATGAGAGTTTTATGCACCACTGTCTTATGCTATATAAATGCATATACAATGGGTTCCAGAATGAGGCTACTAAAGTTTTACACTCTTTTGTAACGTAGTACAAAATTTTAATTACAATTTGAATTAACATTTAGCATAATATTTTGAGTCTTTTACTGTTGTGTTGCGTCTCACTGGCTGCATTATTAAAAATGGGATTACACTTTATTTTAAGGTTTCCTTGTTACATTGTAATTATACATTTGAGTACTGAGTAATAATAATTAACTACATGTACTTTACTGTAGGGTTAGGATTAGGGTGTGGTGCAGGATTAGTTGCATGTAATTATGCATAATGTATAGTTATTACTACAGTAACTACATGTCACATGTGTAACAAAGACACTGTAAACCAAAAAATGGTACTATTATGCAGGATCTCACGTTTTAAAAGCAAAAATCAGTTCTGTGTGAACTGCTCCTTACGCCTGTCACTCAGAATTCAATAATGTAGTAAAATCAGACAGATCAGAAAACAGTACTTAGTTTAAAGGTAATTTCAAATGATTAACATTCCAGAGTTTACCGCTAATGTGTGAATGGTATTTTAACACTAAAAAAGCCAAAACACATTGCTTGTGTGAAAAGCAGATATGGAACAAGTATTTCTTATACATGACTACTATCATTTGCTTTTAATTTTTCAGAATTCTAAAAAATTCAGTATATTTCAGCAGTTTGGATCCCACTGTTTACATAAGAAGATAACATTCATTACAGCTAATTTAACAAATGCTTGTAATCCAACTAACTGCAGAAGCTCTGCAGCATCTTGGGAATAAGTGCCTTGTTCAGGGCCACAGTGGTGATAGGAGAGCTCAGTATCCCTAAACACTTGTCACAATCTCATTAAGATTCTATATTGTCAATCCCTGTGGCTCCAATGTGTCTTAACAAGCAGCAGATATTAATACCTCATTATATCACTCATTATGTCTTTGAATGCACGCCAGTGGAATGAAGATTTTAAGTGTGCTACATCACATGGTCTCGCCAGAGGCAAGGATTATAGACTGAAATCATATGTTTAAAAAATTCTTTCATAACCAATCAGGAATTTTTTTTTTTTTTTAAATAAATTGACTGTGACAAGTTATTCTATAATGATGATAGTTTAAACACTGCTGTGCTCTTATATTCACTTAAATTCAAAAAGATCTTCTAATGAGCACGAATGCTTTATTACTTATACAAACATCTGAATGACGAAAACAACTTCTTGTTTATAAAAAAAAAAAAAGGTTGTGCTTTTAAGATTGTAGGAAAGTAAATATAAAACACATTTTGCAACCAATTTTACTTTCATAATCTGATGTATTTTAGTTCCAAGGATCATGAAATGTGGTTTTTATATACCAGAATAAAGCCAGGTGATTGAACAGGAAGGGATGAAAATTTAAAAAAAAAAAAAAATTGTTTTGTCATCCAAAAAGAAAAGACATTTTGGTGGATAATTTAGATCAAAGAAAAACATAGATATATAATATAAAGATTTTTTTTTTTTACTTGGGACAATAATACCAGGAATGTGCATTAGGAAAGTAAATAAATATTCTATTATGAATTTATGTTGTCTGTAGAGCTTTCATGCTCTGATGAAGTCATCCAGCTGACAATATATTTCAGAAGCCTGTCATCCATGAGAGCCTTTCAGTCTGCCATGTTATGGATATTTCAGCCTAAAAAAAATTTAAGAGGAAAAGGTTCCCAAAAACGAGTCCTCATGCAGACTCTCTGAATGTTCTTGTCAGTCTTACCACGGCAACTCCAGACGGGAAGAGAGGTGAGCTGCTCTTGCAATGCTGGTATAAAATCATCTGTAAATTACATTAAAGCTGCTCTGCTGTAGGCGCAGTGCCATAAAATGCATTTCTCAAAGTGACAAAACTTCTTCAGTGTGTGTGTAAGGCTTTTGTTATAGTTCTAGACATTGATTGCATACAAGAAATTGAATTAAGTAGCAACAAGACACAAACAGGGCTGGCAAAACTGATTGCTACCAACATATAATCTTATTATATAGTGCTCTATATGTGTATACACTATATGGACAAATATATTGGGAAAACCTGACCAGTACACAAACCTTGACTTTAATGACATCGCATTCTAAATACATAGACATTAATGTAGATTTATAACAGCTTCCACTCATTTTGGAGTGTTTCTGTGGGAACTTTTGCCCATTCGTGTGAGGTCAGGCCCTGATGTTGGACGAGAAGGCCTGACTCACAGTCTCCGTTCCAGTTTATTACAAAGGTGTTCGATGGGGTTGAGGTCAGGGCTCTGTACTGGCCAGTCAAGTTTTTCCTCACCAAACTCATCCAACCATGTCTTTATGGACCTTGCTTTGTGCATTGGGGCACAATGATGATGGAAAAGAAAAGGGCCTTCCTTAAACTGTTTCCACAAAATTGCACTGTCCAAAATGTCTTGGTATGCTGAAGCATTAAGATTTCCCTTCATTCGAAGTAAGGGGCCTAGCCCCGCAAAAACAGCCCCAAACAATTGTCCCTCCTCCACTAAACTTTACAGTTGACACAATGCAGTCAGGCAGGTAACATGGCATCCTCCAAACCCAGACTCACCCATCAGACTGCCAAATTCCACAGAACACGTTTCTCCAGTGGCATGCTTTACACCACTCCATCCGGCGCTTGGCATTGTACCTGGTGATGTGAGGCTTACATGCAGCTGCTCGGCCCATAGAAACCCATTCCATTATGCTCCTGCCACACAGTTTTGTGATGATATTAATGCCAGTGGAAGTTTTGAACTCCTCAGCTATGGAATCAGCAGAGCATTGGTGACTTTTACACCTCGGCACTCGGTAACCCCGCTCTGTGACTTTGCGTGGTATTCCGCTTCGTGGCTAAGTTGCTGATGTTGCTTCCACTTTCCAATTCCATTCACAATTGACCGTGGAATAAGCAGGGATGACATTTCACAAACTGACTTGCAAAGGTGGCATCCTATCACAGTACCATGCTTGAATTCATTGAAATCTTGGCTAGATGGCTATGCTTGATTTTATACACCTGTGGCAGTGGATCTGATTGAAAAGTCTGAATTCAATGTGTTGACATAGCATAGCCTAAATACTGACATGTTGGTAGCAATCAGTTTTCCCTGCCCTGTTTGTGTCTTGTATAGTATACAGTATGTTGTTTTAGTAATAGTGCTGCAGCAGGTGGGTATCATTTTTAAATGTGCCTAACTTGTTTATATCCACACTGCTGAATTACTGTCACTCGCAAAAAAAATATTTCTCCCAGAATAGCACCCATGCTTACATGTGTCATTTAGTGTGACAAAGCTCTGTTTGGTGTAATGACTCTTGAACACCATGTAAATTAGATATGTTATGTGCTCAATATAGCAATAAATTAGATTATCTCACACAGTACTTTTTCTTATTTAAAACTAATCAGATTTTTTTTTAAATGAAATCTGTTGATGTTCACAGTGAAACAAAAGATGTTCATGTTGCATTTTAGGTGATAATTAAAAGCACACCACTGTCAGAAATTATTGTCAGCATGATACACTGTCTTTCAAGTCATTTGAATCATGTCATTTTATTGTACTCCATTTGCAGGCCAAAGTTCTCCTTGCTTTTAGGTTTTTTTTTTTTTTTTTTTTTATTATACACTAGTCATGTTGCTATACAGCCATACTTTAGAGAGCTCTCTGTGTGCTCCATAAATATTTCATGAAGCCATTGCAAGAGCGACCAAAAATCTAATTGCAGACCAATATAAAAGAAGAACACCACGCTGTACCCTGAGGTGTCCCAGCAGCAAAGCATCATAGATGTTTGCCTGTTTGTTTCTCCCAGTCCCTCAGGGGAACTAAGTGAGGTGTGGATAGTCCATATATTTTCTACCACATGTGAATCGAGACAAGAATGGGAGGATGGAGACAAACTAAGAGAGGGACTGTGGCTTCAGATGCCCAATTAAAACAACAACAACAACAACAATACGCTAGAATGTGTAGGGTACTGAAATCTGACAAGGAGGTGATTTAACAGGTGAGTAGTAGAAAAGTATTCAGAAAAAAATTTCTGGTCATGGTCTTAAGAACATGCTACCATTTGAAGAAAAGGTTAAATAGAACCTTTAAGGAACCTTCATATATAGAAACATTTAGGGCTTCCCCTATTTCTTATACAGAACCCAGAACCAAGAGTGTACATTGAAATAGAAAAACAGGATATATCCAAACAGATCTGCAGGATGATGATGAGACCTTACTGTCCACCTTAATTTGTCCATAACCAGAATGTTTCGTCTATGTGTATGAAAGCACTCATATCCTCCAGTGCCTTGAGCTGGCTAGAAGACTGCTTAAACATTCATGGATTTCCTCATTTTAGAAATATAAAATTCACATCATTTATTTTTAAGAGCACTGACTGCTTTTGGACATTTTCCCCTTCAAGACTTTCAAGAAGTGATAATGCTAAAATTCTCTAAGGACACTTCCTGACCTAGACTTTTTATGACACTCAGGCTGCTTTAAAGTTTTATATTAACGCAGAGAAAAGTTTGTTGTAATTTTGATCTAACTGAGCCATCGGATTTTATCAACATCAAAAAATCTTAATTCGTGTTCTGAAGATGAACGAAGGTCTTATGGGTGTGGAACGACATGAGAGTGAGTAACTGACCCTTCCCCGGGAGTTTGATTGACAAGCTATCTAACCAATCATAACGCTAATTCCACCATTTTGTCCGACAAAGCAGTCAGGAGTTAGAAGATTAACCTCGGTGGACATGAACTTGAAAAATGTGTATTTATGTCTTTCCGCGTTTGAAACAACATTCCTTCTCATGTTCATTCATGTTTATTTGATGCTATAAATTTACTAGTGGGAAGAGATGATCGGTTCACGAGCTGCTTGAGCTGAGGCACTAAAGCAATCTGTCACGACACATTAGAGACACAAAACAGTTTAATGTTTGAATTTCTTAAAAAAAAGTACACAATTTGAAAGCTGGGAAGTAACCTGCTCTGTCTTGTCTGTCGACGTGTTCTCAGTGTCCTCTTCGCTCCGCGATGTATTTTTCACTGCATGTGGCATGACAGCGCCATGGCTTGTCGAACAAAACAACAGTAACTAAGGGGGGCGGGTCTTTGTGAAGGGTCAATTAATGACAGAAATTTCATTTTCGGGTGAACTAACCCTTTAAATGCTACATTACCGTGGCCCCAGAAAAGTTGTTTTGTTTATTTTTAAATGTTAGTCATTGCATTACAAAACAAAATATCAAACCAAGTGACATTTTTTACTATTATTATTTTTGACATTTAGATTTATAGACAGATGTGGGGGGGGCAGCAGACATAACATGGACTTCTTGATTTTACTTGTTGCTGGACTATGAACATTGGGATGACAATTGTGGTGCAAGATATACCACTGATCTGCTCTCAGCAAAAATATCTGGATTCTTGCACTATATCATATTGTTTTCAGTACCTTCAGCAGTGAGACACACACACACACACACACACACACACAGAAAAATGTCTATAATGACGAAGTGAGGGGCTGGTACTCATCAGCAGGTGCTTGTGCTTCTCCACTTGGCTAACAGTCTAAGATGGACGATTAGCTGCTCCCTGCTTTGAATCTCATTATCGTGGGTCTGGCAGACGCCATGGCAGCAGCAGCCTGTGCAGCAGGACAAAGAGCCATCCCTCTTCCCTACAAATCATCCACACAACACAAGCTGGCTTCCTGCAGCGCAGCCCAATCACACCACTGAGACAACACGGCCTCACTCCTACTTTGAGCACAAAAGAATGAATTATTACAGTGTATGGGAGAGGGTGATTATCTTGCACAGTTTCATGATAATATGTTACAGTGTTCTGACTGCCTATAGGAAGAAGAAAAAAAGATGTATAGGTTTGAAATAATCTAAAAGGGTCCTAATAGGATCCCCAAAAAATTCTAGTAACACTTTACAATAAGGTTCATTTGTTAAAATTAGGTAATGTATTAACTAACATGAACTAACCATGAGCAATACATTTGTTACTGTATTTGTTAGTCTTTGTTAATGTTAGTTAATAAAAATGCAGCAGTTCATAATTTGTTAGTTCACAGTTTTCACAAAAGTAATAAGCAGCACAGCTGTTTTTAACAGTGATAAATATAATATAATATAATATAATATAATATAATATAATATAATATAATATAATATAATATAATATAATATAATATAATATAATATAATCATTTCTAAGGGATCATGTGACACTGAAGACTGGAGTAATTGCTGCTGAAAATTCAGTTTTGTCATCAAAAAATAAATTACATTTTAAAATATATTAAAATAGAAAACAGTTCTTTTGAATTGTAATAATATTTCACAATATTACTGTTTTACTGTGTTTTGATCAAATAAATGTAGCCTTGGTGGGCATAAGAAAAACAAAACATTAAACATTAAATAAGAATAAGATAAAAACAGAATAAAATGTTAGACTGGACAATTGAAGGATTAGTTCACTTTCAAATTAAAATTTCCTTATAATTTACTCACCCCCATGTCATCAAGATGTTCATGTCTTTCTTTCTTCAGTCAAAAAGAAAGTAAGGTTTTCGATGAAAACATTCCAGGATTTTTCTCCATATAGTGGATTTCAATGGAGCCCAAACGGTTGAAGGTCAAAATTACAGTTTCATTGCAGCTTCAAAGCGTTCTACGCGATCCCAGATGAGAAATAAGGGTCTTATCTGGAGAAAACATCACTCATTTTCTAAAAAAAATAAAATAAAGTTTGAACTAATTGTTATATACTTGCACTAGCATATTGTATATGACAATTTAGTTCAAACTTTGACCTGTGGAGGGCAGTAATACACTTAGCAGCGTCTACACTGCTGGAATTCAAATAGAGAAGAAGAAGAGAGCTAGTTCAAGATGAGCATTTCTCGTCTGGGATCGCTGTAAACTGTAATTTTGACCTTCAACCATTTGGGCTCCATTGAAGTCCACTATATGGAGAAAAATCCTGGAATGTTTTTCGACTGAAGAAAGAAAGATATGAACATCTTGAATGACATGGGGGTGAGTATTATCAGGAAATTTTAATTTGAAAGTGAACTAATCCTTTAAACAAAGAAAAGTCTGTAGTAAAATAACAATATAACCTTGTATTTAAATTATTCAATACATGTTTGTATTTTCATATCTTTCCATTTTCCTTTTAATATTGAAATTCCAAAATGTAATTTTTAAGAGTGTAAAATATGCTTGTAGGGCCACTTCAGTTCACCATGAAACTTTGCCACAGCAATGCACAATGTACAGGCTGTGCTCATATCAACATGACAGAGGCAAGTGTTTGGTCACCTGACATTTGAGAAATGTCATTGAGCTTTATATAGAGTCCTCTGCACTGAAGGCAGATATGTTTTGACTGTAGATGAGGAACAATGAACACAGATGCATCTGCCAGCCCGTAGTTCCCATGGCTACATCAGATCATTGCCTGATTACTTACGTCCAGCAACATCTCTGCCTCCTCTCAAACACAGCTGTGAAATATGACTTCAACTGTAAAATATAAACACCAGCTCAGTTATGGAGGTCTAAGAGTGACACTTAAAAATAAAATGAAATAAGTTGTCAATTTAATAATGCAAACATAAAAATGGAAATAAATAAATCACTTTCATAAACGGAAACACATTTGACATTTTACAGTTTACTCGTGGAGGCAACAATTAGCTTTTGATTTATGTCAAGAGCAATACACAGGCTATACAATAGGCTACTATGTAAACAGTTAAGCAAACATGAGAAGTCAGTTCTGTTTTATTCTTGTTAGTTCTTAACTCAAACTATTACCACAGGTCTGAAATAGGCTATTCAGTTACAGTAATTTCAAAACGTATAGCCACTGTGTCAAAAAAATATAGGCTATATATGCAGGAAACCATGACTCAGCTATGGTATGATTTCATTAGAACAACAACAACAACAAATAGCACAAAAGCACCTATAGTCTATATTAGCCTGTGTTGAAAGGACAAACTATTGACAGATAAATATTTGTGGTGCGGTCAACATTTATTCCGGGATCAAAGGGGAGGCTATGTGTTTTGAATATGGGCAAATATCTTTTTTCTTTCCTTCTCCTTGATCGCCGAGCTCAATGATGTGAATGCATCGGCTCGGTGATCTGCTAGCTTGGTCTGCGCATGAGCGGGGACGCGCAGGGAGAGGAGTGGGACTGGGAGCAGCTGTGGCAAATGTTCCACCAGTCCAGCAATCTCGAGAAGAAAAGACAATTTACGGCAGAAGAAAATACTTCAACATACTCTTTGAGCGGAATCGATTAAGGAGAAGCGTGTCGGGCGTCCGCGATAATCTGCGAAGCGTTCAAAGTGGCAGATCGGCGCGTTTTCTGAACTCAATGCAAACAAAATAACAACCCCGAAAGACTGACAATAAAAGCCCACAACTGACACCAGACCGAACCAGGGCCTCGACACACCATCCTCTCATCTACTCGGACATTTATCTTGCATCATTTCAGAAAAGCCCTTCTTCTCTTTGTGAAACTCAGGAAACAATGAAGACCTAAACTCATGTGCTAGCCGCTGAACTGAGAGTGTGTGTGAGTGAGTGTGAGCTCTTCTCCTCTCTTCTCCAGGAAACTTTCTCCCGTCGCTTTAAAAGACTGGAAGCACAAGAAGCTTTGACAGACTTGGAGAAGAAGCTCAGGCTGTCTTCTAGATTTCTGCATGGAGGTGAGGGGCGAGGACAGGGGATCGGACGGCAGCAGAGGCCCCGACTCGACCCACTTTCCTCTTTACAGCAAACCCGCGCGAGTGCGGGTCACGGATCCTGACATGATGATCTACCCCAGCGCTGGAGGAGAAGATCTCACGGGGAGAGCTGCTGCTGCTGCTGCCGGCTGCGAGTCTCCCTCCTCAGATGGGCCTCAGATGTCACCTACCGACGGGCCCACGGTCTTCCCACCTTTACCGCCGCCCCCTCCGCCGTCTGGAATCGGGGCGCAGGGGAGTGTGGATGAAAGTGATCAACAGGATGGGCCAGAGTATGAGGAAGAGGAGGTTGTATTCCCCCTCTCTGCGCCGCCCACCAACCAGTAAGGATTCATCTCGCACACATCTATCTGTTATGTTAGTAATTCATGATGGGGAAGCATCATCCTATTGGCTGTTTCTCAAAACCTAGCAAGCTTTCTACATATATAGGCTTGATTCTGTCTTCCACAGTCATTTTGTTGTTTTCAAATAACTGGCAGTTGTTGTCTCCAGAAATCTACCTTAAATACAGTGAAGGTGCAAGCATTAGATGAAGTGAGATAACTCTATACATCGAGGCCCGGTTTCACAGACAGGGCTTAGCCTAAACCAGGATTAAGCCTTAGTTCAATTAGGATATTTAAGTGGCTTTAATAAAAATACACTAGAAAAAAACATTACTGGTGTCCATCTTGAGACAAAACAATGCCTCTGACATATTTTAAGATATGTCAGAGCAAGTTACTTTCAGTTAAAACAGCTCAAACATGCATTTTAGTCTAGGACTAGCTTAAGCCTTGTATAGTATATTAAGAATAGTATATTAGCTATTGAAATCTGCCTGTTGTGATAATTCAGGTGATACAATGAAAGGCCACATATAGTCTCTCAAGAAAATGTAGAAACTCAAAAATAAAACGCCATTAAAATAACGTAATAAAGCATTAAATGTATCAAAATACTCCAATATATGTAACTGATAACAAAATAAGAAACAATTTTTAAATAAAACCCGTTATAGTCTGGTAAATATTTAATGCATACAATTCTTATATAGTCCCGATTACTTGTAAAATAATACAAGTACTTTTTACTCAAAAAAGACATCATTTTAACTTGTTAAATATACTTATATATAGTTTTGTATAAAATACCTTTGTATAATTCATATGTTTTTACATCATTTTACTGTAAAACCACATGAAAAATATACGAAAATATTAAACTATATAATATTTCTTACTGTGTATTGAGTTACACTTAAACAGTTATTAGTTTTTTAGCATTTGTACTTTCCTTTTTCTTTATATTTTTTTACCGTATAGGTAGGTAGCAGCTCACTTACTTGAGACCGACCCTTTGACACGCATTCATGACAACTCTTTTGTAACTAACAAATGTAACTGTCCATATGCATGTTCGCATGGGCTTATTTACATTTAGCAGACACTTTTATTAAGTCACTTTTGTGACTTTCAGATTATATATTTGACTTCCTACTACTGCTGTCAATGATTAATTGCAATTGATCGCATCCAAAATAAAAGTTTGTGTTTACACAATATAGGCCTGTGTGTGTGTACTGTGTATATGTATTATGTATATATAAATACACACACATATATATATATATATATATATATATATATATATATATATATATATATATATATATATATATATATATATATATTATACACACACATACATAATACACATATACATGTAAATATTTCTTAAATATATAAATGTGTATTTATATATACATAATAAATAAACACAGTAGCAACACATAGATTATGTAAACACAAACTTTTATTTTGGATGGGATTAATCGTTTGACAGCACTACTTCCTATATTGCAGAATGTGAGGCTATGTATTCTAGCAGTTATGCTATTTATTTTGTAATATGGCATAGCCATATAACTTTACCACCTTCCTTCATGTGATATGTAGTCTCATGTTTCACTTTTCACTGTATTCCGCCAATACATTGTGTTTTTTAGTTGTAGAATAATATTGTGACCTATGCATTGCATTAATACAGTGTTTTGGATTCCTTTATGTATCCAGACCTTCCTTCTGCACACATTGTGAAATGACAGTTACTGATAAATGATAGCGACTGTTTTCTGTGTCATCTATTATCATACTGCTGACAAGATCAGTGGCTGAATCTAATGAAGAATGTCAGGGTGGTGACACTATGTTCCTAGTCTATATCACGATAAGCTAAATGATAGTGTGTAATTTATTATGCTTCTCTCATATCTTTGGTTGCTCAAGAGCAGGTTGCTAATCTGGCCTGGAGTTTTATATTACGCACAGTTGTTTCGGCACATCAGTTAATTAAATAAAAATAAAGACAAAAAGTTTTATGCTTATTTCACTGATCAAGCCAAAGCATGATGTTTTTGACTATGATTTGACAGCAGCTTCTCTTTCATCTTTCAAAGGAAAAGGAAAAAAAAAAAAAAAAGCAAATTTAGCATTTTCACAACGATGGTAAGGAGGATATAAAGCCCTGTTAGTTGTCAGTGGTTTCCTTGAAAGAGCTGAAAGTTGTCACAGAAAGTGTGGGGATGATTTAGAGTTTTCTCTTGGCTTTTTGGCTTTTGGCTTTTCAAATGCCTTTTTTTAAGTACTGCACAGTGCAAAAGAGAAACGATGAGTCTGATCTGTGATTTGTGCACTGCTGCTCTGCTCATAGTGGTTAGCTCTTGAGATACACTGTTGCCTTAGACTGGTGACCCAATTAGGATGAAAGTTTCCTCAGAGCTTCCAGATGATTGACTCTGACAGACTCGACTGCCTATAAGGCTGGGCAGAGTTGCTTTCTGATGCACCAACTCTGAACCATAGGTGCTCCATAAGCTTATATTACCGCATGCACTCAGCGACTGCTGATTTTGCGCCATGATGAGGTATTATTCACATTTCAGCCCTTATCTGCTCAAAATGGCTTAGGCTGTGACATAATAGAAGCCTGTGTCGGCTTATGGCTCAGTGCACGTCTAAAATGTGCAACACCTTTGCAGTGAAGAGGAAGCATGCGAGTGTCCCATTCGATGCTGGTGACGTTAACAGCTTTCAGTCTCTGTCATTTTATATTTAGTGTATATTCTGATACCAGAACATGAAAAAAAGTGCTTCTTGTGTAGGAAGTGCATAATTTGTAAAATGTGTATTGCTACATATTCCCTTCATTTCGAGATCAACTTTCATTTTCTTTTCAACTGAGGCAGTTGTTTCAATGTTTTCTCACAGTAGTAGGTTGAATGGCAGCACAGTATGGTACACATTCTCCGGGTTGGATGCGGTCCTGCTTGTCAGAATGTGTGACTAAAGTTAGTGCTTTAGTCGCGCACAGAAGACAGCCATGATCGTTCACGCCTCACTACTGTGCACTTCATTCATAAACAATGATGCCAGCAGCGGAATAAATATTTCACAGATGCTTTCTACTGTTTAACAAAGACAAAAAGGAGAGCGCATGAAGAGCGCTCTCAAACACTGGGCTTTGAACGCAAGCAAACAGCACTGTGGAGAAAGAGCAGGTTGATTTTTTTTTTTTTTTTTTTTTTTTTTTTTCACGAAGATTAGAAAGGATTTTGAGTCATAAACAGTTTCCCTCAAGAGCTGGAAAGAGAGAGAAGGAGAAAGAGTTTGATTTGGAGATCAACAGAAGTGCATATTGTGTCTGCTAGATAAGCAATTGCTCAACAGCCTCACTCTCAGTAAAGGGCTTGGCTAATTGAGCGCCCATGCTGGTTAATTGCCTTTTTTTTTTGAGAAATACAGGGACTTTGGAATGCCAAGTGGCACGGCGAACTAAAACTGCGGGTTACTGCGCTGAAATAGTTCTCCATGCAGTCGAGAGGCTTATGCACTAGAAAAGTCTTCTTTCCTCTTTTTTTTTTTATTAAAATAGCCTGGAACAACTTCTCCAATTAATTTTTTTTTTTTTTTTTTTTTTGACTGTGTTCATGATGTGTTTAGTTAAAGCAACAGTTCTTTTTGGACTGATTGTTTTTAAAGGTGCCCTAGAATTCAATATTGAATTTATATTGGCATAGTTGAATAACAAGAGTTCAGTACATGGAAAAGACATACACTGAGTTTCAAACTCCATTGTTTCCTCCTCCTTATATAAATCTCATTTGTTTAAAAGACCTCAGAAGAACAGGCGAATCTCAACATAACACCGACTGTTACGTTACAGTCGGGGTGTACGCCCCCAATATTTGCATATGCCAGCCCATGATCAAGCCATTAGACAAGGGCAGAATGTCTGGATGTGCACAGCAGAATCATCAGACTAGGTAAGCAAGCAAGAACAATAGCGAAAAATGGCAGATGGAGCAATAATAACTGACATGATCCATGATAACATGATATTTTTGTGATATTTGTGAATTGTCTTTCTAAATGTTTCGTTAGCATGTTGCTAATGTACTGTTAAATGTGGTTAAAGTTACCATCGTTTATTACTGTATTCGCGGAGACGAGAGTCGTCGCTATTTTCATTTTTAAACACTTGCAGTCTGTATAATGCATAAACACAACTTCATTCTTTATAAATCTCTCCAACAGTGTGTAATGTTAGCTTTAGCCACGCAGCATAGCCTCAAACTCATTCAGAATCAAATGTAATACATCCAAATAAATACTATACTCACATGATCCGATGTATGCAAGCAGCATGCATGACGAACAACTTGTAGAGATCCATTTTGAGGGTTATATTAGCTGTGTAAACTGTGTTTATGCTGTTCAAGGCAAGTGCAAGCTCCGGGGGAGGGGGAGCGGGAGATTTAAAGGGGCCGCAACCTATATATCGGTGCATAGTTAATGATGCCCCAAAATAGGCAGTTAAAAAAATGAATTAAACAAAATCTATGGGGTATTTTGAGCTGAAACTTCACAGACACATTCAGGGGACACCTTAGACTTATATTACATCTTTTAAAAAGAAGTTCTAGGGCACCTTTAACCAAAATGTCTTCTGTATTTACTTTTAACCACCTCCTTGTTTCTTGTTTTAAAGCATCTGAACACCAGGATTTATTCAAGCTTTGCACATGTTTGATATCATTTCTTTGCTGTTTCTGGACATCTATTGATTGAAGAATGTAGGTCATGTAGGCCAAGTTGATATGATGCTTTTCCCCATTATAAAAAGTCTAATGCTCTGGTCTTATGGATTGTCTAAAGAAGTTAGAAAACCCATTTCTTAAATTTCACGATATATTCATGATTTTGCATGAATATTAGCAATATATTGTGAATATATTTGGTAATTTTTAGATGATTTGCTCTTGAGGATAATTATGCCCAATTTGTCATTTGCCAACAGCCTTGTCATTGGTTAATGCACATTTTCCAACTATTTGTATTTGAAATTTTAATAAATCTGTTCTAAAACCAAGTGCCTTGAGCAAGCTGCTTTGCTCTGTTGTGTTTGCCTTAGGCATCCGCCTTCTAAGGCAGCATCCTAACTGAAATGGTACCCCAGGAGTGACTGATTTGGAGCATTCTATATAGGCAGAAACTAGGGCTGGGCGATGTATCGAATGCTTTTGTCACGCGCATTTCTTCAGTAAAGCCGGTTCCCTGATTACCGCTAAATCGCCATCACCTGCTTTCAAATGGAGCGGCATTTAATAGACAGAGCCGTAGATCACTGATAAGCCACGCAATATCGCGTTCAATATCGATATGTATCGCCGTCGATATTGAACAACTCTAAAGGCTGGAATACACTTCATGACTTTTGCTCAGATTATTTCCCCGATTTGCAGTCTAAAGGAGTTGACAATAGTTGCCAAGACTATGATTCCATCCAGTTGGAGGATATCAACATTTTTGATATTTTGAGCCGATTTTAGAATGGCTATCATAGTGTATGATGGATCGCTACTGAAACCTAAGCTGTCCTTTATCTACCAGTGTTGCAATAAAATACAATACAATTACAATATAATTAACAGGCCTAACACATTTATCAATATTTGACTCATATAAAACAACTGAATATACCACTCACCTGTAATTCCCATTGTAATCTGTTAGAGCCCATACCAATACTTCTAGCAGCGAGACGCGTGTGTTTTTGTGAGTTTGTTGTGTTCAGAATGATTTGAAAGTCTGGTAGTGTATGATCAGTAATTAATTTATAGTATTCTATACTACTATAGTATAGTAGATTCCAAGTTTTTCTCTGTAACCATTTGCAAAGTTGACAAATGCATGATGCCTAGTGTTTTGAAATTGTTCCGATTTTAAAAGTCATGACATGAAGTGTATTCCAGCCTTAAGAGCGTGCAAGAAACTACTATTTATTTCAGTGAAGGCAATGCACAACAGCATTTAATGTGTATAAAGTGCATTTTAGTTAAAATAGTCTGTTTTTAATTAAGTATTTATAACCAACAATTCTCTCACATTACCCACCATCTTGTATTTAGTTTTCCACAGAGTTTTTCTCCATGCAGTCTGGAATTGTCATTCCTGTGAAGAATAGTTGTAATGGTGCCTTTGAATTTGGCCAAAAAAAGTCTCTTATGAGGCAACATAATTGCCTAACATTTGGAACGTTTACCTAACTTTATTCACTTTCTTAATCGAAGTTGGTTTTTTGACAGAGCTGTTGTTTAAAATAAGAGTTCATTTACTTTCACTATGATATAAAATCAAAACATAATGTATTCAGACTAGGGCTGCAACAAAAGATTAATTTGATAATCGATTAATCTACAGATTATTGGAACGATTAATCAACTAATCATCGATTATTACACTGATTAATCAGTATGACATACAGTGAGTCTCAAAGTCCATTGTTTCCTCCTTCTTATATAAATCTAATTTGTTTAAAAGACCCCCGAAGAACAGGCGAATCTCAACATAACACCGACTGTTACGTAACAGTCGGGGTGTACGCCCCCAATATTTGCATATGCCAGCTCATGTTCAAAGCATTACACAAGGGCAGCCAGTATTAACGTCTGGATCTGTGCACAGCTGAATCATCAGACTAGGTAAGCAAGCAACAACAATAGCGAAAAATGGCAGATGAAGCAATAATAACTGACATGATCCATGATAACATGATATTTTTAGTGATATTTGTAAATTGTCTTTCTACATGTTTCTTTAGCATGTTGCTAATGTACTGTTAAATGTGGTTAAAGTTACCATCGTTTCTTACTGTATTCACGGAGACATGACTGTCGTTATTTTCATTTTTTAAACACTTGCAGTCTGTATAATTCATAAACACAACTTCATTCTTTATAAATCTCTCCAACAGTGTGTAATGTTAGCTTTAGCCACGGAGCACTATCAAACTCATTCAGAATCAATTATAAACATCCAAATAAATACTATACTTACGCGATTAGACATGTTGCATGATGAACACTTTGTAAAGATCCATTTTGAGGGTTATATTAGCTGTGTGAACTTTTTTTATGTTAAGGCAAGTGCGAGCTCTTGGTGCGTGGAGCACGAGAATGAAAGGGGCCGCACACCCTGAATCAGCGCATTTATAATGATGCCCCAAAATAGGCAGTTAAAAAAATTAATGAAAACAAAAACTATGGGGTATTTTGAGCTGAAACTTCAGACACATTCAGGGGACACCTTAGACTTACATTACATCTTTTAAAAACGTTCTGCGGCACCTTTAAAGAGCGCCAAAACTAGGGCTGTACGATTATGGCCTAAAATCAAAACCTCGTTAATTGAACATTTTACCTCGATTACGATTAATGAACGATTATTTTGTTTCTGGGTTTTTTTTTTGTTTGATTGTTTGTTTGTTTGTTTTTGCCCTCATAGTTCACTGACAAGGTTTGTACTGTAAATATGATTGACTATTAAAGGTGGGATATTTTTTCCTATTGAAAGAGCGATCTGACATTATAGCTCACTTTCAGCAGTTATTTTATCTATGGTTCATAATATTTCTTACAGATTTCTACTCGTTGTAAATCAGATAAAGATAAATTAGCACAGTACCAGTACGAGTGATTCCGTGTGTGAGTTAGTTATACCATCTCTCTATTAATTGTGAAGCTGTGGGTTGTAAATAGGTCCTTCAAAAGTAGAAAAATATATGCTATAATAAGTTTTGACTTTCTAAGCTACTTTAGTGATGAATCACAGGACAGCGCTGACAACTAGTTTCTGTGTTCCTCTCAGTGCCCGTGATCTTCACGTTTTGCGCAGCTCCTGTTTGTATGAGTGTTCGTGTCACAGTGCAGCTGCGCGAGTGTGGTAGCTCGATATATTAATACACATCCGATCGTCTAATCGCTTGAATGTCCAAACCATAAAACAAATACAACTGACAAAGTTTAGTATAGACGCAAGGCTCACCGCTCGCACGCCATCACTATGTGTTGAACCGCCGTTCACCTCTGTGTTGCTTTTATGCCACTGACTGGACGGGGCAGAGTCATGTGGTTACACACGCGGTAGTATGTTTTTAAGGGGGAAGTATTAACAGGATTAAAAAAACGAAATAACCGACATGGGAAAATTATGTCGGTTAGAGGTTCTGAATTTCGGTTTCGATTACTTTTCGATTAATCGTCCAGCCCTAGCCAAAACCACATGTATTTTTTGAATCCTGTAGTAAAATTGACAGAATTGAAAAGCCCAGACTGTTTTATATCAAAAGCAAATGTGTATAAAAAATAAGACCGCACACTCAACTTGCGAATAGTTTATTTACCAGCGTTTCGGCAAAAAGCCTTTAAGGTATAATTTCACTCCAAGTGGAAAGAGCATAAATAGACAATCAACAGGTGCATACAATTAATCCCAATCAAATATACAATCAATTAATTAAGTATTCTAAGAAACTGTCCAATATACATGACAAGAATAAATACACGTCAACAATAGAAAACATCACCAACAATAAAAAGTAGAAGAAACACTTATAGAAAACAGCTTAGATCGAATTCAACATTCAGACCGCAAGGAACAAGAGTCCTCAATTTATATGTCCAATAGGCTTCACGTTTGAGTAAGATACAATCAAGGTCACCAGGAGTCACGCGCATCAGTCACGATAAACTCGCACTGTTTGATTGACAGCTTCAGTGCACGCTGCTCCAACGATTGCAAAGGGAGCTTTCTTTGATTGCTTTCTTTATATAATCACTGTTAAATAACAGATTATAATTACTGTCGAGTCCAGGCACTGCACAATATTTTGTAATCCTCAACGGCATGTTTATTGCTTGGTAGCTTGGTCTGGTTTATCACCACTATGTTACTTAGACTACCTATTCTGTTGCATTCATGCGCAAATCGTTGGGCGGGGATGAAGTAGGCGTTGATTTTCTTCTGCAGAGGTGTTGCTTGCTGCCCTTTGATGTCATAGAGCCCCACTTTGTAAATCCTGTCATTTGCTGGGCCTGGTGTCAAGCTTTTATTGGACAAACAAGGACGTTTTCAGCTCTAAAACATACAGGATATTCTTAATGTATGATGACCTCTTATATGTCAAAAGCTCAAGGAAAATTTGATTTCTCAGTTCATCACCCCTTTAAATTTGGTAGCTAACACTAAAAAGTTGATGTTAAAGGGGTCATGAACTGCGTTGTTTTATGTTTCCTGGGGTGCACTTATGTTAGTATGCTTTTTACTTCAAAAATCATCATAATCTAGAAATCTAAGGCATTTTTTCTACCCTGATTTTAGCCCTTTTATCTGAACGCTCTGTTTTAAAGGGCATTTCTGCTGTGAGACTTCATTGTACACGCTTCACTGCTGACATCTTTCCATTTGAAACAGCTAAGTATTACTCTCTCGAAAACTTTTAGAACATTTTTACTATTACAGCTCTCAAGGTTAACTAATCATGAAAAGTTTTTCATTACATTTATATCTATGGCATTAGAACATTGTAGCCGATCACAGACATGTTGTTGAGCGCATGAAAGCAGTGATCTCGTCATTGCAACTCAATTTCTGCAAACTAACGAATGCTTTCATAGTAACTAATAGTGCAAACGCATTGTAAATAAGAGATTTGTTGAATAAAATGGGAGTTTTGACACGTTTCCAGAACTCAGTCACTGATAAACTCGCGCTGTTTGATTGACAGCTCCAGTGATTGGAGCATTCTTTGGTCGCTGCTTTATATAATTTAATCACAGTTTAAATAACATATATTTTCATCCTACTAAGAGAAACAGCGTGAAGTTGACCATAGTCGCTGGTTTGATTTACTCTGACACATAGACAAAGAATATCTGACTGTACATGAATCATTACATATCAAATCAGGCTTTAGAATGAACAGTTACTTGCATGTTGTTGCATTACTGTCGAGTCCATATAGTAAAGTCTGTTTGCAAAGCTTGCACCGAAATGCGATTGATTTACCAAAGAATCAACAGTGAAATCATGAATACAAATAAATTAATGTTCAACTGAGACATTCACATTGTTGAAAATAACCATATTCCTAGCATTAGGATCCTTTGAAAGGTAATGTTATTCTTGTCCTGTATTGCTATTCTCTCCTCATCATCTCACTAACACACCAGTGGGCGGGGCTAAAGTTGCAATGATGAAGTAGGCATTGATTTCCTCTGCAGATGTGGCGTTTCACCTATCTTTCGATGGGTCTGGTGTCAATAAAAGCTTTTATTGGACTACCAAGGAAGTTTTCAGTTCTGAAATGGGATATTCGTATAGTACAATGACCTCTTATATATCAAAAGCTCAAGGAAAAGTTGATTTCTCAATTCATGACCCCTTTAAATGATTTTAAATTCTAGAAGTTGGTAGGAGATAGGAGTTTGCAGATAACCAAATTATATAACATTAGGAACAATGTCAAGTTTAAAAACACAAAATAACCTTTTACATGATAGCAGTGACTTTTTCATTTCTTTGAAGAAGACAGCCCATTTAGACTAACAGCAGATACATGAATCAGTTTGATACAGTACTTTGAGGATGTATAATCCATCCTTCGTGTGACCCCTTTTCAGCTCCTACCGCACTATAACTGCTCGCTGAAGATGGGCTCTTTAGTCATCCATCTGTGTGCTGGAGGACAGTCCCCGTGTGCTGACTCTAACAAGCTGTGACGCTCCATCATGTGTGAAGAAAAACAAAGCTGTTTGGCAGCTGCTCACAGACCTTGTTCATCTCCACCTTTTTTTCCAGTGCGGAAACTCTTGAAAAAGGACATCGCTAGTCCAGTCTCTTTAAATAATTGTTGGTCGCTGAGCAAACCAGTGGGTTACTGATGTTCCAACCTGCCGAATTTGCTCACTTATGGAGTATGACGCTTTTATTTTGGCGTTTGAAGGAGAGGAAAGGTGTGTGGAAGTTTGAATTTAATCATAAAAGTTGCGGATACATAAATTCCGTACGAAATAGTCAAAAATTGAAACCTCTACCATTATTTCCAGACATAACAAATATCATGAAGAATTTTTTTTTGTAAACTATTCTTTAAATCTCTTGAGTGGTGGTCAGGTTTTATCCTCCCACCTTGGAGTTCTTAGTGTCTCGCACCCTGTTTGTCCCCTCCCTCTCTTTTGCTGAGCCGTTTCATACTTTGCATTATTTGAGTGACTGCCTTCACAGAGGAAGGATGTCAAAGGCAGACAAGGCAAATTCATAGGAAAGGTCTTCATTCTCAATCATCTCCTAGTTAAATCGTACTATTGAAGGAGTGATAACCGGCGTGGATTATTCCGCATTTTGGACATTATCTAAAACTGTGCCGACCATATGTGAGGTAGAGCCCCCCCCCCCCCCCCCTCACTCGCATGCAGACATAGTTTCTGCTCACTGACTTCAAGAGCCGTGTGGTGATCACAGTCGAACAGCAGGTTCTCTGGGACATGGCGACGACCAAATGGGATGTTTGTCTGGTGAGACAGAGACAGACCCCAGCGACTCGGCAGCTGAGCGGGATTACTTTGTGAGTGAGTGAGTGAGAGCGAGCCGGACAGCCCAGGATGCAGCAGAGGATGAATTCAGCGTAAGTGGGGCATTGATGCTTCTGTTCGGAGCTCAGACAGGCAGACTATGGAGTCAAGAACTTCCTTTTTTCTTGCTCTATTTGCCTAGTTTGTTCCATTCTCATTTTTTCACTTTTATTGAAATTGATGAGCACATTTCTCGCCACAGATCGCTGATTTATTACACATTCATGATATATAAGACAGATGTTTTAATATAGTCTCTGATTTAAAATGAGCAGCAAAAATGGCATTACAGTTTGTATTTTTAATTCATTTTTGTGAATCACTTCAAACTATCTATTTCTCTGAATCTTTTAAAAATGGTGATTCAGTTATTTGTTTTATATATATATATATATATATTATATATATATATATATATATATATATATAATATTTATTTATGTACGACTGCATGATAAATAATTTTAGCATCGATATTGCAAAGTGTGCATTTGCAGTAGTCACGCCGCAGGATGTGCGATGTCAAGAATAGGGATAGTTGATCTGTGATCCATACAGACCTAGCACTATGGTTTGAAATGCACATGATTCTCAGATTAATGGCGAAGTTTATCCCTCATAGAGTGAAAGTTTATCATTTGCATGTGTTTTTGGTCCTGTCAGTTTAAACATTCAAGTGATTTTAAGCCATTCAAGCTCACAAAGACACAAACGAGAGCTCATTTCTGAACTCTAACGCAAACACTGAATTCCGTTCTCTTCCGCCTCTATTTGTGCTTGAACAGACACATACACACAAAATTGTTAATATAACCTTCTCGGCGAGTATCCTCATAAACACAGTCACATATGGTTTACGTGAACTTAAACAACTGAGAAAAGAAATGGATGTGTATCATTGTATTTGATCCGTTCTTTTTGTCACCTTATTGGGTCAAATACACACACTTGTGTGTCAAATGACCATCTTTGCGAGTATTCTCATAAACACAGTTTATGTCTTAAGTGAATGAAAACAGTTGAGAAAGAAAGCATGTGGATCAGTATATTGGATCAGTGATGCTGGTCATAAAGTGACAGCAGCCTAATATATCTCATGCTCTTGACTAAATCACTTTTCTAACTTTAATAAGAATAAATGTATATTAAATTAACACTATTACATATAAATTACACTCTGCAGTATTTTTGTACATTTAATTACTTTATACAATTTATATAGTAGCCCATTTCTATAGGTCTATCTAGTGCTTGAGGTTTTTCAGGTCTCTTCTTGTATGTGTGTGTATCAGCTTGTAACTAGCTGTAAATATGTATATATGCGTGTATATGTGTGATTTTAATAGATAGATAGATAGATAGATAGATAGATAGATAGATAGATAGATAGATAGATAGATAGATAGATAGATAGATAGTGTTAGTTTTTTGGTGATATAGAAATTGGTGATGAGATTTATGAAATTTCAATGGTATCAAAAGTTTTGATATAAAAACTTTAAATTAAAGCAAAAATAACTATATTGTGATATATATCATTAACTTGTTAAATAAAATAACTTGTATCATGATATGTATTTATTTCTATTTTTTATTGTTTTGTATTGTTGGAGTCTATAAATGGAAAAAGTTAAATATTGAATCTATTCTTTTGATTGAAAAAAATTAATTTAATTTGAACAAATGCATAAATATTGAAATGTATATTGGATATCGCCAAAGCACTATGGAGAATTTAAGCTACATTAATCTGCCCTAGTTCTCACTGAAGATTTATTATTTATCTGAAATATTTCTCTTTTACATTTTTATATCATACATTTTTATATAATTTGACTGTTAACAATGTGTTTAGTCATGAAATAATTAAAAGTGTTGCAGGTGGATAGATGTTAGTCTCGCGTAGCCAGACCTTCAGACTGACGGCAGAAGGTCTGGACTCTATCGCAGCTTTCATTGGCCAAGGACCGCCCAAGAGGACGTTTGACTGACATGTAACGCAACCAATCACAGTTTGCTTTGTTCCGCGTCGTGTTTAGGGGCGTGAAAATGAAATTTACGATGTACCAACAATAACAGACTGGCGTGCATCTAATAAATTATTCATTCAAGAACGTTGTGCAAGTTTACTGCAACAATGGAGCCGCGAACTTCACATACTTTTAAATCCAGTGTTTAGTTGATCCTGATAAGCGCTCGTTGTCACAGTTGTAAACACGACAGCGTTCTTCTTCTACGAGGAGGTTTAGCGTCACGACATTTGTTTCCAGGCGGTCCGTTAAAGAACGTGACACACACATCTCCCGGACATCCTGTAGAATTCAACTAACCATACGACAACTTCGATACTCATGAAGTGTTTCCAGATAAGTGTGCCATATGCATCAGACGTTCAGCCAACGGTCCGTGGGTGTGACATCTGAGGTTGAGACTAGACAGATGTTAACTTCATGAATTTGTAGTTGTGGGTGGTTACATATTGCTTGTAGGAAGGGCTGTTAAATTAGTCATGTGTTTTTTCTTCAATATGAATGTTTCAAACCATTTGAGGACAAAGTTGCTTATTCATCAGTTTCAGACTGTCAGGGTGTTTTCACAACAGTGGTGCTATTTTTCTGGGGTTCAGATGGAGATCATGAGTTCTTTGGTGTCCTCCTCGTGCAGAATGAGAGATGGGCTGAGATGACAGCTGACAGCAGTGTTGAAGGGCACTTTTGTAAGGTTGTGCAGTTTCATCATCATACTGATGAGCAGTGACGTGACCCCTTTAGAGGTGTTTTTTGAGGTAGTTGAGACCTATCACGAGAGACGAATGTGTTGAAATTGCTTAAGACCGCAAATACGACCCCTCAGTCAAGTCTCAACAAGCCCGCTCTGCCCTTGCTTCCTCCCAGATGAAGTGTTGTAAATTGAGCGACTGGCATGGACTAACCACAGAAAGGTCATGTCCTGTTTTCATTGAGCCATCTATGAAGATGAAACATGCAGGAAGAATTTTGCCCTGCTTCCCTGGTATCTTGTCACGATCTTTTCATAGCATTTTTTTGGTGAATAATTCAGAAGCCTTTTTTTTTTTTTTTTTTTTTTTTCAAGGCTATATGGATCTAAAAATACAGCCATTGTCTGGAAATCATAACATATTCAAGTGTCGAGAGATTTGTGCTTCAGGGTGAGGTTTAAGTGCCTGAGTGCTAGAACATTGACTCTCTTATTGGGTTAATTTTGCAGTCAAACAAGTCTTTTCACTTCATGTGTGAAGTACCACTTTTCTTGTGAAGTGTCATTATAATGTCCTGTTTGTGGGCTAATGCTCACATGGTTAACTAGTCAGTGCATATTTTGCACTCCTATTTATGGTTCAAAGCTCCTTTCTGTCAAGGCTGTGAATGAAGTTGCTGATGACATGCCGCTGTGGTTGTAACCATTTATTTTTGTCCACCGTGCAGCAAATATCAGTTGATTTCCATTACAGCAAGGCATAAAAAGTGTCAAGACATGTGAGTGGTTTGAGTGTTATTAAGAAAGTGCCACCTGTCCCCCTCAACACACTTCCTGTTCCTCTGCTTTTGCATGAATCGGGTTTGATGCAAACAGCCTTTTGCAGTCATGCTTGATGTATATTAGTTTCAGTCATTTCAAATGCAAATGTGTTTGCAGATCATTTGAGAATTTTATCAGAGTGTGTACAGAAGATGCGTTTAATTTGAGGACACTTGGCTTTTGGCCTGTACTGAAAAATAGGCAGATTACAGTCTAACCATTATTGAGATTTTAAACCTGTGAAAGGTGAAGCATCCGTTCTTATTGTTGTGTTTATACTGTTTTCAGCATCTGCCATCTCAGTATAAGAGAACAGTCCACATCAACTCCAGAGCTTCTCTGCGATTTAACTTCATCAACATTTCACCATTTTATTTGATATAAGGGTCAATGACATATAAGGATTTTCGAAAGGCCAATTTTAAAATACAAAAATAATATCTATTGCAGTTGTTCAAACATTAAGAATGTTGTTTACACATAAATTCATATTAAAATTTTAAAATAAGTGAATTTAGTGGGGGTTTTTTATGCAGATGAATTGGCCATAGCCTTAAAAAATGTCATGTGGTGCGACCGTGATTTATCTTATCTTTTTTAATTTTATTTTTTTTACAAGTTCTCTAATTAAAGTGTTGAGAAACAAAGTATTTGCAGTTCTTTTGAGATTCTGTAAAGAATGACCTTATATTTTTGTTCTATAACTTCAAAGTTGCTTTCTTAAATGTAGGTAACAGACTTATTTTTCCTGTAAATCACATAAAACTGATAAAAATGTTTTAAAAATACCATTCACTTAAGCATGCTGTATAGTGATTCATATTTCAGCCACAGAAATTGAATATTTTATTTTTAATTTAACACAGTTATTGCTATTATTGGTTGCACCACGTGATGTGTGGTCACTCCAAATCACATGAAGACCTTAAATATCATTAAAAATCTATAAACAATCAATTTTATACAAAAAAATTGATTTAAACCAGATTTTATTAAAATTTCACAGAATTTTCATGAACAAAAATTGTATAAACTTTTTTTTTATATTAAAAAATATCATCACAAACATAAGTGCACCATTTAATTTAAGTTGACTTAGAAAAAGTTAATTAATACTTTAATTCGTCAAGGACACATTAAGCCTAAATTGATCAAAAGTGACAGTAAAGACATTTATAATTTTACAAAAGATTCTATTTCAAATAAACACTGCTTTTAAACTTTCTATTCATCAAATAATCATGACAAATGAAATATATCATAGTTTTCACAAAAATATGAACATTGATAATCAGAAATTTTACTTGACCAGCATATTAGAATGATTTCTGAAGGATCATGTGACACTGAAGACTGGAGTTATGATGCTGAAAACTCAGCTTTGATTACAGGAATATATTTTAGTTTACTATGTATTCACATAGAAAACAGATATTTTAATTTGTAATAACATTTCACTCTTCTCCTAGCAAGGTGTAAATCTATTCTTGCTGCAGGGTCAGAATTGACACGCAGTCTATGGCCAATGGCATCTGGTAAAATAGATTGAAATAGTTATAAATAAATAGACAATAAATGACTAATATATTCATAATTACCAAACTGAAATTATATTCTCATCATCATTATTATAATTTTTTTTTTTTTTTTGCATTTTTCTCATATTGTACAATACAAACATAAAATGTCTGAAATATTTTTTATAAAATGACCCAAATTGCATAAAAATCTATTCCAAATGATACTAAAATAAAGTACTTCATGTATATAAATTATCAATTGAATACAAAAGCACAAAATTGCCAATCTAGGACATGTATCTCTCATGGAAAATACTTTGCACCACATAATATTAGGTCGCACCATATGATATTTTCAAATTCAGTCAGAATTTACAGGCAAAGAATTGGCCACCTAAACAAAACAAGCTAGCTTCCCACAAAAGGTCACTATATTCGCAGAAATAACTTAATATTCTTTTTTTTTTTTTTTTTTTTTTTTTTTGAGGTCATACCACATGATATCCAACTGTGGTAACTACATACCAGACGTTAAAAAGATTATTTTTTTCCCCCAAATTTAAGACAGATTTGCAAACCTGCTCGCTGCTTCCATGGGTCCTTCACAAATTGGTATATGATGCAACTTCCTGTCTTTGAATGGATTTCAACATGAAAGTCACAAAGTGGTAATTTTTTGATGGTCACACGACATGAAATTTCATTAAATGGACATCATTGGACAACGTTTTTTCGTATATTATGATGGAAATATAAATACAAATGCTTTGCAGTTTTGTACAGGATTACAAAACACATTGGAAATCATTTAGAGTAATTTCAAAGACATTTCCAAAACAGAAGTTATGGCCGGACGGTCACACCACATAATATTTTGACACTTTAAATAACAGAAAATTACAAACAACTAATGTTTTTTTTGAAAAGTTGAGGTGAGTACATGCACGGGAGAGGTACTACATATATATGGTATCTTTTTATGCATTTAAACAAGATTTTTTAAAAAATGTAGGTGTCACGTCATTGATCCATGAACTATTGTCACATCGTATACAGACAGAAAATGTCTTTACGACAATCTGTCAAAATTTTGGTTTAACTTGATGAAATTGTGACAGAAATACATTATTGTATGGTAGAATGTACTTCTCAAAGTGATAAGTTTTAATTTGGTTATAGTTTAAAGATTAATGTAATTGTTAATGTTTTATGCTATCGTTTGATTACCTCTGTTTTTGATAATAAATTAGACAAATAAACACTAGACAGAATTTCTGAAAAACATTTCATAGGGCCCTATTATTGTAATTGTATTGAAATTTAATAAATTATTAAAGTATAAAAGTTTTAGCCTATTAATAATTTATTATACGTTTTATTCTAAAACAATTTGTTTCTTTTTTAAACCATTAAAACTGTATTTCTGAAATAAAAGAATTTAGGAAAAACCCACCTTAATGCATTTTTTTTTTTAACTTAATTGTTTTTTTTAAATTGTTCAAGTAAAAAAAAAAAAAAAAAATCTGAATCCAGAAAAATTGAAACTGAAATTTAGATAGCTCTGTAAATATTTGTTTTATTCAGAGTTTCCTTTTTAAATCACTTTTCGTCCTTCATTCGTTCCAAGTGGCAAACCAAAAACGCGTCAGTCTTTGCATTGAGTAAAGGCCATCAGTGTAGAGCATTACATAGTCTTAATACTCACAAAAGAGGATATGAGACTTTCACCTGCTCTTTGTCAAGTACACTACACAAGTCAGTGGATGCTTGGCACAGTACAAATGTCAGCTAATTTAAAGGGATAGTTCACCCAAAAATGAAAATTTGATGTTTATCTGCTTACCCCCAGGGCATCCAAGATGTAGGTGACTTTGTTTCTTCAGTACAACACAAATGATGATTTTTAACTCCAACCGTTGCCGTCTGTCAGTCAAATAATGCTAGTGGATGGGAACTTCTACTATAACAGTAAATAAAACTTGCATAGACAAGTCCAAATTAAACCCTGTGGCTCGTGACGACACATTGATGTCCTAAGACACGAAACGATCGGTTTGTGCGATAAACCGAACAGTATTTATATCATTTTTTAACTCTAATACACCACTATGTCCAACCGCATTCATCACTCGATTCGTTTGGTCTGATCGCGCTCTGACAACGGTAGTGATGTCTCGCTCTCATTGAAGTATATGCGCGAGACATCACTGCCGCTGTCAGAGCGCGATCAGACCAAACGAATCGAGTGATGAATGCGGTTGGACATAGTGATGTATTAGAGTTAAAAAATGATATAAATACTGTTCGGTTTATCGCACAAACCGATCGTTTCGTGTCTTAGGACATCAATGTGCCGTCAAGAGCCGCAGGGTTTAATTTGGACTTGTCTATGCAAGTTTTATTTACTGTTATAGTAGAAGTTCCCATCCACTAGCATTATTTGACTGACAGACGGCAACGGTTGGAGTTAAAAATCATCATTTGTGTTCTACTGAAGAAACAAAGTCACCTACACCTTGGATGCCCTGGGGGTAAGCAGATAAACATCAAATTTTCATTTTTGGGTGAACTATCCCTTTAATGCAAGCATCAATTTCCTGAAAGGTAAAGAGACTATGATGTAATTTGCTATTTTGACTTCATGGCTTCTATTCGTTGAAGGCACCAGCTAGTGATCAAGCACTGACACGATCAGGCATTCCTCAGGAGGATGAAGGCTGTGCTTGTCTATATCCCATCTGGATGTGCAGAGGGATCTGTTATTTACCCATAGGCCTTGTTGTCGGCACAGGAACTGAACTCTACTGCTATGAAGGAAGAATGGTGAAATCACTAGCCTAAAGGCCAGTTTACACTGAGTCTGATGTCATTCTCTGGGGAAAAAAAAAAGACGCTTGGCATCCAAACAATTTAAAAGTTGATGATAAATTTCCATTGTACTTAGTTTTCTCTAGAAAAATTCCATTTAAATATTGTAATTTTAGTTACGCTTTCAACTCTTTCAAATTCAACGCTTTCAAATTCAAAGACTTTCTTGTGTTGATCATTGTAGCCAATCACAGACAAATCTGATGAGCGCATGAACACAAAGGCCAATCAGAGGAATCTGCTTCACAGCACTCAAAGTATCACATTTTTTTTAAAACTTCAGTAACGACTTGGTATCGCGGTTGGTGCTTTTGACAACACTAGTCCACAGTAATGCAGTGTTGTTGGTGTGAACAGATCTCTAGAATGTGTGACTTTTGTTGCTTATGTGTTTGCTTATACATCATCTCATCTTCGTCATGGCCAATATTGAGGATGACGAGGCCTCTTCATCCTGTTCACACATCTGTGTTTTCAGGAGCCTGTGATTCATCTGACCACAGAAGTTTTAATAGAGCACATTATCCAGTGTGCTAATAACCTTGTATTGCTGATGTCATTTTTATAACGTACAAAGCTGGGAGGCAGTCCCGCTGAGAAGAAAACGCAGCCTCTGGGAATTATGAGGGACTCTCCTTCTGCTAACGGTGCAGTTTTACTCAAAGGACTGCTTCATAGAGCCTGTCTGTTCAATAAATTAATATAGAGAGAAGAGGAACTTAGCCTAGTTAAGCCAGCAGTGTGCAAATTACGCCTACACTCTATATCACTGTGGTTGATAAAATGGGCCAATAGTTTACATGACCAAGTGCGTTTCTCATTTTACATTTCGGATTATGTGTTATGGACTGAGCTTGGGACTGTCATGATCACAACATATTTGCTGATGAATATTTGTCATACAACTAATTGTAATTTAATAGGGTTTTTTTTTCATGTCACTTACAGTGAAGGCTTAATACACAACACTTGGAAAAAAAAAATAATTTACATTGAACTTAGTATGACTTTGCAAACAAATATTGCACAGGGGTAGAATGACATGACACTTTTTTTTTTTTTTTGGAACACAGATATATAATGTTATAATTACAAACATTATTATGAATATTATAATATTATTTAATCATAAAAATATTAATTCATGCAAATATTAAAATAAATTAAATTGTTAAGCATTCAGAATTCACCCTTGGTCCATGTGGTAATATGTCGGACAGAAGATCCAAAGTGTTGGAACATTTCCAGAGGGTAAAGAATGACCACAAAAAGGTGACGTGCAGCCTCAAACATGACTTATTATTTAAAAAGGTATGTTATCCATTTAACATGGCCGCTCACTCCATCATTAATGTGAACCTAGATAAATCTGTGCTTAGTCACATATCCAAGTGTTCAGTATAGCCAAATTGTCTAAATTGTTGTGTTTTAGTTTGTTGCTATACTTTATTTATTCGTTTTTATATAATGTATATTTATTTAGTTTGTTTTTTTGGAATTTTTATTCTATGTAAAGGCTACTTGTCCAGTGCTTCCCACACATAGACTTTACTTGGGCAGGCCGCCCACGTATAATAACGGCCGCCCAAGTATATTTGGAGACACATTTTTGCGTTTATTATTTTTATCCTCTTATACTTTTATATCCGCGCAAGATAATGAAACCATCCACGATCGAATAACTAGTCATTTCGTACCTGCTCATTATGTGTGCGTCAGAACTGTTTACTCCCGCTAGCATTCCCACGGGTGCTATATTTTGCAAAGTCACAAGGCGGCGCTGTTGCGCGTTCTACAAGCTCGCGCAACAGTGCCTCAGACTGCTTCAAAGTGATTCTCAATCAATGAAAAGCGCAGATTTATGCCAAGTGATTGCTAATGAACTCAAGTTGATGAATTATTACAGAGTCTACTTCCTGGCCTTTATAGAAAATGTTTTAGACGATTGTAAGAATCTGAAGGATCAGCCTGCAATAGTACAGACATTTCAAAATAAGAGTCCTGGTGTATTTCAGGCTTGTTTATAATTAAAAGTCACACGCTAAGTTTTTTCTTTTTCTTTTGGGCATTATTGGTATTTTGGTTACACAATAAATTGTATTTAATTTGATTTCCATTTAATTCATAGTAAATTATTGTAGTCTCCCCCACAGGAAGAAAAGATTAAGAACATTATTTGACACATTTATTATTCATTTTATAAATTTTACTAGTAAAATCTGTGTCCCATTCACTGAGAGAGACACTATATGACAGCAAGGAGAACATACGAAAAGGTGAACCATTTAAATGCTGTAATTTTGCATCATTTACAATGCATGATAATGCATAATATTAGTATGTAATTAAATGTAATATGCTATGTAATTAAAATTAATTTCAATAAATAAAAATACTGTTAAAAATCACACATTATTTGTTTGTCGTATGTAGTAGACGATTTTTGTGACGTGGGTAATAGGAGGATTTTTTGCCCGGCTACCACCGCAAGTATATTTCAAACCTGTGGGAAGCACTGTTGTCTGTCGGCCTGACTATGTTTGCACTGATATTTCTCTTTTAAGTGTTATCCAGTGTTATCGGGGGCGGTGCCCTGTGTGCCTGTCCGCTACGCCACTGCGCTCAAATTAAAAAGATCAACTTTTAAAAAAACTATTCTTGAGCTTCCCCCGCCCCATTTTACTGACCCACACCTCACATTTTTAACCACAAAACAGTGTTCTGTGTGAATGGCCCTTTACAGATTTTGGAGTCCGTTTGTACAGACAAAAACAACATTTTGTCAAAATCAGAAACCTATCCAGTGCCTCGGTGACACATTGCCATGAGCAGTTTGCCAAATTTCTTTTGGACTTTATTATACACAGAGTACAATAGAAATGTTGAACTGCAGCATCTCTTGTACACTGAGCAAAAGTTTAGAAAATCTAAACAGAAAAGTGACATTCAGCACAAATGAAACTCTCTGGTGCATATGCTTCCTCATGAATACAATAAGTTTGAGTGTGGGAGGGCTGCATACCCACATGATGTCATGCTCTCTGCAGTCAGTGTGACATTTCAACATGAGCAAGACTCAAAAATATCACAGTTGTTCCTGTCTCACTCTCATCTATCACCTCCTTCACCTGTCATCACTTCCTCTTTGCCACATCAACAACACACATTTATGTGCTGACTGTTCTGCTGTAATTGATTTTGCATTTTTCACCTATGTTTGCAGTGCTAATTGGCCTATGCTTCTGAATGAAATTAACTGTGCAGCCAGAGTCTAAACAGTGTAAGCGAATACATACCATGAAGCTTTTCACAGTTTGGATGTTTTGATCTATATTCTATTATAAATAACATTCTATGGAAAAAATTTACGAGTTAGGTTACATATTGTCTTATACCCTAAACCACAGTGAAAATGCAAAATCATGATTAAACCAGATGAGAATGGTTTATTCCAGGAGTGGGCAATCGTTTTGACATAGTGTTTTTTTTTTTTTTTTCACTATATTTAAGGATGCAAGATTTTTCAGTTTTTATTTATATGTATTTTTAATTATTACCCAAATATTATATTGTGTATGCTTATTTTTTTAACATTTAGATTTAGTAACAGTGTTAAATTCAGCAAATCTCAAAATTAAAATCCATTTTTCATACTGTACATTTATTGTGTTGTGATGCCTAAACTCACTTGTAGCATTTAAAACAAGTTATTCTAGTTTTTAGTGTTTTGTTTTGTTTTTAATTTTATTAGATAAAATAGTTTTGCATTTTATTGGTGAATATCTGCATGCTTATAATCAGTATCAGCCAGAATTTAATATCAGTGTGTCTACTGTATTGCAAGATGATTTTATTTTGTAGAGATCCTCATTTTAAACCATTTCTTGCTGTAACATCTCATTTAGACAAAGTATTATTTTAAGAGCACATAAGAAAGCAGACCAAACTACATTTACATACATACTTGTGCACAAGTGAGTGGACCCACTGGATAAGCAAAGTGGTTTACTTGTTTTGTTTGTTTTTAGTTAAGTTTTATCCACAATGCGCAATCCAGTTAGAGTATTTGGCTTCCATACAGCTAATAACTAAATAAATCAGGCTGCAGACGATGAGGAATGATTATTGCAAGAGGAATTCAACGTTTCTTAAACGACTATATAAAATAAAAGCTACAATTAATATGAATCATTCTCACCCTTAATGCCTGCATGTTACATGATCATTCCTTCAAGTGGCACATGTGCCCAAGATTTATGTACACAGTTATAATCAAACTACTAAGGCTGCTTGATTATGGTAAAAATCGTAATCACGATTATTTAACAGTTATGAGTGAGCCATATGACCAAAACCTTATGAGTTTACTTAAAGGTCCCATTTTTCGTGTTTTTTTTTTAAGCTTTGATTGTGTTTATAGTGTGCAATATAACATGTGTTCATGTTTCGCGTGTAAAAAAACACAGTATTTTTCACATAATTTACTTATCTGTATACCGCTGTTTCCACTGTCATAAAAACGGGCTGATGACTTCCTTGTTCTATGAAGTCCCTCCTTCAGAAATACGTAACGAGTTCTGATTGTGCCAGCGGTTCCTGTGTTGTGATTCGACAGCAGCTTAGCGCTCCTTGCCCGGAAAGGTCACGCCTCTTACCATAACGTGGAGATGCATGCGCTCAGTGTTATTGTAAACATGTCTTTAATTTGACCCTATCAATTTGAGCCGGAATCAGACCCGGTGATTGGACTGCGGGATGAAAATAACAGCGTTTCGACGACATGGCGACAAACACACTCTACAAACGCAACTCTTGTGTATTCCTGTTTTAGTGACGTCATTAAAGAAGGAAGTAGAGGGATGTAGTCCAAACTGGCCTTTCGATGTAGGCGACTTCTGTTAAATAAAATATCTCGCTTGGCACTGAACTTTGAGCTTTAAAATTTTACAGATTTTATTTATACTCTAACAACAACATTACACACTAACTAAAGTTTGAAACATGGGATCACGAAGAACGGGACCTTTAAGATAACCGACTAGGTTTACATAACTACTTGCCAAGCCCAGCATTTTGACAAATTCTTGCATGTATTTGACCATTTAGAATGCACACCTGAAGCTCAAAGTTCACTTTGCTTGTTCGTCTTTCACTCCATCTCGGAGCGTGCGTGCGCACAGAAAGCCACCTGAAGAACAACATGAGTTCTTTTTTTGCACTTTTAATAACTCATTTTAAAGGGTTACTTCGCCCAAAAATTAAATTTCTGTCATTAAGTACTCACCCTCATGTCATACCAAGAGGGTTTTTTTAATCCCCCATAGAAAGCAATGTAATTACCATCATTCAAGGTCCAGAAAGTAAAGACATTTAATGACAGTAATTATCTTGCTTTCTGTGGGGGATAAAAAAACCCTTTTGGATTTCATCAAAATATCTTAATTTATGTTCTGAATATGAAAGAAGGACTTGCGAGTTTGGAACAACATGACAGTGAGTAATTAATGACAGAAATTTCATTTTTGGGTGAACTAACACTTTAATATCAAGCATGTCTTACTTTACAAAAGTCACTTTATATGATTTTACTAATTTGCATGTCAAATTAAAGTGCACCACTGGACAGGGACAGAATGGGGCAAAATAATTTTTAGCTTGATTATCCTACTTTCATAATCTTTGGAAGCCAAATTCGAAATCGAAACTCAATTTTAATTAATTGAGTACAAGCTACAGTGGGTTCATGTGGAGTCTCCATCCATCCAAGTCAGTGTTAATTTCGTTGACGACAAACAATGACGAAAAATGTTCGTTGACGACCTTTTTTCCATGATTAAGACGAGGCGATGAGAGACGACACCAATGAATGTCATTTAACGATAACTTGACTAAAACTACACATGCAATATAGTTGACTAAAAAAGACGAGACTGAAATGTGGCTAAAAGACTAAAACTTTACCAGAATCACTTTTTATTTTTGTCGAATAAAGGAGACAAAACATTACAGACTGTCTTTATGAGCGGTCACGCTTACGGTTGCCAGATTTCCAGAATTTAAACCCCCCTTTCAGAGCTTTTCTGTTAAAAGAACACGTTTTACTTAATCTTTGCTATCTGGCAACCACGCGCACTAGCCCTCTCTAGATGAAGCGTGGATGATCACAAGTAAGCTCAGCACTCTTCATTTGAGATTTTCTACTTAAAGTGTCATTCAGTCGGTCTATATTGCGCTGCTCGTTTACTGACTAAATCTGGGAACAAAATGAAGGCTGATATCCAGCAGTGGTTCTCAAACTGACGCGAAAAGTGCCGTTCATTTTATTCTTCTCCACTTTAAAATAACATGAAAACTTAACATGTATTTCTAACAGGTAAAATGTTGTATATACACGACATTCAATCAAATTACCTCATCTTTCGCGGTCAAAACTGACTGCACCCACACAAGCCAGCATCGCGCTACATTAGTGCTGTTCTCTAATATAGCCTAACGTTATCTTTTAGCACTACTAGCATGAAGAACAAATATAGACACAGACTGCATGTAGATTTAAGATTAAAACTCTCTTTGATACAAAAACATACCCTTCTGCGAGTTACTGTTTTTAATGTTGATCATATTATACCAGCAAGAATATTTCCCCAATATAATATAATATCCAGAATATTGATTTTATACAACAGTTCAACAAACATTTTAAACAGTATTGTCAGTATTTTTGCCCTATTTTGCAACGAAAGCCACAGCAGAACTGCAGCATTTGGATATAATGTATTCTTCACTGTTTTGAACGAATCGTCAATGATTCAATGATCCATTCATAAATGCAGCCGCTTGCTTTGATACTGAAAGAATGAATGACTCTGATTCACTCATTAAAGCAGTGAATCATTTTTTGTAACATTTTTAATGTAATATTTAAAAGTATTACTTCGTTTTTATTATCATTGTATTTATTGAATTAAAAAAAATATATATATATTTAAGGCATTATTTATTTTACAAAGGTATTTATAAAGGTAAAAAAAATGCACTGGAAAAATCGATTTAAGAATGCAAATATTGTCCCTTAATGGAAATGTGTAACTGCAGTCTAAGTGGAAGGATATTAAATCCCTCAGGGGGTACTACACTAGAAAGTTTGAGAACCACTGAAAGAGGATATATACAATTGCACAATTGCTAAGAGTGCAATGTCAATACAGTCTGTTACCGTGATTCAAATTTTTCATAAGCTTAAATGAATTGGTCTAAAGAGAAAAATTATAATGACTATTTTGTCTAAAGACTACATATAAAACTAGACTAAAATATGAAAGACTAAAATGACTAAAATGTGACTAAGGAGCATTTTCGTCTGAAGTTAAAGACTAAGACTAAATCAAAAATGGCTGCCAAAATTAACACTGATCCAAGTAAACATGACACAATGGTTAATTGAATATTTGTAGGGTTAAATACACGGCAGCTCTGTCTTTTACTCTTTTGTATTCTGTCTTGACCCCCTGTAGCAAAACATTAAAATCAGACATGAGTGTTATTTTTTTTCTTCTCCAGGGATCTAAAATCTCTGAAACATTAAGCAGTGTTGTTAGAAAAGCTACTGTTTAATTTAGAGACCTGCATGTTTTTAATGGCTGAGGCTCTGCAGTAAAAGCTTTTTAAAATTTCTCGCTGTGCTGAGGCACCTTTTTAGAGCAAGATTTCACTTTCAATATTTCCGCATGAGTTTTTGTCAAGAGAAAAATTCAGCCGCCGGAGCCCTGTCACATCTCTGTGCAGTGAGAGGGTGGCATGCATGCTTTTCTTTAAAAAAAAAAAAAACTAAAAAAAAAAAATCCAATGCAATCTCTGCAGGACTCTGAGCTACTGCATTATAGCAAAGCTTTTTCACAAATCTGGAAGGTGATTTGGAATAACATCAACTAAATATAGGCTTATGTCAGCATGGCAAAAAAAGAGCCTTTAAAAAATCTACTTCAGCATTTTCCAACATTCAGGGTTGCATTAAAATCGATGCTGATGGACCGAATAAAGGAAGACACTAAAATCTGATTTATTGCTGACTAACTTCTTGATCTGTGCTTGATTTCTTTCAGATGGTACCATGGAATGTTGGACAGAACCATTGCAGAAGAGCGATTGCGTCAGGCTCGGACACCGGGCAGCTACCTCATCAGGGAAAGCGACCGCCGGCCTGGCTCCTTCGTACTGTCCTTTCTCAGCGTGACCAATGTGGTCAATCACTTCAGGTGAGCAGTGCTGACTGGACCATATAGTTTCACTGTAATGAGCACACAACCCCATTACATTTCACAAAATGTATGTCCCATCAAGCAGACGGTTGTCTTTGACGATGGTCTTTAACTATTAAACGTACATTGTCCTGCACTGTATCTACTATTGACAAGATTGATGCCTCAAATCATGTGAACCTGTTTGAGAAAAGGTGTGTTTTTACTTTTTTAAGTGATCAGACTTATGATTTTCACCTGATAAACTATAAAACAGCCAAACAACAGCAACCTTAGACTTACATGGATAGTGGCACTGAAGCCCTATCTATAGACTAGAATATTACAGAGACAATTGTGAAAACAGTTAGTAGTGGAATAGTGGAAACTGTGATTTTTTTTTTTTTTTTAAGATTCTTTGATGAATAGAGAGTTAAAAAAAAAAACAGCACTTGCTGACCTCAAACTTTGGAATGATAGTAAACATTTAAAGGTGCCCTAGAATCAAAAATAGAATTTACCTCGGCATAGTTGAATAACGAGTTCAGTGCATGGAAAAGACATACAGTGAGTCTCAAACACCATTGTTTCCTCCTTCTTGGGTAAATCTCATTTGTTTAAAATACCTCCGAAAAACAGGCGAATCTCAACATAACACTGTCTGTTACGTAACATTTGGGATCATTAATATGTATGCCCCCAATATTTGCATATGCCAGCTCATGTTCAAGGCATTACACAAGGCAGTATTAACGTCTGGATCTGTGCACAGCTGAATAATCAGACTAGGTAAGCAAGCAAGGATAATAGCGAAAAATGGCAGATGGAGCGATAATAACTGACATGATCCATGATTACATGATATTTTTAGTGATATTTGTAAATTGTCTTTATAAATGTTTCGTTAGCATGTTGCTAATGTACTGTTAAATGTGGTTAAAGTTACCATCGTTTATTACTGTATTCACGGAGACGAGCCTTCGCTATTTTCATTTTTAAACACTTGCGGTCTGTATAATGCATAAACACAACTTCATTCTTTATAAATCTCTCCAACAGTGTGTAATGTTAGCTTTAGCCGCGGAGCACCATCAAACTCATTCAGAATCAAATGTAAACATCCAAATAAATACTATACTCACATGATCCGAAGCATGCATGCAGCATGCATGACGAACATCTTGTAAAGATCCATTTGAGGGTTATATTAGCTGTGTGAACTTTTTTTATGCACTGTATTATAGTCGAGAGCTCAGGGGGCAGTTAAAAAAATTAATTACTAACAAATTATTATTATTATTAACAAATTACAAATGAGAAACATGCAAGCAAATAATCATAAGACAGGATAAAAGGTATCTTTTCCATGTTAATCAGAGTTTTTGTCCTAACCAGCCGCGACAGCGATACATGACGATTCTATTTTAGAAACGGTTTCTATTTCTGCGATGTTGCAGCTGGAACAATAACATACAAAGTATGTTTGATAATCTCAGTGTTACGTCCCCTAGTGGCGTAGAGGTATGAGGGAGACGCACATAATAAAAATTTAAACAACCTATAATCTTGGTCTCTGGGAAGTACTGTGGGTGAGTGACACAAGGACAAACAATGTAGCAAAAAAAGTGGTTCGCTTTATTTACAAAGGAATATAAGTTTACACAAATGGAAACACCAACCAAAAATAAATCCCTATTTACAGCTATATACAAAGCAAAGAAATTATAATAAATTGAAACAAGCCACGGAGAAAAAGAAAATGAGCGGCGCTAAACAAACGAAAAGAACAAAACCAAAACAATCACTAACTAATCCCCCGCCCTCTAAACTAACTAAAAACAAAACCAGAAAATAAAGAAATCTTCGGCGTTCACGCCATAACTAAAGCTTCACTATCTATTAAACAAAACTTACACAAGGTTGCACCCGCTCCTTCCCTAATGTGTCTAGACAGAGTCAATCCTGCGTGTTTGTAAGATGTAAGTCACGTGACATACTTTCCTTTTTTGATCTCCGGGCTGATGAAGTTTTCAGATCAGATAAGACATTCTCTCTATCAAACACTCAAGAAGGCAAACAAGCAAGCGAACCACCACTAAATCACAGCATTGAGCAACAGACACTCCAAACTCTCTCCTCTTCCGTTCTCCACGGCGTCCTTTATCCTGTACCCGGTAATGATCGGATGTCGATTCATCATGATGGACAGATTACTTGACCAATCACAGTACCTGCAACAGAGAGACAGCGGAGAGCGGAAACACAAGAAACCAATAACAAAGGGGAGAACAACAACCAATAACAAAAGGGGAGGAGGCAACAATCTCAACACGTAACACTCAGATTCTGTTTATGTGCTTTATTTAATGGTAAAAGCATCCAATATGAGTTTGAGTATCATTTTGTTTGACCTTTTATAGCCATACTGAAAGTGACAATGGATAATTCATCTCAGATCTTGAAAATAAATGAAAGCAAACAAGAACATTCAAACTGTCAACTCGGTATGAACAAACAAGTGTATTCTATGACAAAGACAGTTTGAGGCACTCAGTATGTATTTTTTAAAATGTTAAAATGGTGTAATATTTATGAATTTGATTATATACTTATCAGTTTTGTTGTGAATGCAGTGCGCTTGCAGAGAGAGCTCCGCCCATACACTCTTCTGATTGGCTGTGTTTTTGTTTTTTGTCGCGTCTTGCAGTCTCATTGTGTCTGGTGTGGACAGACAAATTGCTTGTCACTGGAATCTTATCGCATTGCGTCTGGTTAGGACACTGCATAAGAGCCAACAATTTTTGCAGTACCCAATGCCAAGTTTCGAGTATAGGCTAGATTAGTACATGAGCTAGAGCAGTAGTGAAATGCAGTAACATCATATTTCTAAATGATAAACACTGGCATTTATAGGGAAAGGTTACATGCTGTCTTATATCAATAATGAACAAACTTGTTCAGCTCATAATGATGGATTTATAAAGAAACAAGCAATAAACAAACAAGTCTTTTAGTAAAATATTTATCTTATTCCCCATTACACATGCTTCTAGAGTGTTGCATTGTCTTGCTGCAGTAAAATAAAGCTCTCACATTTAAATAAACATGACCATTTGCATAACTTGAGCTTTACAGCCACTGCAAGTGCTTTTGTGGCCCTGTTGAATGTATTTGGAATGACTCACCGAAGTAAATGTTTTATCACAGTAAATGTCAGTCTTATTCACTCGGGCATTGTAATTTTAATGAAGTAAGGCAAAACACTTTCTTCTTTGTGTGCGTGTTCAGGATCATTGCGATGTGTGGAGATTACTACATCGGTGGACGGCGCTTCTCGTCCCTGTCAGACCTCATTGGTTACTACAGCTATGTGTCTTGCCTACTGAAAGGTGAAAAACTGTCATCTCCAGTGGCTCCCCCAGAGGTATGATCAAAACTTCTGACTTTATGAATGATAACACATTCATGTGCTCCTCGTATTTGTTGCTATGTCTAAGGTTTTGGATCCAGAATCAAGTTTGCATTTTGTTAATCTTACAGTGCTGATCATCATAGCAGTAATATGTGCCATTGTCCTTGTGATGTTGCTATAACCCTTATTTCTCCTTCTCCAGCCAGTGGAGGACAGGCGACGAGTGAGAGCCATACTTCCATACACCAAAGTGCCAGAAACTGATGAGATCAGGTATAAAAACCCTCTTAAAAGTCATCCTATCTCATATTTCACAATCCTGTCTGAAGTTTCCTGTGTCCTAACTGTGTCCTGCCTGTTTGCGGGAATGAAATTTAAACCCATTTAAATATTTGTAACAAAGGCTGCATGATTAATCATATTTTAATGGTGATTTCACAATTTCTTCTTTTGATTAAGCATTTCTGGCAGTATTGGCCCAAAAAAGAAAACATAATTTAGTTGATACTTTTAGTAATATTTCACTTAGCGTTCACAGTGTCAGTTTTAAGACTGAACATAAGGATACTTTTATGAACTTACCAAAAATCCAAAAACAATGCTGTGTGCATGTGTTGCACATAAACTAATATCTGCTGCAAGGGAACGCGGCTCCGACGCTTGAACTAAACTGTATTTGGCAATGTTACTCCTATAATGAGAAAAACCAGGCATTCTTGAGCTTTCTGTCCTTTTTAGGGATGCATTTTGTGACATCACATCCTGTTTTTGGTTCGCTTAGATGTCTTTGGTCCGTCCTTTTCAGGGGTCTCGGTCCGCTTGTTTTGTGCGTGATTTTGTCACTAGATTTAGTGACTTCCCCGCCCCTTTTGAGACTTTTTTCAAAAGTTTAGGGACCAATCTAGCAACTTTTTGGACAAACCTTATCTAGATTCTTATTTTGCCCACTGATCTATATTTATATTTATTTAGATCAATGAATTTGCCATTATGATGTCATCTAGTGACATTTAGCGACCAGTTTTAGCTACTTTCAATTGAAAGCAGTTTGCAATACTGGTTAGGGTGGCACTTATTCAAATGAACTGCACTAACAAAGAAATCCCACCGGAGTTCATTTGAATCGAACCAAACCTGCCAAGTGTGATCACACCCTTAATGTATATGACAAACACAATAAGTCAAGAAACTAGATGAGGTCAAATCCTGCATATGAATTGACATTGTTTTAATTTGTGCGTACATGAAAGTGCAATAATTCTAATATAATGTAAAAGTAAATTTCTCAAATGAGAACAATCATGATTAATAATCAAAGTTATAATTTTTTAATAAAAGAATTGATTATCAGTTTAACCTTTATCGTGCAACCCTATTTCAAACAATTTCTGGATTTAAATTCATTCAATCTAGCACTTAGTAATACCACTTCATCCAAAAATTAGTATGAATACAATTTAGACACACTACATCCACAGTGTTGACGTTATCATGTGACCTACAATGTCAGCTGTGTCACTGTTACCCACCATTTATGCATAAGATGAATTCCCTGTTAGCTTATGCAATATTAAAGTGTCTGTCAGACTTCAGAATGTGGGGTCGGAAGCAGTAGGTCATTCCGGTATTTTTTTCCTACTATTTTGAGTATTCAGACATCACTCATTTCATTTCACATGCTGCTTTTCACATACTGTATAGAAGGGAAGCAGGCATATTCAGATGCGGGGCAGAGCCTCTAGTTATGAGCTGCCGGTAGAAATCATTTGTGTTAAATAAGGGAGACATCCAAAATGTGCAGTGCTGGGCTAATCCGAGACCTGGACTGAGATGTTCACCTGAATAGCTGGATTGCATAATCTTCGTCTGTGGTGTTCAGTGGCACTTACAGGAAGGTACAAAAAGTTACTGTGCAGGAAAGCAATTAGATTGCAAGAAAAGCTGGAAAATCCTCTATAACAGACTAATTCCCACCCTAAATTTAAAACCTTTTTTAATAATATTTGAAGCATTTTAAGCCACCTTGTAATTTTGAAAAAGCTATTTCAAACCTCCCACAGGGACTCTCCAGTGACTCCGTTATCTGAGAAACAGATGTTTTTTGCCAGTCGCATTTATAGTTACTTTTACATTCAAAAAGGTTATCTGAAAAGATCAAATAACTTTTTATATCTTTATAGTCAAACATTTTAAACAGTATTTATTGAAATTATTTTGTCATTTCATTCCATATATTTTCTACTTTATTATGTGTCTCAAGTTTTCTCAAAGGAGACATGTTTATCGTTCACAATGAACTGGAGGATGGTTGGATGTGGGTGACCAACGTTCGGACAGAAGAACAGGGCCTTATCGTGGATGATCTTGTGGAGGAGGTGGTAAGTGTCTCTGAGCTTTTGTCCTGCAAAATCTCCTTACAAAAGATTTCAGTGATCTTCCTGTGAATTTGTACATTGTGTAATAGATTTATTTAAATATATTCACAGGGACGAGAAGAGGATCCCCATGAGGGAAAAATGTAAGTACATAATTAAACAATATATATATATATATATGTGTTGCACTTTTAAAAGCCCTCCAAACATAGGCACTGGTAAAATATCTACTATAATATATATATATATATATATATATATATATATATATATATATATATATATATATATATATATATATATATATATATATATATATATATATATATATATATATATATTTTGATACATGGTTACTTTTGAATGGCTGTCAATGGAGAAGCATGTTTTTTGCCCTCAGAATGGTATATTTACAACATGTACCAGCAAAGGTTAACTGCCCATGTTAACTAGCCAAACTTTTTACCCCTTGGTCTGATCTAATCCTATCCAAATTGACCGAACTAAATTGCTCAGAATCATGAAGCGATAATTTTCTCTGCTGCAATCTTTGTTTAGTTTCACATATACATCTCTTCTGCCCAGTTAGTTTTAGTTAGTTCATTGTGCCATAGCAAAAGAAACATCAGTCAGAATCAGGGACCAGTGCTACGCTTATGCAAATGAATGTGAGCGTTTGAGCCTGAGGCTGTGGATCTGATCAGAGTTGATCCCTTGTGCTGTGACCGTATTAGGCTACACTGACTCAGACCTGAGTCACAGGGCCTGGGGTGCTGCTCCCTCTGCCCTGCTTACTTGTCTCATTTCCTGTTTCCCTTTGTTTTTCCTTTTCTATCTTCATAGCTGGTACCACAGGAAGATCAGCAAACAAGAGGCATACAACCTGCTAATGACAGGTACATGAGTGTGTCATAAAACGCTGGCTATTAATGTTTGTGTAATGAGCATAATAAAAAAAACCCTGACAGGTTATTTTAGCTCACTGTTTTTCACTAACATATTTGACATTATTAAAGGAATAGTTCCTTCCTATATTAGATTTTTTGTTCATGCTTGTTTCCCCTATATTTACATTTATATGACCTTTGCATCATCTAATACTCAAAGTTAACAGTTTAAACCCGTCATCCCCCGTTTTGAGCGTAGACGTGAAAATGCTCCATCCAGACTTAAAGGTAGGGTAGGCAATTTCAGAGAGGCTAGCAATAGCAAGCTAGCTTTGATGAGATCCCACCCTCCCTTCAGAGTGCTCTCCAAAGCCACGCCTCCTTCAAAACACATGAACGCGCACAGCAGAGTCTGCAAAGTGCCACAAGACCAGCTAAGGCCAGTTTCGTTTTAAAGAAGACACTCAGCAGATGCTTACTGAAGTAAACATAAAAAAGCACTTCAAAAAAGCTGAAGATGTTTGTTTATTGTAAAGCAAAATATATATTTTACAAAATAATTTGGACTAAAATTGCTAGAAATTTTGTGAAATTTTGTTTAGGTATTATACCAATTTTTTTGTGCGTTTTCCTCTCACAAATTAATACATTTCTCTCACCATATCCAGGGTTTCCACGGGTCCTTGAAATCCTTGAAAGTTTTTGAAAATAAACATACATAGATACAGTTTGTACTAGGGCTGGGCGATATATCGCATGAGATTGTCACGTGCATTTCGTCAGTAAAGCCGGTTCCCTGATAGATCACTGACAAGCTACGCAATATCGCGTTCATTATCGCAGATGAATCACCTTCGATAACGAACGCGATATTGCGTAGCTTGTCAGTGATCTACGGTTCTGTCTATTAAATGGCGCTCCATTTGAAAGCAGGTGATGGCGATTAAGCGGTAATTAGGGAACCGGCTTTACTGACGAAATGTGCATGACATTCGCATGCGATATATCGCCCAGCCCTACTTTGTACAAGAAGTTTTCTGGAAAAAAATTCCATATTATTCTCTCCAGTCCGTGTGTGTTTTTTTCGCCAACACTTCGTGGCCTATGCATACTAGCTTGCTTGATTTACATTAATTATGCGCACTTATGCATTACGTTAAGTGTTTCCTACGTGAGGTACTTTGTGTTGGTACGTTGCCATGACGTTCAGCGCGCACAAAACTACTGCGATGGTACTTAAACGTTTCACAGATGTAAACTAATGAGACAAAAAAAACTTAAAAGCATATTCATATGTCTTAAAACTTCTGGTTACATGAGCCTAAGCTCTTTTCAGTAAAATCCATGCAAAAGTTAATATCAGATCATTGTAGAATACAGTATAGGATGTACCGAATATTCTTCAGTTTTATGCAAATCAGAAATGTGACAAATAGAATATCAGATCTCAGTCATATGGCCAAAAATAAATGCAAAAAATGCTTTTTTGCATAGTTGTGTTTGACACATGAAAGCTGTAACAATGTATCTTACAAGGTAACATGATGTAACCTTGCTCTCACTTGAAATGTGTCCCCACATTAAGTCCTTGAATTTGAGGGTATTGGACCTGGAAGGTCATTGAAAGTTCCTTGAATTTGAAGTTAACCAAGGTGTGGGAACCCTGCATATCACTTCTATCTCAAAACAGTTGCCAAATATGCAACCTTGAGTCTCAGACCTTTCCAATAATATGTGTTTTGTTGACAAGAAAAAAATATTTGATTATAAAATAGTGCAGTAAATTTCGTAATATGAAACATGACACCACCCGTTAAAAGGATTTAAAGCCCCTAATGATTTAAAGTATCTTTTCTATGGTAATGCAACATCCAATTTCAATTTTGAGTGTTTAAGCTTTCGAATGATATCTGCTTTGATTACTGATTACTACTCTCAAAGTGAATATCAAATTTTCATTCTGAATGCTCAGTTATCATACAACAGTCTTTTATCTGTTGTTAGCCAAAAAACATATCTGCCTGTCAGTGGATTTACTCGCCCTCATGTTGTTCCAAACCGTGTTGAATTCATAAAATAGATTTGTTGGATGAACAGATTAAATAATGGTATAACTTCCACTTTTGGACTAGCTATTCCTTTAAATCATGAAATTGTAAGCACTTTTGATTTATGAAGGCATTACATGCATTATAATTAGGCATTATATGCATCATAATAAAGCATTATGTGCATCATTTGTCATATTTTGCCATATTTGGTCTCACATGCATTAGCAAAGATTACAAACTTTTACTGTTTGCAAACCTAAAAGGGGCAAATTCATCAAAGATCAATTATTATGTTAGAGTACAACAGAAGCTGTTATTATTTCATAACTGCCATTTAAATCTATTCAAAAGCACTTCTGACACATTACTTCTCTGCTTCCCAGTTGGCCAGGTCTGCAGCTTTCTGGTCAGGCCGTCAGACAACACACCAGGCGACTACTCCCTCTTCTTTCGTACCAATGAAAACATCCAAAGGTTCAAGATTAGCCCCACTCCCAACAACCAGTACATGATGGGAGGGCGGTACTATAACAGGTAGGACTGCAGGCAAAGGCTTTAAAGTGCCTTGACAATGCATCAAGTGGGATCTGGAAAAAAATAATTTACTTGCAAACATCATTTCTGTTCACATTACAAATAAACTAAACAGATTTCAGTCATATGCCCCAAAAATCGGATTTTTGCTGCCTGTCTGACAGCATTTTAGAGATTAAACCCTGTCCCGCATATAGTGCCGCAGAGCTGATTTAATTAAAATGTAATACTTTTTAATTTTCCACACAGTAATGAAAAATCACACAGCTTTATATATTCTGCTGGTCTCTAATTAAATAATGCTCTTCCTGGCAGTGTTGACGATATTATTGAACGTTATCGAAAAGAGCAGATCGTGGAGGGCTACACTCTGAAAGATCCTGTCTCAGTCCAGGTAAATTAAAGGTCATTCCCATAAGCTTAGATATTGCTGAAGATCATCGCAATAACAAGCATAATACTGTGTCCTTTTTGCCGTTTAGCAAAAAGAACAAGTTCTCTCCGACGTGGTTGACGGCAGAGAAATCTATAACACTATTCGACGGAAAACAAAAGATGCTTTCTACAAAAACATTGTCAAGAAAGGATATCTTCTCTTCAACAAAGGTACCGCAGGCTATTTTTTTTTTTTTTATGCAGCCAACTGCATCCATTGACTTTTTACTGATTAATAACATATAAGGCTTTTTGACACTCTTTACATTTGTATTCAGTGCTCAATCTTTCTCAGTGGGACTTTGTTTGATCACGAGAGGATGTGGGTAATTTGTAGCACATAAGCCCCATATGAGTGTGGTTTTGTTAAACCTTGACAGTCTTTGATCAACTGGGAAATGCTCAGCAAGGCTCTTCACAGACAGCTCAGGGTGAGCTATGCAGAACAAAAAGCAAAGCGTTTACCTGAACACATAGAGCTGTCCAGTTCAATGACAGTGGCTTTGCTTAATAAGAGATTTGGCGCTCTGTGGGGTTCACTCACTGATTAAAGGGTATGAATCTTAATTAGTTCTGGCACCTTGTCTGGTTAGTATTCAGCTGTTGTTTGTATTTAATATTCCGGTGGTTTAATGTGTACTGAAATCATTATATCTCAGATCCTGGTTGTATTTTAAAGGCTTCCCATGTACAAATTAAATTTCTCAACTCTTAAAAATTGAAGACATAAATGAGGTGTTCTGCAAGAAATGAGAAGCTTTTGCTCAGGCATTATAGTTATTATACGATATATGTACCTCAGTGTTCTGCATTTTAAAATGAATTTTACATAATTCTGATTAGGGCAGAGTTGACAATGTAATTTAATCAATTTTAATAAATATAATGTTGATGCACCAATATCGATTCTTAAATCCCAAGATCAGTCTTTTAGTTAGGGCTGCACGATATATCGCACGTTAAAAAAAAACAAAAAAAAAACATTGAACTTGAACACGATTATCGCTTAAACGCAATTCTTAGTGCGATTTATGAAATCGCAAAGGCTGTTTTTTTTTGGGGGGGGGTTATGCACAGCTCCAAATGTTAAACCATCTGAAAGCACTGCGAATTTGAGTCGCTTATAATGCACATTTGAAAAAGCAACACGCGTCAAACATCTTTTCAGACGTGAGAAGCATTTATTAACATCTTGTCCAACAAAAGACAACATTTAATAACATGTTTTACTCCAAACTCACTTTATAATGACAGTTGAGCTCCCTTCTGTGAGATGATGTGGCTTCTTACACAGAATAAGGCAGTCATGTGTTTATTAGTCATGTTTAATGAATCAAAGTGTTTCAACCTTCTGTTTATTCAGCTACAATGATATGACAAAGTTATGTATCCTGTGTTATCATCATCTGCTGCAGGGAGGGCATATTTGGAGTTTCTGCGCAAGAGCACCCTCTGGCTTTCAGATGGAGAAGCATTTACTACTGATCACAGAGCCGTACAGCTCTGACAAGCTGTGCATTAAATAATCACAGCCTTTGCCATATCGCATGCTATTTTATCGCGATAAATTGTGCAGCCCTACTTTTAGTCTAATACTGTTTTCTGTTGATGCGCGAACCCAAAAAAAATGCATTTGTAGTCCGCCTGCCATCCATTAATCATAATAAGCTTTTTGATTTTTAAAAAAAAAAATTTTATACAAAACAAAATCTCAGCTTTTATATTGTGTTGCTTTTATATTCTGTCAATTTTATTACAAAATTCAAAACAATATCATTTTTGGCGCTCTTTCGTATGACGTGACAGATTTTGGAGTTTGTTCATCCAGTCAGTCATGTTCCAAGGGGTATATAAGCAGTGTCTTAGCTTACCATCTTGCGATGACGTCGCTCAAGCATCCTCTTTCTCCCCTTCTCCATCTTAAGCCTACATTTATCTTTCTATATATTTCTCAAAGGGGGGGAGAATCTAAATGCTCAATCTCGATTTAAAGGATTAGTTCACTTTCAAATTAAAATTTCCTGATAATTTACTCACCCCCATGTCATCCAAGATGTTCATGTCTTTCTTTCTTCAGTAGAAAAAAAAATTAAGGTTTTTGATGAAAACATTCCAGGATTTTTCTCCATATAGTAGACTTCAATGGCCTCCAAACAGTTGAAGGTCAAAATTAGTTTCAGTGCAGCTTCAAAGCATTCTACACGATCCCAGATGAGAAATAAAGGTCTTATCTAGAGAAACCATCACTCATTTAAAAAATAAATAAATAAATAAATAATGTATGTTTTAACAATAAATGCTCATCTTGAACTAGCTCTCTTCTTCTTCTTCTTCTCTATTAGAATTCCGGCAGTGTAGACACTGCTAAGTGTATTACTGCCCTCCACAGGTCAAAGTTTGAACTAATTGTTATATACTTGCACTAGCATATTGTATATGACCATTTAGTTCAAACTTTGACCTGTTGAGGTCAATATATATATTTATATTTTATTTTATTTTTTAGAAAATGAGTGATGGTTTCTCTAGATAAGACCCTTATTTCTCATCTGGGATCACTGTAAACTGTCATTTTGACCTTCAACTGTTTGGGCTCCGCTGAAGTCCACTATATGGAGAATAATCCTGGAATGTTTTCATCAAAAACCTTAATTTCTTTTCGACTGAAGAAAGAAAGACATGAATATCTTTGATGACATGGGGTTGAGTCAATTATTAGGGAATTTTAATTTGAAAGTGAACTAATCCTTTAAGAGCAAACTTTTAATTATGGACAGCAAGCCAAATCTGTTTACCTATACTTTGCCATTATGATCAAGCGAAAGTGCATCAGTTCAAGCGAAGCATGTGATCTGATCATCTCTTCCTCTTTACTCCTAGCTATAGCATGAAGTAAACATGAATGAACAAAACTTACTGAAATATATCATGTTTCATGTAATAGCTCGGTCGGTGTTTCAACTGCTAAAGACATCAATAAAACAGGCTGTGTAAAATCACATAACTTTGCCTTTACCTCAGGAAAGCCATTCAAAGCTTGTAGCTCATAAGTCAGCCTGAAATAAAATAACTTTAGAGAGCAGCATATTGCTAAATATGTCTTCATTATTTCATGTATGTTTAAATAAATGTTATGAAATCATGTTTTTATGTCAGCCACTGTTTAAATGTTGTACAGTGTAGAATGTGGAAACAAACATAATTATACCATTAAAGAGTTCATGCAGCTTAAATGTTTGTATACAACTTTAGATTGTTGATTATTATGTCTAAGAAAATGACAAGGTTTCTGTAGAGTTTACATTTTTAGTTGAAAGAGACATTTATACCTGATATATATCCAAATGAATCGATATACAAATCGGAATCGAATCATAAAACCTGTGTCAATACCCCATCTCTAATTCTGATGAGTTTTCTTGTTGGCATTCAGCTGTTGTTTGTATTTAGCATTCAGTTAGTTTGATGCATACTAAAATCTTTTATTATACAGCCTCCCTGTGGAAAAATTAATATGCTTGTCTCTTAAAAATTTATGACATAAATAAATCAGGTGTACTCCCATGGTTTGGCTCCCTTGAATTGATTTTTTTTTTTTTTTTACCCTTCAAGAAGGTGATGTGAGTCTTGCTCATGTTTTCACTTGTACTTCCACAGGTAAGGGCAAGCGCTGGAAGCACTTGTACTTTATCCTGGAGGGCAATGACGCTCAGCTCATTTACTTTGAGAGTGAGAAGCGAGCCACCAAACCCAAAGGACTAATCGATCTGAGCGTGTGCTCTGTGTACGGGGTCCACGACAGTCTGTTTGGCAGGTATGTGAACAACAAACAAGTCAAACAAGTAAAGCTTAAAGGTTTAGTTCACTCAAAAATGAAAATTCTCTCATTAATTACTCACCCTCATGTTGTTCCAAACCCGTAAGACTTTTGTTCATCTTCAGACATTGATCAGCAAACATAAACCGAACCGACTTGGACCAAACTGCTCAATTCATATGGATTAGTTTTAAGATCTCTTTGTGAACCTTTTGAAGCGTCAAAGTGGTAGTTGCGTGGCTGTCTATGGAGGGACAAAAACTCTCAGATTTCATCAAAAAGAGCGCTTAATTTGTGTTCCGAAGATGAATGAAAGTCTTACGAGTTTGGAGCGTCATGAGGGTGAGAAATTAATGACAGAATTTTCCTTTTTAGGTGAACTAATCTTTTAAGTGTCTGCAATGTTTGGGGCCAGTGTGCCAATAGCAGACAGACGTTACATGTTTTCTGTTGATGTTATTTTTTTCTCCAGGCCAAACTGTTTCCAGATTGTGATTCAGCACTTTAGCGAGGAGCAGTACATTTTCTACTTTGCTGGAGAGTCACCTGAGCAGGCACAGGTACATATCACTATATATATATATATATATATATATATATATATATATATATATATATATATATATATATATATATATATATATATATATATACACTCACACACACTCACATACTACCATTGAGTTTGGGGTTGGTAAGTTTGTAAGTAAATGATGTAAATGTCTCTTATGCTCTCGAAGGCTGCATTTATTTCAAAATTGCAAAACTACAATAAAAACATGAATATTGGGAAATATAATTACAATTTAAAGTAACTGCTTATAACTGTTTTACAGGACTGGATGAAATGTCTGCAGACGTTCTGCAATAATCTTAGGAAACCCTTACAGACCACATTCAACAAGCGTTTGCGTCAGGTAAGAGAGACCAGCCGTTGTGTGTGAAATCTTACCGTTTTCATGAAACAGTGGCTGCCGTTCCCTTAATCATGAGTTCAGGTGTTCAGATGGCTCTGAATGTGCTGTCAGAAAGGGCCACAGCTGAACCGTCTGGATGCCGGTGAGCAGGGGGATGAAAACCTCTTTCAGTGCACCTGATCCCAGACAAGCCATTTGGGATAAATCTAAAAAGAACATCGTCATTACCACAGGCGTATTTTTGGAAAAAGATCTCTGCATGTCATCTGCCTTTGACATCTCATCACTTATTCATTGCAGAGCATGGAAAAATCTAACGTTTGCTTGTCATTCTCTCACCTTAGGTTAGCAGTTTAGTCCTATATGTGGAGGAAGCCCACAAACTTCCCATCAAACACTTCACCAACCCCTACTGCAACATTTCGCTGAACAGTGTGCAGGTGGCGAGGACTCACCCTAGGGAGGGACAGAACCCTGTGTTCACTGAAGAGTTCATCTTTGAGTGAGTTTATTGTGACTCTCGACTTGTTTAGAGGTTTTAAAAGTGTTGCTCGATTAAGGTTCTGATTACCATTCCTCTCTTGCAGTGACCTGTCGAGCGACATCAACAGATTCGAAATAAGCTTAAGCAACAAGACCAAGAAGAGTAAAGAAAGTGACATCTGTGAGTAGTACCATTGTCTGTACTTTACCATACAATTATAGTATTTGATTTATTTTTTATAGTACCTCATGGTGGGTCCAGAATTAACACTCAGCAAGTATCAAGTGTGAATAAAAATATGCTCGTTTAGACAAATGAAATGAGCTAAATGATAAGAATGATTTTCTGACTGAAGCAAATGAAAACCGGTTCAAAGGTAGAAGTCTCTATATGTACCGTTCAAAAGTTTGGGGTCTCTTATGTTCACCATGGCTGTATTTACAAACCTGATTCCAAAAAAGTTGGGACACTGTACAAATTGTGAATAAAAATAGAATGCAATGATGTGGAAGTTTCAAATTTCAATATTTTATTCAGAATACAACATAGATGACATATCAAATGTTTAAACTGAAAAAATGTATCATTTTAAGGGAAAAATAAGTTGATTTTAAATTTCATGGCATCAACACATCTCAAAAAAGTTGGGACAAGGCCATGTTTACCACTGTGTGGCATCCCCTCTTCTTTTTATAACAGTCTGCAAAAGTCTGGGGACTGAGGAGACAAGTTGCTCAAGTTTAGGAATAGGAATGTTGTCCCATTCTTGTCTAATACAGGCTTCTAGTTGCTCAACTGTCTTAGGTCTTCTTTGTCGCATCTTCCTCTTTCTGATGCGCCAAATGTTTTCTATGGGTGAAAGATCTGGACTGCAGGCTGGCCATTTCAGTACCCAGATCCTTCTTCTATGCAGCCATGTTGTTGTAATTGATGCAGTATGTGCTCTGGCATTGTCATGTTGGAAAATGCAAGGTCTTCCCTGAAGGAGACGACGTCTGGATGGGAGCATATGTTGTTCTAGAACTTGGATATACCTTTCAGCATTGATGGTGCCTTTCCAGATGTGTAAGCTGCCCATGCCACACGCACTCATGCAACCCCATACCATCAGAGATGCAGGCCTCTGAATTGAGCGCTGATGACAACTTGTCCTTGTCCTATTTAGTCCGGATGACATGGCGTCCCAGTTTTCCAAAAAGATCTTCAAATTTTGATTTGTCTGACCACAGAACAGTTTTCCACTTTGCCACAATCCATTTTAAATGAGCCTTGGCCCAGAGAAAACGCCTGCGCTTTTGGATCATGTTTAGATATGGCTTCTTTTTTGACCTACAGAGTTTTAGCTGGCAACGGCGAATGGCACAGTGGATTGTGTTCACCGACAATGTTTTCTGGAAGTATTCCTGAGCCCATGTTGTGATTTCCATTACAGTAGCATTCCTGTATGTGATGCAGTGCCGTCTAAGGGCCCGAAGATCACGGGCATCCAGTATGGTTTTCCGGCCTTGACCCTTACGCACAGAGATTGTTCCAGATTCTCTGAATCTTTGGATGATATTATGCACTGTAGATGATGATAACTTCAAACTCTTTGCAATTTTTCTCTGAGAAACTCCTTTCTGATATTGCTCCACTATTTTTTGCCGCAGCATTAGGGGATTTGGTGATCCTCTGCCCATCTTGACTTCTGAGAGACACTGCCACTCTGAGAGGCTCTTTTTATACCCAATCATGTTGCCAATTGACCTAATAAGTTGCAAATTGGTCCTCCAGCTGTTCCTTATATGTACATTTAACTTTTCCGGCCTCTTACTGCTACCTGTCCCAACTTTTTTGGAATGTGTAGCTCTCATGAAATCCAAAATGAGCCAATATTTGGCATGACATTTCAAAATGTCTCACTTTCAACATTTGATATGTTATCTATATTCTATTATGAATAAAATATAAGTTTATTCCTTTTTTATTCACAATTTGTACAGTGTCCCAACTTTTTTGGAATTGGGTTTGTATTTTATGAAAAATACAGTAAAATGGTACTATTGTAAAGTATTATTACAATATAAAATGGCTGTTTTTGATTTTAATATATTTTAAAATTGTAATTTATTTGTGTGATGGCAAATCTGAATTTTCAGCATCATTACTCCAGTCTTCAGTGTCAGTCTTCTTCTTCTTCTATTAATCTGTATTTGATTAATAGAAAGTTTAAAAGAAATCTAGTTATTTGAAATAGAAATCCTTGCTGAATAGAACTATTCATTTCTTAAAAAAAAAAAAAAAAAATCTTGCTGACCTCAAACTTTTTCCCCCTCAGAGTTATCATCAGATATTATCTATGGTAATCAACAGCATGTCACAGATGCTCCATACATAGAGCTTAATTTTTGCTGACCTGCAACATTTCTTTAAATCCCTCCTTTCTTTTTTTTTTTTCTTGCACAAGTGCGCCCTCTGCTGGGACATTGTAGATTAAAGCATGAATATTGTTTTTTTCTAATTTGTTTTCCTTCTGTATTGTTTCAGTGTTCATGCGTTGCCAGCTAAGCAAGCTGCAGAGGGGCCAGATGATCGATGAGTGGTTTCCTCTGAGCTCCTATGTGCCGCTGAAGGGAATCGAGCCAGGTTCACTCCGTGTAAGAGTGCGATACTCCATGGAGAAGATCATGCCTGAGGAAGAGTACAGTGAATTCAAAGAAGTGAGTGTACACATGGTAATTTTTTTACACACAGATGGGGATGTGGCCTTGTAGTTGACCATACAGGCTGGTAACAAAAAGAATTAAAACAATTTAAACTTTTTTTTTTAAATTAATCTTTGCTAGATTCCCAGTTCCCAATAGGGAACATTCTCAGAACTTTGGATAATTTTCTGCCAAGGATCTCTCAAAGTTATGAACAAACAGTCTTCCAGTAACAATAATAGAATGTTTGTTCAGAATTATCTGGTCTTTATTAAATGTTCTCAAAATGTTATTCTCACAAAAAACATCATTTATATTCCAACAAATATTTTAGTTGGATCTTCAATCAGGATGTTCAAAGTACATTCAAAAGTAACATTCCCATAATGTTTGCAAAATTATAAAACGGAATGTTCCCTTTATGTTCGCATAACCCAGAAAAAAAATATATATATATATATTTTTAAACTGGATGTTTTGAACATTCAGAAATAATGATTTCAGGACTTATTGCGAATGTTAGCAAAAAGATTCTTAGAACATATTTTTTGATAAAAGCAGCTTTTGCTGACATGCTCTCGCTGTCCATCCCCAGCTCATCCTGCAGAAAGACTATCATGTGATCTATGCGTTGGCTCACGTCTGTGGGCAGGACCGCACCCTGCTGGCCAGCATCCTGCTCCGGATCTTAAGACATGAGCGAGCTGAAGCCCCCTTACTGAGGACGTTGAATGACAGAGAAATTAATATGGAGGGTAGGGCTCTTTCTTTGTATTATTCAAAGTTCAGTATTCAACAGCAAACAGATGTCACAGCTGCATCAAGGCTGGGCAGCTTCCCTCAGGCTTGTTCATCATGTTTTAGCTACAGAACAAAGCTTTTACAGTTTTGTTTGTGCATTTTAAACAGTTCCTCTTTTCAAGCAATGAACAATTGTTCATTTAATAGACTTAGAAATCAAACACCTTCTTGAAAATGTGCAGTGTGTTAAGAGAAGGGTCACGAAACCAGCATTAGTATTGACTCAATTTGGTATGTGGATGAATTTACAAACTCGAACATCGTGAAAGTTTGCCTCATGAATGTTAGATTGTGATATGACCTGCAGGAAAGTTATGAGGCAACAACAGCATGAGCTAGTTAAAATTTATAAGCTAAGACTCTGCATTATTAAAATTTACTTCTAATTAATCCATCTTGACATCTCTAATTCTGAGTGGATTGGACAGTGTAGTTTGGATGTGAAATTAACAATTAATTTGAATGATTAATAGTTAAAAATTAAATCGCAGAAAGAATGATGAATCCAAATACTGAGTGTACATAACTCACCCTTAAGTTGTTCCAAACCTGTATGAATTTCTATCTTCTGCTGAACACAAACACCTTGCCAAGTTTAACTAGAAATTAATAGTTAAACTTGGCAAGGATGCATTAAATTGATCAAAATGACAGTAAATGCATTTATAATGTTACAAAAAATCTATTTCAAATAAATGCTTTTTTCATATTTTTAAATACAATCTACTTTCTATTCATCAGAGAATCCTGGTATAAAGTATGACAGTCTCTACAAAACTGTTAAGAAATGTTTTGGCATTTTGGCATAATTTCTGAAGGAAACAACAGGAATTAATTACATTTTAAAATATATATAAATCAAACAAATGCAGCCTTGGTGAAAGACTTCTTTCAGTCATTTACAAATCTTGACAACCACATTTTCCTCTGAATTTTAAAGTATTTAAACTCTTTCATATAAATTAAATAATTAATATAATGTTAATTTATTGCTATAAACAATAGCAATGTATAGAAAAGGATGCAGTATTTCGGACATTACTTTTTAAATCGGGCATTTTTATATACAGGTGCTGGTCATATAATTAGAATATCGTCAAAAAGTTCATTTTTTATTGTAAATTATTTTTTTAAAAATGAAACTTTCATTTATTCTAGATTCCCTACATGTAAAGTAAAACATTTCAAAAGTTTTTTTTTTTTTTTTTTTTTTTTTTTTTTTAATAAATTTGTTGATTAGAGCGTATAGCTCATGAAAGTCCAAAATCCAGTATCTCAAATTATTAGAATATTTACATTTGAGTTTCATTAAATGACCATCCCTACAATATAAATTCCGGGTATCTCTTGTTCTTTGAAACCACACTAATGGGGAAGACTGCTGACTTGGCAGTGGTCCAGGAGACAATCATTGACATCCTCCACAAAGAGAGTAAGTCACAGAAGGGAGAAAAAGAACTGGACAGTGAACAGGGGTCGAAAGTCCTCTTTTCAGATAAAAGTAAATTTTGCATTTCATGTTGAAATCATGGTCCCAGAGTCTGAAGGAAGACTGGAGGAGGCACAGAATCCAAGCTGCTTGAAGTCTAGTGGGAAGTTTCTGAAGTCAGTAATGATTTGGGGGGGCCGTGACGTCTGCTGGTGTTGGTCCATTGTGTTTTATCAAGTGCAAAGTCAATGCAGCCATCTTCCAGGAGATTTGGGAGCACTTTATGCTTCCATCTGCTGACAAGCTTTATGGACAATGCTGATTTCCTTTTCCAGCAGGACTTTAGCACCTGCCCACAGTGCAAAAAACACTTCCAAGTGGTTTGCTGACCATGATATTACTGTGCTTCATTGGCCAGCCAACATGCCTGACCCCTGAATCTATGGGATATTTTCAAGAGAAAGATGAGAAACAGTCGATCCAACAATATACAGATGATCTGAAGGCTTAATAGTGCCTCAGCAGTGCCACAGGCTGATCATTTCCATGCCACACTTCACTGATGCTGTAATTTGTGCTAGGAGCAAGTCATTTGCTGTAATATGTGCTGCCGACCAAGTATTAAGTGCACAAATGAACATACTTTAAAGAACTTGACCTTTTCTGTTTTGCAAATCCATTTTTTTATTGATCTTAGGAAATATTCTAATATTTTGAGATACTGGATTTTGGACTTTCATGAGCTGTACGCTCTAATCATCAAAATTTAAAAAAAAAAAAAAAAACTTTTGAAATGTTTTACTTTACATGTAGGGAATGTAGAATATATGAAAGTTTCATTTTTAAAAATAATTTACAATAAAAAAATGAACTTTTTGATGATATTCTAATTATATGACCAGCACCTGTAATGAACGTCCCTAAATGTAGCTTTGTGTTTTGGGTTTTGCAGATGAAGCCACAACGCTGTTCCGTGCCACTACTCTGGCCAGTACTTTGATGGAGCAGTACATGAAGGCCACTGCCACACCTTTCGTCCACCATGCCCTCAAAGACACCATACTGAAAATCATGGAGAGCAAGCAGTCCTGTGAGGTAATGGAACCAAACAGAACATTCAGCAGACAAAAAATTTCCCACTGTTAACGTCATATGCCATTGTGCCTCATACAGTGCACAGCATAAATGAGTACACTCCCTCTGGAACTTCTGAAAGTCAGCAATTACTCAATCACTTAGAAGACATGTTAGGGTTATTTAGAGATATAATGTTCCAGCAAGTCTGTTTAATCAATTACCAAAGAAGCATGTCAAAATTATTCAGGAAAATAAGATTTTCTTATCAAGGTGATAAAATGTTGTGTAGCAAAAATGAGGACACCCTCCTAAAAGTTACTAAATAAAACGAAATACAAATTTTCTGGTGTAAGTTTCAGGCTATATTTGGTCAACAGGTAAATATGTTGAACCAAAACATTAAAAGAGAAGTAACTTCTTGACAATTAAAAGTGTTATATAGCCCACTGAATCATTCTCAGACTTAATGCTGAAAACAATGGAATCACTTGGGAGAGAACCGTCAGGAGACTTATTTCTTAGTACAAAAGAGGACAGTGGTACACGAGGATTACCAAATCATTGTTTTAAGTGTGAAAATATAGCAAAAGTAACACAGAAATTAAAAAACAATGGACTTGTGACAAGGCCACTGAAATAATCAGGCCTTCATTTTAAGTTTTCATTTAGTGATGAGGGATTTTTTTGCTAGATAAAGAGCTGGAGAAATACCAAGTGAGTGTCTCAGAGCCAGCAAAAGCTATGAAAAGAGTGACTGTTCATCTCACAGAGTAAGATGCATCCTGCAGAAATGACATGCATGGTTGTTGTTCTCACTAGAACGACCTACTGTAGCCAAAGCACAATAAAGTCAGTTAGCCATTTCCAAAGCCCATATTTACAAAATATAGATTCTGTGAATCAGTACTCTGGTCTCATGAGACCAAATCAATCATTTCGGATCTAACAGCATCCAAAATGTTATGGTGTTGCTAGAGGAGGAGTACAGTGAGAAGTGCCTGGTTCCCACAGTAAAGTTCAGTGGTAGTAAAGCTCTTATATAGGGATGTATGAGTGCTGAAGGTGTGAGGGAGTTGTGCTTTATCAGTGCTGTTATGAATTCCCACACCACGGTGTAATTTAATACACAAACTTGAAACACAAGATGTTACCCTTTTCTCTTTCCCTGCATTGTTGGGCATTTTTTCAGCATGACAATGAGGATATGCATTCTCCCAAGGTGAAAAACCTTCTGTGGACAATGTATTGCACTCAATCTTAACACTCTTGAGCGCCGAGGGACGAGTTGAGCAACACTCCCCATTAAAGATCAGGGCATTTAAGGAGCTCATCATCCAGGAGTTAAACAGGACAGATGTGACAATTTGCATTGAACTTGTACACTCTGTGCCAAGAAGGGTCAGATCAGTATATTCAAAGTTATGGAGGGCATACTAAGTACTAGAATATTATACAATTGTTGAATTTAATCTAGGGTGTACTCATTTCTGCAATCCTTAATTTATGGCTAATTATTTTATGGCTATTAATGACATATATTTCTCAGTTTTTATTATGTATATGTTTAATACATTTTAGTTTTGCCATATTTCCATGAATTGTATTAGTGATCATAAAGAAAATACATCTTTTGTATTTGTTCAGAGGGGGTGTACTCATTTATGCTGTGCACTCAATCTGCAAACATTCTGTTCTCCTTGTCCTGATGTTTTGTGTTTGGTATGTCTGAGCCAAATGCGTCAACATGGGGTTCTCTCCAAAGCTCCTGCCTTGAGAAAATTGGCTTTTGTCAGGTTTCTGTTGGACAGTGAATAAACTGAACTAGCAGTCAGAATCCCTTTTTCCCTCATGTGGAGTGTTTTCTGGTCTCCCTCCATAGCTGAACCCATCTAAACTGGAGAAGAATGAGGATGTTAATCTGAATCTAACTCATTTACTCAACATCCTGTCGGAGCTGGTGGAGAAGATATTTATGGCTGCTGAGATCTTGCCCCCGTAAGCATGATAGCGCACCACAATACAGTGTCCTATAAGCATTACTGCTTTGTAGTGCAACCTTATAAATGTGGTACCATACTGTCTACTGATTATCCAGTTTCAGTACAACACTGTATATACTGTAGGGATGCAAAAATGTATCTTCATAAACAAACAAACAAAAAACAAAAAAAACATTTGCTGTTTATTGGTCAAAATAACTTGTCCATGTAGTGATACATTGATATGTTTTACGGTATTCTTTACTGTACAATGCTGTTTATACAGTCTGTGTATTCATAGTTAGTCTGTTTCCTTCCTGTCCAAGGACCCTGAGGTACATTTATGGCTGTCTTCAGAAGTCTGTGCAGCAGAAATGGCCTACCAACACTACAATGAGGACCCGAGTTGTGAGGTAGCAAGTTGTCAAGCTACATTCCACATGTTTACAGAGGAACATCTTGCAAAGTGCCAAAATGTGTTTGTCTCTGTCTCTCTGTCCCCCAGTGGTTTCGTCTTCCTGAGGCTCATCTGCCCTGCCATTCTCAACCCCAGAATGTTCAACATCATCGCTGGTGAGTGCACAGCTCGCATCACAAGCTCCTATTTCCAGCTGCAACACATTGAGGTCAACAACCCACTTAGATATTTAATTCTGCACCTGTTAGAGCTTCAGTCTAATAGAAGAGCACTTAACAGTCCAAATGTGTACATGCATAAACATGCCATTGTGATAGTCGACAGATTATTTCATATTTTTATATAAAAATGGAAGAATTGCACATTTTACATAGACCTGCAAAAAGTTAATTGTTAACAAAGGGTTTTAAAATTCTTCCTAACAAAAATGTAAGATCATAACAAAAATGATGCTGCAACATATTGCTTGCAATGATTTTCGAAGATCAAGAACGATCTAGGAAAAATATAGTCGATTGAAATTGTCCTGTCAACTTTCAAAACGAAACTAATACTTGAGCATACTACTTATAAGCCTCTCATTTCAGAATATGAAGTATAGTATTTGTCTCATGACCTTATGGGGAGCTCAAGGCTGCCCCCTACAGGCTGCATTTAAACAATGTCACATGATGTGCAGCTGTTCTATTGTGCTGAAGATCAATACTGTTATATGAAGTTGTTTATGTTGAGTGTTAAGTGTTCACATAAATGAATGTTTACACATTTTGAGAATGTTTGTTTCAGACGTTACTGTTCAAAGGTTTATTGTGCTTTTGAAAGAAGTTAATACTTTTTATTCCATAAAAGTGACACTAAAGACTTATTACATTTTTACATTTCTATTTAATTATTTCAAATGCTTTTCTTTTTAACTTTTTATTCATCTATTCTTAAGCACCAAATCATATTAGAATGATTTCTGAAGGATCATGTGACACTGAAGACTGGTGTAATGATGCTGAAAATTCAGCTTTGCATTTACAGGAATAAATTCAAATTTAAAATATATTAAAATAATAAAAAAAAATCTCTTAATTTGCAATAATATTTCACAGTATAACTGTTTTTACTTTATTTTCTTCTATATATCATCATAAGAGACTTCTTTCAAAAACAATAGAAAAACAAATATCTTACTGACCCCACATTTGATTGGTTGGTAGTTTACATCAAAAGTGGGTCACAGTACCATTTTGAGTGGGTATACAGTATCTCACAGAAGTGAGTCCACCCCTCACATTTTTGTAAATATTTTATTATATCTTTTCATGGGACAACACTGAAGAAATGACACTTTGCTACAATGTAAAGTAGTGAGTGTACAGCTTGTATAACAGTGTAAATTTGCTGTCCCCTCAAAATAACTCAACACACACTAAACCGCTGGCCACAAAAGTGAGTACACCCCTAAGAAAAAATGTCCAAATTGGGCCCAAAGTGTCAATATTTTTTGTGGCCACCATTATTTTCCAGCACTGCCTTAACCCTCTTGGGCATGGAGTTCACCAGAGCTTCACAGGTTGCCACTGGAGTCCCCTTCCACTCCTCCATGACAACATCAAGGAGCTGGTGGATGTTAGAGACCTTGCGCTCTTCCACCTTCCGTTTGAGGATGCCCAATAAGGTTTAGGTCTGGAGACATGCTTGGCCAGTCCATCACCTTTACCCTTAGCTTTTTTTTAGCAAGGCAGTGGTCGTCTTGGGGTCGTTATCTTGGGGTCGTTATCATGTTGGAATACTGCCCTCCGGCCCAGTCTCTAAAGTGAGGAGATCATGCTCTGCTTCAGTATGTCACAGTACATGTTGGCATTTATGGTTCCCTCAATGAACTGTGGCTCCCCAGTGCCGGCAGCACTTGTGCAGCCCCAGACCATGAAGCCTTGTTTACACTGCACGCGTGTGCGGCGCGTTACGGCTCCGGCAAGGTTTTGTTCTGTCCTCTGAGCGGTGTCAACTCACACCTGAAGCGTTTCAGAAACCGTAACGCTCCGCACAGTGTAAACGAGGCTTGACACTCCCACCACCATGCTTGACTGCAGGCAAGACACACTTGTCTTTTTACTCCTCACCTGGTTCCCGCCACACACACTTGACACCATCTGAACCAAATAAGTTTATCTTGGTCTCATCAGACCACGGGACATAGTTCCAGTAATGCATGTCCTTAGTCTGCTTGTCTTCAGCAAACTGTTTGCGGGCTTTCTTGTGCATCATCTTTAGAAGAGGCTTCCTTCTGGAACGACAGCCATGTAGACCAATTTGATGCAGTGAGCGGCGTATGGTCTGAGCACTGACAGGTCGACCCCCCGACCCCTTCAACCTCTGCAGCAATGCTGGGAGCACTCATACGTCCCTTTCCCAAACACAACTTCTGGATATGACACTTAGCACATGCACTCAACTTCTTTGGTCGACCTTGGCGAGGCCTGTTCTGAGTGGAACATGTCCTGTTAAACCGCTGTATGGTCTTGGCCACCGTGCTGCAGCTCAGTTTCAGGGTCTTGGCCTTCTTAAAGCCTACGCCATCTTTATGTAGAGCAACAATTCCTTTTTTCAGATCCTCAGAGAGTTATTTGCCATGAGGTGCCATGTTGAACTTCCAGTGACCAGTATGAGAGAGTGAGAGCGATAACACCAAATTTAACACACCTGCTCCCCATTCACATACTGAGACCTTGAGTCACATGGAGAGAAAATGGGCCCAATTTGGACATTTTTTTTCTTAGGGGTGTACTCACACTTTGAAAACCCCTGGACGGCATTACTAACCCGAACTAATGTGGCATGCCGAAAAAAGTCGAAAAAATCAAATATTTCTCTACTATATAGTATGTGAAAAACAGTACGCCAACAGAGTAGTAATCCGAATCCAAATTTCATTCATACTACCTATATTCATACTATATAGAACATGCTTTTTTAATGGTCACGAAGTTCAAATTCAGATGTAGTACCTACTCAGTACGTGATTTCGGATGCAGCGCAAGTCTTTTTTTTTTTTGTCAAAAAATTGACTGTAGTATAAAAAATGAAATTAACATTGCTAATACAGCTATTTTAGTATGATATTAACAATGATAAAATTGTGTCTTGTTTTTGCAGACCCTCCATCCTCCACAGCAGGTCGAACGCTCACTCTGGTAGCAAAATCTGTGCAGAACTTGGCCAACCTGGTGGAATTTGGTGCTAAGGTGATTTGATTTTCACGCTGTGTTAGAAAATGAGTTACCCTGAATAGGCGTCAAAGAGTCTGTGAATGCTAATGTTACAGCAGTGGCATATCAACTTTTGTTGTGATGTGTTTGTGTTGCAGGAGCCTTACATGGAGGGGGTGAATCCTTTCATCAAGAACAACAAACAAAGGATGATCATGTTTCTGGATGAGCTGGGGGTAAACTGCCCTGTATCCATTTTTAAAGCAGCATGGGTTGCCTGCAGCTCAGTTTATGAGCTCTGTGTGAAGTACCTTTCCTATAACATTCTCTCTGTGCTGTTTCTCCAGAATGTTCCTGATCTCCCGGAATCTACCGAGCACTTTAGGACTGATTTGTCCCGTGACCTTGCTGCCCTGCATGAGATCTGTGCAACTCATTCTGACGAACTCCGCACCCTCAGCAACGAGAGAGGAGCACAGCAGGTATGCCTCTCTCATGATACATGATAGTAAGAAATAAACAAGACATAATGTGCAGTCAGCCGGTCATTATCCCCGACAGAGTGATCATGACCCTGACATGAATGTATAGACTGACTTTGTGTTATCGTGTTTATTACACAACTACTTGACAAATAGTAGCTAAAAATAATTTTATTTCATAAGATGAAAGAGGCTGTTTTGAGATATGTGAAATTAGCACAGCTATGGAGAAAATAGGTTACCAGGGAAAACCTTCAAATATGTAGTTTAGAGGTCATTATACAAACATATTTGTTTGGCCAGTCAGAATCAAGTATTCCAAAGAGCCATGTGATCATATTGTGCATTCAGTTCACAAAATCAGCATCATAATCAGTCAGCACAACTTCTTGGTCATGCAAATATTTTATAATATTTACATGTAGCTTTATATAATATTTATTATATAAATAAAAAATAAATATTAAGAACATTTGTGATTATTTAACAATAATTAATAAAATATGATTATTTTACAAACACTTTTTTTTCAACATTGTCATATCTCCAAAAACACTACTTTTCAGGAAATGGAAAAAACACATTTTTTTTATTACACTGTGCTGTTAAAGTTGATATTGTGGCTTTATATATGGAAGGACACGTGCATGTGTCATTATATTATTATTTTACCAAAATCAAGCTCAAATGGTGTTATGCGTTTTTTGACCTGTGAATATTGCATCTGAGGCAGTACATCGCATCATGTTTTCAGCATTTAGTTTTAAATGTTATTGTGGCTATGTGGGCGCTCAGTTTTTTCCATCATTTGGCCGAAATCTCAAGTTATAAAAGATGAAGTGATAGGCACCAGCTGTTTAAGACAGTATTGGCTATGACTCGACGACAAATTCTAGACTAAGACGCTCTTCTCTGCTCCTCAAATACATAAAACATTAGCCTTTATATATAGTATTTCTTGAGTAAAGAAAACACTGTACTTATTCAAACAACCAGTTCTTTATTGACCCAAGCAGAGACGGCCTAAAATGTGTGTGGCACTTCATCATTTCTAAAATATTTTAGAGCTTGGCATACCTTTTATTCAAGGTAAGCAAATAAGTAAGTAAAGTAAATAAATAAGAAATAACTTTATCAAGTCTAGAAATCCATTTTAAAATTAGGCTATCTTATACATATCCAGGTTTTCCAGCCCTGTTTCTTTGTCTTATTTTAAATAATTTGAATAATAATAATAATAATAATTCCTTACATTTATATAGCGCTTTTCTGGGTACTCAAAGCGCTTTACATATATTGAAGGGGGAATCTCCTCAACCACCACCAATGTGCAGCATCCACCTGGATGATGCGACGGCAGCCATATTGCGCCAGTACGCCCACCACACACCAGCTTATTGGTAGAGAGGAGACAGAGTGATGAAGCCAATCAGTGTACATGATTGAAGTCATCTTGAGGCTCCCTTGGAAGTTTACTGAGGTCCCCTGGTTGAGAAACATATATGTGGCGTAGTATCTGAATTGGAACAATAAAAGTGCCGGTACTCCCAATGCTCAGCTGAAAACACATTCCTGAAAAGGGAGGGCGTGGTGGACTTCCGTGCACGCAACATGTCGGAAGTGGTGGTACTGCATACCGGTGCGTACCGGCCCATTTCAAGCACTGATGTGTTTTAAGTCAACTTTGAAAAATGTTCTTTCTGTGCAAAACACAGTTGTTGGTGCAAACATTAATAAAAAAGGCCACCAGACGGTCAAAAAATGACTCAACATCACAAGAATGTCTTAAGTGTTCCCTGTGCCAAACCCAGCAGGTGAAAATTATAATGCTATTGTTCCCCATTGTCTTTCTCTTCTTCACAGCACGTGTTGAAAAAGCTGCTGGCCATCACTGAGCTCCTCCAGCAGAAACAGGTGCACTATGCCATGTCCAACAGCAACAGGTAGTTCCACCTCGGTCATTTTGTCTGTCAGTTTGTCTCCGTCTTCCTGGAGTAGCCAATGGGACCCCAGCATGCTCCACCCTCATCCCCATGTCAGTTCCCACCCTTCCCATATCTTCCATCATCCCTTTTCCTCGCTCCTCATTGTCTGTGCCACGAGAACTATGCAAAATACAGCTGCAAAACAAAACGGCCGGACTCCCGAAGTCCGACACCAATGACTTTATAATCACACGCCCAAATCGTTCGGTTTGACTGCTCGCAGTATCTTGGGTACATATCAATTTAACAGACTGGTCGACCAACCGGCGACCCATTTAGTCCACAGAATAATGTTTTTGAATACAGGTTGCCAAAGTGTTTCTTTTCATCTGCTTGATCTGAAACTGAACTGACACAAGGCTGCAACGATTCTTCTCTATAACTGGATTATGAGCTAAAATGATTTTTATACTGTAATTTGTTACTGATTTACATGGCTATGAATATGCAAAATGTGCTCAGACTAGTGTTCTTTGTTCTTTTTCCTGTTCCGTTTAGTTCGAATTGTGCTGTAGACTGGATTTTGTTTTTCTTTTTATCATCCTCAGAGAGTATGATTATTTTATATCAGAACAATAAATTCTCTTGCTGGAATCATGAGTATATAATTTGAGGTAACCTGATTTGTTTTCCATATTGTACTTGTGTTTGATTGGTTCAGTCTTCCCTGAGACAAATTCAAAGCCAGACACGTTCTCAGGAGAAAAGTTCATGGTAAAAAAAAAAAAATGTTTACATCAGTAAAGATTGTATCAGGAATGCATGCACTTATTAAACATGTTTTCTAAAGTACTGACTGGCTTATGTCTCAGATCAGCTCATGAAAGCAGCTTTTGAAAATAAAGCTGTTGTGCTCTAAAAATATTCTAGTGTTTGTCTACGTTTTCGGTTCTTGATTTCAAATAAAGAACCATTATTATGGTTATCGACAGCATCTGTGATGTCAATTGAGCATAACTTGAACCCAGAACGCCCCTTTTACATCAGTTTTCTTTAAGGAGACTGTCACTGTAATAAGTGTACTGTAAGACATCTGCTAAATGACTATTTAAAGGCTAAAAGACCATTGCAAGCAAATCTTAAGTGAATTTTAACTAATAGTACACTACCATTCAAAAAATATATTTTTGAAGTAAATCTTTAATGCTCACCAAGGCTGCATTTATTTGATCAGAAATACAGTATAGAAAAGTAATATTAAACATTACCACTTACTATAATCACTGATTTCAATTTTAAAATGTAATTTATTCAGCATCATTACTCCAGAAATCATTCTAATATCCTGTTTTGGTGCTCAAGAAACAATAACAAGAAGAAATGTTGAAAACAGTTGTGCTGCTTAATATTTTGGTGGAAACCGTGAAATTTTTTTGGTATTCTTTGATGAACAAAATGTCAAACAAGCAGCACTTATTTGAAAGATTTTCTGGTAACAATATGAAAGTCTTTACTGTCACTTTTAATTAATTGAATAAAAGTATTTCTCAAAAAACCACCACCACCAATTATGGGAATAAAAAAAATATTTTATTTTAACAGAAGTAAAAGACTTGCATGACATTTTACTGAAATATTTACATTCTAGTTTGAGAAATGTGTCCTCTGTTAGTGATGACAAGTGTCAAATGGAATCGCTCAACCCGTTCATGAAATGATGGGGATGTTGCTGATTTAAAAATTCCATCGTCACAATGCATCCAAATCTTCATCAGTCCATTCCTGCAAAACAGAAAACCCATAAGCTTCAAGTGGCAGCCTGAAGACATGCATTTGAGGAACAAATCTAAACTTACTTCCTCAGCAACCATCTGCCTTTTCACAACGTGATCGTCATCTTCATATCCATGTTTTCTTTTCCTGAAGGACATGGACAGAGGAAAGCATCAGAACCATACGCTGTTATCATCCGAAGACTGCATTCATTTAGTGACTGTCTTTGGAGACTCATCACTCTCACACACATCTAAGCATGCAAACTAGTGCATCACTGTAGCTCATAAATGTGTAGTCATAGATCATACGTAGCTTTTGTCCGTGTCAATTTGTTGTTTAACTGTAGCGTCAACAGAAAAGTGCACACAGGTGACAAACAAGCTTATCCATAACATATAGGCATCACAATGCCACGGCCTTCTGAAAGTGCTTGAAATTTCTTATGGCTCACTATAAAAATCGCTCAAGACTTGCATAATCCTGAAAGGTCACCATGCCTAATTTTGTCTTTATTTTGCAGAACTGAATGTACCTTTATGGCTGTAGCCACCACTATCCAGATCCTCTAAAAGAAAAGATTGGTAGCAAAGACAGCAAGACTTGTTGCAAGATGCAAAGGAAGAAGATGGATGCGCGAACCAAGTTTTGCTCTGACTCTAGATAGGCAACACACTGCCAATCTCTCAAACCTACTGATTCAAAACTTGAATTCACAGACAAGCCATCAAACAGATGGTTAGGAGGTTATATCCATCGAAAAGTATATCTTGGATCTTCCAATACTGAAAATCATGAACGCTCCAAGAGAATAACCAAAATTGAGTGTAAATCGGAAATGCTTGTTGACTAAACCCCTCTTGGAGACTTCTGCAAAATCAACGTGGATCTGTCCGACTTCGATTCATAGTGCTGGCGTAAGCGGTTTGGGAGCCGCGAGTGCTAGACTGGTATCTGTAGCAAGCAAGAACTTCGGCACTGCATTGCTTTTGACCATCAGGGAAGCAAGATGCACTTATGGTGCAAGCCTTAAAAACCGTCTCTACACTCAATTCTGCCGCACAACCTCTTCCTGTTTTCGACTGCGGTTTCAGGTGCAGGTAGGCTTAGATCCTAAAGATAGCAACTGATTCCTATCTTACCTACTGAGCCGCTTCGCTTGACAAGATGCTGCATCCTGGCTTTTATCTCCAAACCAGTGTTTGTGTGTGATACGTGAGCAGATCAGTGAGACCGATTCAATTTTGGAGGATAGATTACACAAGGTTGGTGCATGTGCCCACTTTTAATAACCTGCCCCCTGTTCTTCCACTGAAGCGACAGCAACAAACTCCAGCTCAAATTCATTTTGTAGCTTTTCCCCAGAAAGGGCCAAGTGGATTATGGGCTTCCTGGTTCATTTCATATGATAAAAGAAAGACCTATTGACTATCAAACTGTATTATTTTAAAATATCAGCCTGTTTGTGTTTATCAGACTTGCTTAAGGAGTTAATTTGGCAGTTTTTTGATGTGTAGTATTATTCCCTGAATTATATAAAACCGCAAAACGTATCTAGATGATTCTACAATGTCTTTTTGTTGGACAGGTAGTTGCATTGTCCTGTACTCGCTGAGACCCTTAAAAAGAAAGTACTGAGGTGGTACCATCGGTGATATCTGATGCTAATACCATGGTACTCTGACATACTACATCACTGTAATGAAAGATTACGGTGGTGCATGTCCAAAAAAAACTGGTTTAACCATTGTACTGTGTCCTAAAAACATGGTAATACCCTGTTACATTTATGTTAGTATGAGGTGTATGTTCACTACCACTGACTCGAAACAGCTTACTCTGTATTTATGTCCTGTTTTCATCTACAGCTCATGTAGGGGATTCTCTACAGTACATTTAGCTGCATTTTGTGACCCAGCAAATCTATGAAAAGCATGACGCAGATTTACTTTTTTTGTTTGTTTTGTATTTCAGGTAGTTCATGTATTTTTATTTTTCTATTTTATACTCAAAAAAAAAAAAAATCTTTTGCATCTTAGATACAAAACACCAAGTGACTAACCTGGCTGAATAAAACTTAGTATGATTAATTTTGTGTGCTTTTTAAACTGACTGATCTGCTTAAAACTATTAAGTACTGTGTCATTTTATTTTTCCCACAAATACTCACAAGTTGTAGCAAATTCAGCATGAATCCTTTCCAGTTTCTGTTTGCAGGCATCAACTTCCTCAGCTTTGGGAAACTCGTATGCTTTAACTAGACTTGTTATTCCTATAATGAAAACAAACAATAACAAATTGATAATCCTTGATAATTCAAGGTACAAAATAATGACAAGCTTCTAGCAAAAAGTATCTGCTTTGTCCAAGACGAAAGTTTCAATTATGCACAACGCAAACCATCTGATATGATACACACTACTACCATTGTAAAGTTTGGGGTTGGTAAGATTTTTTTTGATGTTTTTGAAAAGTCTTGCTCACCAGTTTAAATGTAATTTATTCCTGTGATGGTAAAACTGAATTTTCAGCATCATTACTCCAGTCTTCAGTGTCGCATGATCCTTCAGAAATCATTCTAATATGCTGACTTGGTGTTATAAAAGTAGTAGTGATATTTTTTGCGTGCTAGTGTGCATTAAGTCCACACAGGGTTACAGTATGGAAGGCTTTGAATGGGTCTTCTATATTCTATAAAGTTATAGTCTAAATCAGGGGTCTCCAAACTGGAGGTCTGTGGTCCCGGAGGGCCACTGTCCTGCAGAGTTTACAGGTTGGAACGACATGAGGGTGAGTAATTAATGACAATTTTCATTTTTGGGTGAACTAACCCTTTAAACACACCTGAACTATCAAACTAGCTAATCAAGGTCTAATTAGGTATACTAGAAACTTCCAGGCAGGTGTGTTGGGGCAAGTTTGAGCTAAACTCTGCAGGACAGAGGCCCTCCAGAACCGAGTTTGGTTGAGACTATAAAGTTTTTAGAATGGCATTTCACAGCACTATGGATCTTTAGAAAATAAACCTCTCATAAAATAACTTTGATGAATTTACAGGCCATCGGTTATCAGATTAACTGGCTGAATATGTTATGAAGGTTTTGTAAGAGTGTTCAGAGTTATGCATCTCTTATCTAGTGACATTTTAACAGGGGGGGGAAAGGAAAAACACTTACGTCTCATTGACTCATACATCTTAGAGAGGGTCTCTTTATCCTCTTTAAGCCCCATGCACTCAGTTAAATATCTGTAAATGTCAAAGAAAATTTTTTTTTTTTTACACCTTGCCATCTCCACTGTTAGAATCTCAGAATTCTGAAGGAGAAACCTACGCCTCGATCTTCAGGCCAGCGCGTGCAGCACTGTTGAGGATGGCGGTGAGGGCGATCTGAGACGGAGAGAAGAGGAGTCCGGCATCTGTCATTGCTGCTCTGTTGAGAAAGTCTTCGGCACTTTTTCTCAGCATCTCTGGGTTCTCTAACAATGGGTATCTGGTCTGCGAATACAGAAACCATGCACTCGAATTTACTTTAATTATCTGTTTAACTTTTAAAAATGAAGTGCCTATGATCTCTGGCGCCATTTGAGCAGCTCAGCCAATGGCGTGCCTTTGGAGTGGGACTGCCTGCAAGCAGGCTTTAGACTCACCTTCAGGTCAATCAGAAAACCCTCCAAGGGCCGATACGGATTGTGAACAACCAGATGAAAATTTAGCTGCTGGATAAGGAGCAGCTCATACTCCAGAATCTGTTCTAGAGCCCTCTCCTGTCCCGCTGGGCTGTCCTGAAGGTTCCCCACAAACTGAGTGCTGGACACATTAAACTCATCCACTTTACAGGAGAGATACGCGCATGTCAGCCTGCAAAGGTAAAGCATGAAGGTCAGAAATGCAAAAATCTAAAAAATTACGAAATTATAACTTATTCCACTCTGTCGACACACTTACATTATTGTCCGAGGGTGGTACTCCATTAAAGAGTTGTTCAAATAGAATCTTCGAAAATACATACAAGCTGTTCCCTGAAAAATATATACAGGTTAAACAAAAAGCCAGAACTAGAAACAACAGAACTAGATGATCCCATATTTAACTGATATAAAACTGATATTGATTACCACAACAGATTTGGGCATCGCAGGCTTGAACATGGCACAGAAGTCTAACAATCTCTTCTCGTAGTGTCTGAAAAGCACTTTCTCTTCCCGTCCATCAAGAAACATGGATTCATTTATTCCAGGCTGAAAACAGATGAAGATATAATGAGATTGTGGTTCATGCTGTTAACACTAAATTATTGGTTTACTGTGCATTGTGGTGGGATATATATACACACAGTATATAGTACATAAAGAACTCCATATTGTGACTTACCTTAGCACTGGATAGGGCTTTTGAGCAGAACTTCCGATTAGCTTCATGTCTTAATTTATCTAAAGTTTCCTCTTTATCATAAGTCCAGAATTTCTTCTGTGAGCTGTTGTGGTACATGTTGAATAGTAGCCTGTGGATAGAACAATACACATATAATTACACAGCAAATACGTGTTGTTTGACATCCTGCAGCTCTCGTGCATAAGCCCAGTTGGTAGCAGACAAGTATACACATATAACTACTAATTTCTAGTATTTAAGTTAATGTACTGTACTTCCGAGGCAATGTTTTCACATCTCATTAAAAGTATATTTCAATCTCACCCCTTTTGGGCACACGGTGATGTTCCGCCTGTGTAGTAAATCAAGGATGGTTGTACAAATATTAAACGGTTGTAAAAGATTCAGCTGATCTTTGTTTCAACCAAGATTTCAACAGTAGACATGCGTGTTTTCAAACATCGCGAGAACGCGTCGCGTGCCATTTACGCCACTCTTTAGGCGCCTTTGGATGATGTCGATTGTGTTCCTCACTCACGAGTCTGATTCATTTCAGCGAGTCGGTTCTTTTAAGCGGTTTGTTTCAAAGAATCGGATCAAACAAACAATTCAGCAATTATTACAACAATACTTCATGGCCTCAGCTTATCACACCCTCTAAAATGACCAATTAAAGTCATTTATGATCACGTATTTTGATTAGGTTTTATTAACAAGGGTGTTTATTCAAGTTATACTTAGTTTCTTTCCATGACTTACGTTTTTACGAAATGAATTTGGATAACACATGAATTGGTACGCTTACAATTACAATAAACACTGAATAATTCGTATTCGTGTTGATAAACTGTCATACAATCATGACATAAACACATTCCCGGTATATTTGTAAACTGACCCGAGCAGTGACAAACAGCAGTTTACAAATAAAAAGCACTGAGATTGTGTTGAGAATCATTCTGACCGAACCGGTTCAACTGATTCACTGAAAACATCCGACTTAAAAGAATCGCCTCCAGAGTCCAAATCTCCATCGCTTTTCAAAAGCATCTAAACATGGCCACAAGGAAATATGTCCGTAGATCAATTCAGGAAAAAAAGCGTCTATTGGAGAAATATGATCAACTTCCTCCAATGTCCCATAGCGCTGCTGCGCGTCTGCTAAACGTCTCAGGATCTCTGCTTTCTTTCTGGCTCCGGAAAAGGAATATGAAAACTGCCAAGTCTAAACTTCCCAGGACTGTCTTTCCATCTCGCAAGACGCCTCGCGTTGAAGCTGCACTGTGGAAGTGGGTCGATACTTGTCTCGAGAACGGTATTACAGTCAATGATTTGGTAATTCGTAAAAAAGCGACTCAAGTGGCTAAAGAAATGGGTCTCCACAATTTCAGGGCGAGCACAGAGTGGTTGACACGCTTCAAAACCCGGGAGGGAGTAATACGACAGATGTTTGACCGAAAAGACGCGCCAGAAGAGCCCAAATCTTGTAATACAGCGGCGGAGCGGGTTAGAGAGCATAAGAAAGACCTCACAACCAAACCGACGCACCGAATCGAAGCTGCGCTGTGGCGGTGGATCGATTATTCCCGAGAGAACGGTATTCACGTAAATGAATCAATGATTCGTTCAAAGGCGGCTCGGTTGGCCAGGACGGTGGGTCACCGTAACTTCAGGGCGAACACAGACTGGTTCACGCGCTTTAAAACCCGAGAGGGAGTAATACGAGCGATGTTCCAGAATCGACCAGAAGAGCTCACATATGAAAATAAGGCGGTGGTGCCAAGGATGGATTTTACATCTACAAAGATCCTACAAATTGAAGGCGCGCTTTGGAGATGGATCGATCGCTCTCGTGAGAACGGCATTACAGTAAACGAGTTAATGATTCGTTCAGAAGCGACTCGGTTGGCTAGGATAATGGGTTTCCGTAACTTCCGGGCAAGCAGAGACTGGTTCAGCCGCTTTAAAATCCGGGAGAGAGTCGTACGCGGGATGTTGCTGGTCGACCAGCCTTCAGAAAACACACCAAGTGACCAAACTGATGACGAAAGCGCGTCCGAACACGAGCGTGTAATGCAAGCCAGCATGAGCCAATCTAACTATGAAAGCCAAGCACTAGCGGATCTGGACGTCCCAAAACTCGATCCAGCAGTGGTCACAGCTGAGCTCAATGGCGATTTACACTCTGTCACTGTACCCTCACTGTGGCAAATGAAGGAGGCTATGAAAACACTGGCGACCGGCTTACTGTACAGAGGATTCTGCGACTTTAAACTGCTTCATCAATTTGAAAAAGAGGTTGAAACTGTTGTGAGAAGATCTTTGACCATGGGATCATAAAATCCTGGTTTAAATGCATCTGTATTGAAGTCTACAGTTGACTTTTAGAGAGTAGTGTGTAGTGTAATAACGGGACAGGTGCTACGCAAACGCGCTCTCTCAGATGACCACATGGAGGCGCCAAGTGTTTAACACATTCCCCAATATTGGGGGGGGATAAGTGGTTCCATCAAGTGTTCATTTTAATCCACCTTTTATTTTGTAGCATTGATATGTATTGCATTATTAAGGTCTTTAATTTGTCATTTGATTTTGGCTTGAATTTTTAAGCCTTGTTTTAATGATATATATATTGTTTTTTTTACATAAAAGCTTTAATAAAATACCATGTTGCTGACTTCTTCTCATTTTGTACATGAATAACAGTAAATCAGACAAAATATTAGCTTTTTTTTTTTTTTTACTGAAGCTTATAAAGCAAGACAGAATAAATTACCAACCTCCTATATGAGTAGGGCTGTGTAACCTAATTTGCATAAACATGAGTAATTTATGAATAATAAATGTCCTTGTATTCAGCGTGATCCATTAATTTGCATATCACCATGGCACTAGAGTTATTTTTCCTGTGTGCTGTGCTACCATGAAGCGATAAGAGCCTGCACAAAACTGAATCAAAAGGTGAGTGTTTATTGCCTTTTTACACTCTAGTCTCCTGCTGTAGTTGATATATATGTTTTAAACTAAATAACTTTGTTTGTTTTTTTTTCTCCCATGCTTTTGAGAGGGCATAGGCTGTTGTATGCTTGTAGTGATGTTGTCAGTATGTGACTGCAATCACTATCATGTACTAGTGCTCTGTCATTGTGTGAATTGCATAAACATGATGTTTCGTTGCATTATTGATGAGATCCGAGCTCTGCCGTATAGGTGAAGTGATGGATCATGAGTGTATTGTTGTCTACACCAAAGATGATACCAAATATATAAATATGTCTTTTAATGGCAGCTTCTCGGACCCTTGATCAGTGTTTATATTTTATTGTTTTTATCATTATCAGGTGGTCTGGTGGAATGAAAAGCACAGGTATGGTTACAGCATTCTGCTGCCGTATAAGATTCCTACTTGTGAATCCATCAGAGGTCATTTGCATGATCTGTTTGTCATGCAGCATCTGATTTCTGCTATCAGCAGCACTGCCTTCAGCCTAGAAATGCAGGCTTTGGGTTGCCAAGGAAATTCACAGTTTGACATTTGTGTGTAATGCAGGTGGAGATGAGTAAGGTGTCAGAGCTTTTATCCTTAAATTGTGAATATATTCTGGCAGATGACTTTATTATCAGCTGATGTCTTTGGGTGTTGTTGTTTCAGTCTGTACTGAAATCAGATGTGTCCCACACTCTCCTCAGTTTATCTTTATTTATCTGTCAATATTTCCTCTCTGTAATTTCTACAAATGATACATACTGATGGTTATGAATAAATCAATGTCCGGCCATGGCAAATTGATAGAAATGTCTTGTATACTGTCGACATGATGAACAGCTGTCACTGTGTCCCCCGAATCACCCAAATATGCAAGATTATTGTGTGGAGGCTCGCTGTTGAGCTCTGAGCAAATCAGTAGAGCTTTAATAAACTTATGTTGTATTCAAGCTGAAGCATGTGTTATGCACATATTGAAAGTGTAGAAGTCTCCGATCATCTTGAAGGAGCAATATCGTGGCATTGACCCTACTCCTTATTTCTTTAGTAGATTACAATATGCTTTATAGTTGCGAGCATGCAGCAATAAAGAACCCTTGAAAACACTTCCGTGGTGTTTACCTGCATAATGCCAGCCAACGTTACCCATCTGTATGATTGTCTTCTAGAGGCTATACATTATGGCTCATGCATGTTACAAGAACATCCGTTTAGAGTTAGACGATCCATTGCTGTGGCCTTTCTTAACTTATCAACATAACGAAGTCACCACAGATTCTATAGCGAACCAGAACTCACTTACATTCAGTGCAGTAAGTTGGAAGATATTATGTAAATTTGTTTAGTTATGTAAATTTGTACCCAATAGCACTTCTCACCCAACCTAGTGCAATATCTAGGACCTCCTTTGTAAAATGTTGTACATATTACTTTTCCACTTTAGACGTGAATAATGTAACTCCTGTTTTTATAGACAATTCTTTTTTTTTACTGTCATTTATTTGTTGCTATACTTAAAGTAAGAGACTCTGTAAACATTTTTTGATATGTAATAGGGATGCATAATATATCAGAATCATATTGGTTAATGACATTTTATCATTTATAATTATCAGTATTTTTATATTTAGAAGATGATGGCTAAGGTGAAACACTATTATTTTTGTTAATATATAATTTCTATTTTTACTGTACATTATAATTTGATACATTTAAAACCAATTATTTTATTTAATTATTTTAATTTTGATTTTCTTAGACAAAATAGTAAAGAATATTCAAATATTGTCCATTAATTAGGCTAAATATTGGCACGAAATTAAGTATCAGTATTTTTATATTTAGAAGATTATGGCTAAGGTGATACACTATTATTTTTGTCAATATATAATGTCTATTTTTTACTGTACATTATAATGTGATACATTTAAAACCAATTATTTTATTTATTTATTTTAATATTAATTTACTTAGAATATTCAAATATTGTCCATTAATTAGGCTAAATATTGGCACAAAATCCAAAAGTTATTTATTTTTTCGCCTTCGCCAAAAAGGGAAAAAAAATTTATCCAGTAACCATTAATATGCAAGAACAGCAAAATCAAATTCCACCTCCAAAGTGAAAGAATAAATTTCCCAACAGTCAAATTTATGTTGAGAATGATTAATATTTAGTATTTATAGTTTTTTTTTTAACTGCATTTAAACCCAAGTTTTTGGTTTCGGCTCGGTCATATATTTGGATGTGTACCAGACACTAGCACTGAACAAAGGCAAGCCCAGGCTTTCACATATCATCCACTCTTTATGCAAAATTAATGCATGCACCCCCATGACAGCATGATTTAATTTCCTCCTTTCATTTTCTGTCGCCCGTTGCCATGGACACCAGCGGAGGGCTGTTGTGATATTAGCTGCTACAATATGGACAAGTGCAGCTCTCTCCATGAAGCAAACAGCTACTAAATCACATGACCTCATCAAATCTCTATTCTGCTTGCAGACTGGCTGGCACTGTGCCATGATCAAGAGATGTAATGTATTCATAGCTTACTTACAATTTCAGGTTGAAAAACCATTGGCGATTTATGTCACACATACCATTGGAAGTATTACATTGACAAACCAAACTATTTTGAAATGACTGAAAAATGTATTTGAGAGAAACGCGACATACTCTCATTGCACGTTTTGGAGGATGCTATTGGCTTGTGGTCCTCGTTGCGAAAAAGGCGATTGCGTTAGACAGAATGGCGTCATAGTGTTCACTGTGTTGCCACCCAGATCATGTTTCTTGCAGTGACCAATTGTGTGTGTTTATGTGTGTGTGGAAGCATATTAGTCTGCCTTGTCTGCCAGCGGAGTAATGTATGCCTGTGAATCCAAGTGTGGAGATCAAACTGTCTCAGGTTGGCATCGGGCACCCTTCCCCCATCAGCTCCACACACACCGCAGGTCCCATCCTAACCATCTCTCTCTAATTGGGCTCTGTCTAGATTCCTCAGCTTAATATTGCATCCTATTTGCCAGTTGTATTCAGGGCATCTCGAGCTGTACAATACCACCGACTTTAGTTTCAAAACTGGTTAAACTAGTTTAAATAGTCGCAAAAACACAATTCGTCCATTGATGAATTCATTATTGTTGTTTTTTAGGTACACAAACCTTTAGTTTGAGGGAGAATGTAATTAAATAATTTAGTACAGTAGTGAGGAAAAAATGCTCACCCAAAAATGGAAATTCTGTTTATGAAATTCATGTCATTTTAAACCTGTATGACTTTCTTTCCTCTGTGGAAAACATTTTTTTTGTTTTGTGCAATTTAATTTGCAATTTAATTTGTGGATGAACTATATCCATTTAAGTGTTAATTATTATGGAGCATTACTAAGCATTTTAAGAGTTCAAATATTTGTCCTCACTATACCGCATTGACTGAGGAAATATAGGCTAAGTGGACACTCCTCGTACCCCCGAATCTAAATTCTGGCCACTTTCATTCTGACACACTTCTCAATAGCAGTGTGCCCTGTCAATATAGCTGGAGGTGAATAGATAATCAGACAGCAATCAGAAATTGAGATCTGCCATTCAAAGGCTATCTCTGTGTGGACGAGGAAGAGGACGGGCAGCCTGAGAGTGTGAGCATTCATGTGAAAATCCAATCCTTCACAGTACACAGCCCCCGCAAAGCCTGCAGAATGACCCTTTTATCAAAGTGCCATGTCCGTAGCTCTCCAAATAGCCAGTGCGCTCTCAAGGTATAGATGCATGTACAAACCTGGCTGAGTAATGTATGACCTGTCTTCACAATGTTCTGGGTTTCTGACCCTGCCGTATGTGTGTGTTTGTTGCGAGAGTGTGTCTGTATGTTGTCCGTGGAATGTTTTGAAATGGCTTTCTTGTGTTTGGGTATACCGAGTATTAAATGTGTTATTTACGTGTTGCTTTGACATGTGAAAATCATATTTTCCTGATAGTCTTGAGAGTGTTGAAAGTGTCTCCAAACAGACCGTATGAAATGACAGTGTTTTCATCATAGGGTAAGAAGGGTTTACTGACACAAAAGCAATATTGTATGGTAAATTCTTTTAATGTTAAGGTATTGGGGGGAAATTTGGTTTGTAAAAGAAATAAATTTATTGACATGACTACGTGATTTTTAGGTTGTTGGAATGTTCTGGTTTGGAAAACAATGATGGCATTTTACAAACTCCAGTTCAACAGCGTGGTTTGGCATTATAGATGTACTCATGTCAAAACAAAACATAACATGTATATTTTTTTTTAAGTATTTAATTTTAATTACAAAATAACAAAAGCATGCATCTGAAAAGTTTTACCCCCAAAACAATTCCATATGATTTACATATTTTAAATTATGAATCAAGCTTGTTTTATAATTTAAATGTAGTTTTCATTGTACTATTTCATAATCATATTTGTATGTGTGTGTGTGTGTGTGTGTGTTTCAGGTATACCCTACATTATAGGGACAAAAAGTCCCCACAAAGATGGCAATAACCGAAATCCTTGTCTTTGTGAGGACATTTTTGGTCCCCATGACGAAAACAGGTTATAAATCATAATAAGATGTTTTAATTATTTATTTATTTATTTGGAAAAACATGCAGAACATTTTCTGTGAAGGTTGTGTTTAGGGGTGGGGTTAGGGGACAGAATATACAGTTTGTACAATAGAAAAATCATTATGTCTATGGAATTTTCCCATAAAACATGAAAAGTGTGTGTGTGTATGTGTGTGTTTGACTTTAATTAGTCTATACTATATTCAAATTGCAAATGGCCCCCTTGTGGTAGTAAAGTCAAAAATAATTTCTAATAGACTATACTGAACAACTAACGGTACAATATTCATAATCTCATAAAACAGTGCTGTTGTTTGCCTTGGAAATCTGAATTTGTTTCACAGTCCTTATTCTATTTTTTCACTCAAGTTGTCTGTTAATGTAGTTATAGTTATTTAAAAATAATAGGCTATGGCAGTACAAATCTAAATAAGTAGGATAAAACAAGAAAAATATAACCTTTATATTTCATAATACCTTTTAAATATTTTTAATTTTAAGGATAAAAAGACTGCTGATGGTGCCCACTTCCACCTCAAGATGGCGCAAAGACCTTATTGTTTGACTTGGTAACTGCACCTTAAAAATTGCCCAGATGTGATTTTATGGCATTTCTAAAATCCTCATGCTTTGCAACATCCTGAACACTACATACTTAAGAAAGCAACACTAAGAGTTTATTTCGCTTTCTCTGGCTTGATTATGTGCTTCTAACTACATGAGCGAGGAAGGAGCATAACTTGTAAGCTAACAGTGGAGTTTAGTACTATGGTGATTACAAGTGGCTGTTGATTAAGCTATTGGCCTTTATGGGCTACTCGTCTGTCTTTCTTTATTCATTGCATTCGCCCCTTTTTTCTTCTTGAAAGAGACCAAATGGATCCCAGCAGGTGAAAGTAAAGAAACGTGAAAAGACGCCCCTTTTTGGTTCTGCTTTCACACCAACACAATGCCCCGTCCCACCTCTTTCTGTTCGGGTTTCCTACCTGATTAAACCTCTTCCTATGAACCCATTGATAGATGGTGCAAAACCTAAATCAACAAAAGCTGTATGAGCCCCTCTTAAAATTTCAAACCCTTTTAACAGTACGCTTCAATTAGCTTTTGTTTCATGTGTATAGTGAGCATGTGACAGAGAGAGAGAGAGGGGCAGAAAGAAAAAGATGTCTTTTATATGCTTTAATGTATTAGTTTACTTGCTGATTAATTCTGAGATTTCAAAGATAAAACTGGACTCTTTTTATATTAGTTTCTGTCTTTCTCTGTATGTTTGCAGAATTCCATTTAGCTTATGCTTTCTTATTTCTTATTTGTTGCATTAAACAGCACAAAAAAGCACATAGTAAAATTACAGAAATGTTCACGTTGTTTGTCATCAGACTTTTTGAATTTGTGATTTGTCAAGAATAGCGGTTTTATTTGTTTTGGAGACTTTCATTTTCTGTCACTTTTAATTTCTGGTGCCTATAAATGTGTGCAAATTGATTCTATTATCAGTGTGTTACCAGGCCTCCTTTTTGTCATTCAAATGAGTAAAACTTCAAATAAGATTTTTTTTTTTTTTTTTTTTGGCCTCATCCTCCATGCAGTGTTTGGTGTTGGTGAGTGACATGGGAACCCATAATTGACTGAGTGTAAAAGAGTGTATGTCGTATAGCATCGTAATATGTAGATGCCATGCCTCTGTTCTTCAGGAGTGACATCCTGCATCCATGACAATTATACACATACACACTAAAGCTTTGATCAGCACTCTGTCATACTCTTTTCACATCTTTATATCAGTATAGTATTTTTATTATACTGTATGCTTGGTGGCAGATTTAACATTGTGTACCCCAATAAAAAAAAAATAAAAAAAACACCTGGGCATCTTAAGGGTTTTAGTAAATGAGTGCAAGCTATTCTTCTAATAAATGTTTAGATAAGATTGTGTGTGGATGGCAAATTACATGATATAACCTCAGTGACTAGTGTGAAAATAAAAACGAAAAAAGCAGCAATGCATTTATTTATACAGTATTCAATAATTTATTGGATTTGAAAAAAAAAAAAAGTCATTTTATGTTTATTGTAATCCATTTATTTTTACTAAGTTTCTTAACATGAAATCAACATTTATAGTTTAATGCTTAATTGCTTATTTGGGGGACTGTTAATCTGAAGCAGTGGAAACATTCAATAAAATTAAAATTGGTAAACTCAAGCTCTATTCAATGATGAAGTTTATTAATAACCAATAATCTAGCCTACAATAGCAAAGAATTTGTAATTTCAGGAGTCATTTTTCTCCTTAATCTTAATTCTGGTAAAATACATTTTACGAAGACTAACAAGCAAATTTATTTTAAAGGAATAGTGCACCTAAAAGTGAAAATTCATTTACTCACCCTCATGCTGTTCCAGTGTTAACAACATTCACAATAAGTCTCGTAAGGTCATACATACAATAGCTTTGTGTGTTGGAGACCAAAATTTTAGTCATTATTCTATTAAATTCTTCTTTCCCTCTCTAGCTCTCAAATCTCATTTGCATATTTAAATATTTCATTTATATTCAAATATGGTGCAGACAGCCCCTGGTCCCCTCCACTTTCATAGTATTGCAAAGAGCAGTATTTCATCTTTAACTGCTCCTCATGCTTTACAAGCAAAAAATACAGGTTTGGAACAACATGAGGGTGAGTACATGATAGAATTGTCAATATTTGTGTTAACCATCCTTTTAATAACCTGTAGTAAAGAAAACGATACAATGCAGTATTATTCACACCATCATGTGCACTTCTCTGAGATTTTACAGCATAATAATTTAGTTATAGACAGCAGCTCTGTGTAATTTACCTTTTTTTATACTGATGATCTGATTGACAAACCCATGGAGAAGAATGGATGGGCAATGTCAGTTGCTACCAGAGGGGTGAGGGGTGAGGTTGGCACACCCACAACCCTGTGGTCACCTCCAGGCATGATATCACACACTGACAGGCAGGCGTGATGCCACGGCACTTCACACAAACATAGCCACATTGACAGCCGACTGACCCAGGCTGACAGCACCAGGAAGAAGAAGTGGGGGAAGGCAGAGGTTCTCCGTTTGTCCGTCACGGTGTGAGCGTGTTGGGGAGTCAACAACGTTTTTCTTACAGTAGCCCCCAAACCCTCCGCATCAGAACACGTTCACTTACCCAAACATCCGTGACCTTACCGGACACGGGTCACTGTACATTAGCACTCGAGATGGCTGCAGTGGTTTTGATAGGCTAAATAGAGTATGTCTGTGTCATTACTGATGGGTTGAGCTGAAAGACTTGTAGACAGAGGATAGAATCTAACTTGATTTAGTTAAGTTAACAGAGCCAGACTAGAAAGGATGTGGCTCTGTGCCATATGAGCATCTTTTTCAGTCATTAAGCATTATAGATGCATTGACTGTATGTCAAAGGTTTAGTCACAAAAGCTGAACCAGAGCCTGTCTTCTTTATAATAACATGCTGTAGTGGGCTTTGCTATTAACAGTTAGTTCATGAGTTCACCAGTCAATAGAGTCTCTGTGCTGCCAATGGCTCTTTTATCAAAGAAAGTCCTTTGAAGTCATTCCATAGAAAGACTGCAAAGGTAAAACATGTGCAGGAACTCATGAGCAATTGCACTGAAATGACATCACTGAACATACAGAGGTCTTTTATTTCAATTTGAGACAGCAAGACCATCATCTGTTTTCATCCTGCATTTATGTGGGAAGGGAAGTGGAGAAACCTCATTGTCTTTATGTTTACGAGTGAGAGAGGTATACTCTATGATTCCCCTTGAAGTTTAGAGAGCTGCCAGTGAAGATGCGGGCCTCTGAAGTTGATAACCCTAGAATCATGTGACAAGGAGATCAGAATGTCTGAGGCATTCAGAGCCCAATTGAGATCCCTCCTCATTAAAGAGCAACCTCTCAGCTCCTCTTTAGGGAAGTTGACCTCTATGGTAAAAAAAAAAAAAAAAGGTGGGGGTACAAGTGAAGTGAAAAACAAACATCAACACAATGTATGGATCCCCACTATAAGGCTCAAGATCCTCTTGCTTGCTATATTCATTTAAAGATGGGTGGAGAGAAAGTGACATTAGAGTGAAGACAAAACACACTGTAGACAGAGTCACACAGAACATAAAAAGATGAAAAAAGACAATAAAGTGGAGTGTCATAGCTTTGTCCACCTCCAGATGCCCTCTATGTTGGTGTCTTTTTGGTCTTTTATGTCCATTCTCCATGGCTTGGTCTTCAGCACCAGGTGGTTCCAGTTCCATATACACTACAAAGTCCTTAGTTTCTGGTAAGAATTATCAAAGGACTGATAGTTTATCCCCTTCATGCTGAGATGATGACAATACTGACCCTGTGCTGGAACCAAGAGTAACCAGGTAGAGCCTCATCTTGTGTAGGCACCAGATTGAGCCTCTTCAGGTCCCTCAAGCCCATTGAAGCAGGTTGCTGACTGTCTGTAGGTGATGAGAGGTTGTTGAGGGCATGGAGCCTTGCTGACAAGCATGAAAGGGCCAAGGATCACCTGTCACCCGCCTCATCACATCAAAGTCCCAAGTAGAAGCTCCTTGTGTGAGGAATCTGCTCATGAATATACTGGGCAATCTGATCCCTCTTATTAGTGAGATAAGGTTTTTGTGGGTTGCGTGTTGAGCACGGATGGCACATGATAAAGTACCACACCTCTTGAAGTATGTGTGTGCTTTCACCAAGAATATTTTTTAGGTCTTTTTAATGGTATCATCATCTTCTTATTAGTAGTAAGACCCCTGAGTGCCGAAGTGAAAGGGACTTGTGGTGTCCCCCCTGAGCCCTTGCTTTTACCCCTTAATCCGCTAGCTAATAAGTTCATAGCCAGTCCATATGCTCTGGTGCTGTTCAGGAGGGGGAGGTGTTGCCCCATGCTACTTACACCGAGCGGACCCATTTCTCAGGTACCTCTCCTGCTGACCGACCTTTTGTTCTATCGGATCAGTCCACTCCACGGCCAGAATAGTCTGAATTGATTAGCCCTGCACCGTATAATTGCCAGCAAATCCCACTGAATCGTTTCCCATCCATTTGAAAAGGACAATGTTCGTTCTTTTTCTCCCCAGCTTTTCTCGGTGCCCCTCCCCCATTACCCTCCTTTTCATGCCACTTGGTTCGTCTCCTGCCCCACACCCCAAGCCACCTCCTCGAGGTAAGGCGAGAAGGGGGGAGGGGCCAGAGGAGAAAGCGCTCCTATTCCGGACGAGCCCCCTACCCGAGCACTGGCAAAGGATGAAAGCGGGCGGCGGGTGGACGTGTTCTAATCCGTCACCCTGGAGTGTGAGTGGCGGGCTGATCGGAGTCCTTACCTGCCGGTGCACAGTCAGGGTTGGGAGGACAGTGGGAGGAATCCAGGGAAGGGGGAAGAGCTGGGGTATAGTGTGAAAAGAAACTGTGGGGATATGCACGGGATTATTCAGAGGCCCAGGCGCCAGCGTCAACTGCTCCTGCAGCTCTACTTATTCAGAGAGGCCCAAAATCTTGGGTCGGGGCAAAAGTCCATCAGTCTTACTGAGAATATTGTTATATTGGAGTAGACCTGGAGGGCCGATCGAGTGTGCCATGTCTGGAACAAAGGCTATTTTAACATGTTATACTTTGAGATGGTCCTTTCCCCAACACACAGCTACAATTCAGGTCTCTCTCTACAATGTTTGTGACCGTTCCACACCATAATTTAATAGTCCACAATTCATTTTAATATCACACATCATAAGTTCCGCATCAGCCATTAGCCCAGAAATGAATGTGACCCACCTTCACAAGACTAACAACACACAGGTCTTACCGTTATCCTTGGGCCGGGCAGAATATCTTTTATGAGTTTTGGGGTATACCGACTTTGTTTATTAGGTCATCATTAATAAGATGCATTCTAATAAAGTCAAATGTCTAATTAACCTGCTTTATCCTCTGCATGCATTGTGTACCTCACCTTGAGGATTGCTTGCCCTTCCTGAGAATGATCTAAACTATCTCAAAAAGCTTTGCATAATTTTATGCCATTGCCAAACTGGTGTAAATTGAAGAAAAAAAAAAAAAAGAATCCATATTTGAATACCTTATATGATAACGAAATGCCATCATTCTATGCTTGTTGTTTATATCCTATGTTTCAATCAACTTCAAATGACCTTGTTCTTTGGACACTGGGGCAGGTCCTTTGGGAAAAGGTCATAGGTTTGGATGTTAAGGGCTGTGACCCTTCCCATTTTTGACCAGGCCTGTGTTCAAGCTCAAACAAGCTCTTAGATAGAAGGCCCTCATGGGGTTTGAAGAAACACATGGCCTATTGTCTGCTCTGAGAGCTGACCACAAACAAATTGTGTATGTTCTTACAACATGACCCTGGTGGCCACATGCTAGGGATGTCTGACTAATGAGATGGTCACTGAATCACACCACTTGGGAGAGTGAGGACACTAGAGATTGAAAATCTCTTTCATCGGCTTTGCTGTTGAAATTTTTTATTTTTCCAAAAATTAAAAAAATTCAAGAGTTAGGATATCGTAAACCTGGAACTGTGGTGTACAATATCAGTCTGGGAGTACATTGGGGTGGGTGGGTTGGTGTGTTTTTGTATTTAGTTTTAACATTCTTTAGGAACTATAGAATAATGATTGGTATCGTTAGAGTATCAATATCAATTATCAGAGTTGATCATTGGTTTTCCTCTGTGACATTCTCTACTTCTGTCCAAGTTCACCCATATGGTGGGTCATGTCCTTCCCAAAGGGAGTCTGTGACATTGACAAGACCTCTGGCTAAAGGTCATATTGGTAGTGACCACTGAAGTGGTTGATGATGAACTGGTCAAGCCCCTCATTCTCAATGCCCCTCCCTTTCCACCCAAAATCAGCCATTTTACCAGCGTATCTATTGACTCAGGTTCCTTTGGAGGGCAGGGCAAGTAGAATGGTTGACATCCTATGGGTCAAAGGTTAAATGACAAGGACAGTTTACAGGGGAAAACAGTTCAATTCATGATCATCGTAAAAGCTGGCTTGGATATATAAGATGGTGATTGGCCTCAACACAGGAAATGTGTTTAATGAACTTTGTGAAATAAGTGTACAAAGCACAGTTTGTTTGTAATCAACACTTAATCTAATAAGCCCGATTGATTCTGGAATAGTAGCCCCTCATTAAGAATATGAATATGTTTTAATAAATATTTAACCTTGGTTTAGCCAGTCTCAGCTGACCACCTCAGAGGGAGGTCTCCTGGGACGCTTCTCTGATTCGCTAGGTCACTGCTCTGCTTCATGCCAGATAGTCATCAGTAATTTTTCCCATGTTCCCTATTGTCCCTCAAAGAGAGGCTCTTCTAGTGTTTGACCCAGTGAGGGTTAGTGCTGGGTGGATGACAGGCATGGGGTGTGAGCCTGTCTTGCTGCTTAAGTTCTTGAATGGCTCCCTGGGAAACTGCGTAACTGGGAGTGGTGGAGTTGCCCAGGACAGCATGTGGTTATTTTCCAGCTTGCTGCCCCTTAAAAGGCCTTCAGTGCACAGGGTCTGTAATCAGTGCATTGAGGATGGGTGTCTTTTTGACTGTGTATGTGTATGAAAGATGGAGAGAAAAAAAGCAGGAAGGAAGAAAAAGCATGGCCTGATGGGAAAGTAGGGTAAAACTGCTGGAGAAGCAAGATGAGATCACTGTAGTGGTGATGTCATTGCTGCATGGTTGGCTAGTATTGAACCATGTGTGTTCTGAACAACCAATAATGAGGGGACAGTGGCACACACATTAAACTACAGGAAACATCTGGAACAATAGAAGAAAATGTGAACCTGTCTGGTCGGATAAATAAAAGAATAAATATATATGATTAAAAGATATCAAAGATATCAAAGATTGTCTATCAAAGATATCTTCGCCTTCAATAGCAACGCAATTTACAACATACATACTCAAAGTGAATATTAAACTTCCATCAATCCAAGGCAAAACAAAACAGCTAAATAATGATTAGTGGTTATGTATTTGTTTTTCTCTTAATTAAACAGTTCAGCACTCAATATGTTGGTTGTTTGTGTCACATTTTAGGTAAACAAGAATTCTTATTTGAAAAATAAGCATGTATATGTGTGCCTGCCCTGTATAAATTCATACTGTTCTGCATTTGTTTTGCTCATCTGCCTGAGTTCACAGTTGCATCACAGCTGTCTCTGTCCAGTAATTGATTCCTTCACTGTCAGCCATTTTCTCACTCACGTACTTCTCCCCTTCCCATTTTCCATTCCATCTTTAGCATGGGCAGCTAAAGGAGGCAGATTTATCTGCATCACCCTGCCATGATGACAGAGTAAATATTCATCCAGACGGCCAAGGTTCCCACACCATTACCGGGGCGTTCACTGTTGGCCCCGCTGGTACAATCCTTAAAGGGATTGTTCAGAAGAATTAACGGAGCCAAAGTATTGAAGGGCACAGAGTTGTCCAGACAAAAGTTTTAATGTTATTCCCAGATTCAAAGTCTGTCCAATGGGATAAATAGAGGGGGAAAAAAAGAAACATCAGCAAAAACAATAAATGGTATGCATTTTTGGCGTGCTGTCCGAGGAGAGGGATCCAAGCTCGGTACTTGACCCGAACCCAGAGTACTCCTGGCTGTGGTAGGAACAAGCCAAGAGTGAGGAGTCGGGGTGGTGGAGGGATACAGTCGAGAGTCGAGGAATATAGGCTTCCTCTCATGCTGATAGGATAGATGCGGTAATTGCTGATGACAAGTTGATTGGATAGATCATTTGCACATGCTCCTCTCGAACTTTGTTAATAAAACATAATTTAGTAACAGTGATTTAAAGAGCAACACAATCTAGAGCTGCAAGGCTTAACGTTGCTGTTTACATATATATGGTCTCTGTGATGGCACATCACCGATAATATTTTAAAAACCCTCAAGTGGCCATTCAGTGGTGATATATTTTAACATTTAAGATCCACCCGATCTATGTTCTAAATACATGTCATAAATCGTATTGTGAACTATTCATCCATATATATGTTTCATTTTTTTATTTTTTTTTTAAAAATTTACCTCATATTTTTAATCAAAATATCATTGGATCTTCCGGTAGAAATTAGACATCGTTCTAACGACTTATGCAGGACTTTTCCAATCATTTAGTCCATTAAAACGCAGCCCCTGCAAGCTTGTGTTTATCTGCCTCCACTTTTGAGTGCAACATTCACAAGTCAATTAACAACCGATGCATAGAACCAAATCTCCGCCCTATATTTTTTTATCATCTGTTCAACTGATAAACACAGGTGTACATTGAAAAAAAGATCTGTCGCTATGTCATTGCAAATTTAACAGTCCCTGTTTACAAGCATAAAAATAAATGATGGTGTCTTGGGTGCCCTAAAAGATCTAAAACTTTTGTGTTACTTTGTGTGTTGAATTCATTTAGTTCTAAAGATAGCTATACATTTAATTGGTGACCTGTGAGATATTTATTTGTTTAGATGTCCTGAGGGGTTATCTACATGATGTTTGTGAGGTGAATCTGTGTGTAATTGTGTGTGTGTGGGTTGTGCTATTGCTTTGTGTCACGCTGGGAGCCCCTCCTGAGAGGCACTGCAGAACACTGAGGTGGGTGCAGCTGCAATGGCTTTCATCTCCTCAGGCACTCGGTGGGGAATCACAGTATTTATGAGCGTATACGTGTGTGTGTGTGTGTGTGTGTGTGTGTGTGTGTGTGTGTGTGTGTGTGTGTGTGTGTGTGTGTGTGTGTGTGTGTGTGTGAGAGAGAGAGAGAGAGAGAGAGAGAGAGAGCAGTGAGGATGCAGTGTCTGTCATTTGAAGCTAATTAAGGGTGGCAAAAATATTGAATTTCTGTATCTCAGACCTCACATCTGGGATTGTAACACTGGTAATTCAATATATCGGTATCAGTTAGGAGAAAAGTGAAAACTCTTTCAGTGTATTTGTACTTTAATAAAAAGAAAGTCGGTTCAGTTGTTCACATGCCTTTTTGGAGAGCATGACTGTAAGTTTCCATAGGAACAAAGCTATGAAAAATCATTCAGTGGGACTGGATTCTGCTGACCGCATCCACATTTGAAGGACATCTCCTCTCCCCAAGAGTGTGTCTGAGTCGATCATCCACTGCGACTCCCTTCTGGGCTATGTGTGGGGGGAAAACACGCGTGTGAACGCGGCCACACGTGAATCTCTGAGGTTGCCCACGGCTACAGCGCGGGCAGCTAATCCGCAGTACAGATGCCGTTTACAGTTGGGCAGAACATTTTAGCCCCCGCAGTGTGCCGCAAGGCAAGAAGTGATACCTGCAGAGAAAAGAGTTTGCTTCTGGTCTCTGGTTCTTTTCTTCTGCTTTCATTTTGCTCATTCCTAAATCAGTGACAGGGCACTGAAGGCCTCATTTAGATTTACCTTTGACTTGCAGGTAACATCTGTGTCAAAGTGCACTGAACGGGTCTGGTGTGTAAGATTAGGTTCAGTCTAGATTATATCCAGTGTAGATCCAGTTTATTTTGGTACTAAATCTTTCTCTCCATCAGGAAATATCAGATTTTGTGTTGATTAGTCTACTTGGTTGTCATGTTAACTCTTCTACCAGCCAAGAGGCAAATGCGGGGGAAGAGCAGAAGGCAGGAGACGAAGTGATGATAAGTAACAAGCAGAGTTTATAGAATATATATTTGTGTCTTTGTCAAAGCTTAGTCTGAGTTTGTCTGGCCAGAAACAAATTCAACAAATGTTCTTAACGGTGTCTTACGACCTTGAAGACTTTAACTGGAGACAATTTGTCATCTCTAACTTGTGAAGATAGCAATAGTTATTCTGGCACTTAAAGAGTTCACAAATTAAGGCTAAACATTATCGTTTAGACACGATTATACAACTATAGTAAAACATACCAAAACAATGTAAGTGGAAAAGTAATATTTAATTAAAATATATAGCATTTTTAAGATTTATGTTTAAAAAAATTACTTTTTTTCAAATAAAAGCTGTTCATCAAAGAATCCTTAAAAAAAGTATTGTGGTTTCCACAAAAATATTAAGCAACTGTTTTCAACTGTTTGATAATAATAGGGAATGTTTCTTGAGCAGCAAATCAGCATATTAGAATGATTTCTGGAGTTAATGTGACACTGAAGACTGTAGAGAGTATGATGCTGAAAATTCTGCTTTACCATCACAGGAATGAGTTAAATTTTAAAATATATTAAAATAGAATAAAAAATAAACGCAGCATCGGTGATCATGTTTATGTTTCTAAAAACATAAACAAATGTCTGAAAGGCAGTGTACACACACTTCCATGTTTTATGGGGGTATTCCACAATAGCAATGATTTTTGCACAAACTGTATATTCTATCCCCCTACACTAATCCCATCACAGAATACTTTCTTCATTTTTTGATTTTCAAAACACTTTATTTAGTATGATTTATATGCTGATTTCCTCACTGGGACCAAAAATGTCCCCACTAGGTAAAATTTACTGGTTTTACTATCCTTGTGGAGACATTTGGTCAACATAACATAGGGAATACCAGGTACAAACACACACACACACACACACACACACACACACACACACACACACACACACACACACTGCACTTAAGAAATTCAGAGCCTTAGATCCTTCATATCTGAAGATCTTAGAGTGGGATGTGTCAAATCAACGAGTCAAAAGGAGGAGAGCTAGTTAAGATATTTTCCTGTCATTTACAGTTCCATTCTGGATCTGAGCAGAGGATTCAATAACTAAGGTTCTTTTGAAAGCCATGGTTTTTATGGCATTGCTGTTGAGCATGCTCTAATCTGAGTTTGGAGGATAAAGGAGCTATTCTGTTTTCTAGAGTTCTCTGTAGATTTTGCTGAATTCTTACTCTGGCTCTGATAGCCCTTGTCAGCTTTCTATGGTGAGAGTCCCTATTAGAGATGGCACCACTCTCCCAGCATATTCAGAGATGTGAGGGCTGGCTTGATCATTAGTCACTGCGGTAAAGGGCCATATCAAAGTAGCTTCCAGTCATGCCCTGGTGCCTTAAGGCCTGAACTTGGAAAGGATCTCAATCTACCTGCCTATTACAAAAGCGTTATTGAGGAATTTGATGAAAACTATGACCAACTAATATATATATATATATATATATATATATATATATATATATATATATATATATATATATATATATATATATATAGGGGTGTGACGAGATCTCGTGTCACGAGATCTCGCGAGACTAAAGTGTGACGAGATTTCTCGTCGATGCGAAAAGTAGTCTCGTGATGTTGCCATGACAGAGTGTTAGGATGATTAGGAAAGAATATGCCACCGCTACGTTTACATTACGCCTCCACTGTCGTTTTGCTTTGTATTTAAATAAAAAAAACATTTAATTCAGTTGTATAACGGTCGCCGCCGCTCCATATTTACAGAGATACGCACCATTATGTGGTGATTGTGCGTATATGTGTAGAAACTTAGTGGAGTGTGTAATGAGTGGATTGTGTAATCATGTGAATCGTGTAAAGTGAGTAATGTGCAATGTGAAGTGTGTACAATAATTGTGGATCGTGCAACATGAGCTTGTGCAATAATGTGATTGTGTAATTTTTTTTTTTTGTTTTTTGTTTTGTTTTGTATATGAAACTTGGTTGTTTATGTATTGGCTCTTGTGATTACAGTCCTGGGGACAACGGATGGAAATTAGCCTTTGGCTACAATCCGGTGTGTTTACATCCATGTATTATCAATGTTTGTTCATTAACACACACTGTCCCTATTAAATAAAATAAATTTATAAATTTATTTATCGCTGAAAGTGAAAGTAAACGCGCGCGCGCATTCAAACGCGATTTCAATACCCCGCATTTTGAAAGCGGCTCCCTGATGAATGCAAATATCTCTCAATATGAAAGCTATTTTAGGCTGGGCAGTGTAGTTGTAACCATCTCTTAGCTCTGTATCAAAGAAAAATTTGGTCTTATTTGCACTTTGAATATTGAGAGGGTGCGATTATGGTTTCAACTTGTAAAGTGTTACCATAAAAATAAATAAGTTTTCTCTTAATCTTATTAAGCACAAACAGTAAGGTTTCATTTGCTAACATTAGTTAATGCACTGTGAACTATCATGAACTAACAATGAATGACTATTTTTATTAACATAAACAAAGATTAATAAATACTGTAGCAAATATATTGCTCATTGTTAGTTGATGCTGGTTAATACATTAATGTTAATAAATGAGACCTTATTGTAAAGTGTTACCATTTTTATTTATACTGTTTTTATTTCTATGATCAGTTTGTGGAAAGGAGTTCAGTTAGGAGGTCAAAAGTTATAGAAGCTCATAAATCATGTACAGTAAGGTCTGAAGAGACTGAAATCATACAGAAGAGAAGTCAGTCAGTTGAGTTTGTGGCAAATTTTTACAGTGTTGAGTATTGTTGTCTTTTACTGCATATGAAAATTCATAGGCTACTCAGAAAGAATGACATTCATTATAAGATGATTAGTTAAAACATTTCAAATACACCTGCGGAATATTTTTTCTAATCGTGTATTTCGCCATTGAGGATTTCTTAAAAATAGTGTGTAAAAATCTTGTCTTATATATATATGCTCTTTCATTGTATGGAAAAGAGAAGCCCTGGCATTTAAATAACTTCCAGTCTTTCAGGGAAAATAAGTAAGTTGAGTTTTGAGCGAGTTTTGAGGATGGATATATGTTGACAATTTTATGCAGCTCATCTGGACTGAACAGATTTAGATGCGAATGCATGATTTCTGCCAAAATATGTTACAGAAATATGTTTTTTAACCTACCTTGTACAATCATGTAATCTTTTTCCTTTTTAATCCTTTTTTTTTTTTTTTTTGGACGTAAATGTCAACTTCAAAAATCTGAAAAGGCTTTACAGAAACGAACGTCATAAAATAAATATACACTCTTGCTATTACTACTGCTAATGATAATAATATAAGATCTTCACTTAAATATTGTCCTAAATGTCCCCAAAATAAACGAAATAATCAACCTATAATATTGTAAAAGCACTCTAGCGTGCTCCTTAATCCCTTTTAGCAGTATTTTAAACAATTTAACCATTAAAAGCACAGCCCTTTTTCATTTGGCTAGCATACCACGAACATACAAACGCAGAAACACTTTCTACTTTCCTTTTTCTAGAGAGCTTTTGTCCTCAAGTAAGGCATAAATGACAGTCCAATGTGTCTGTGGCACAAGGCAGTAATGATTGCATGAAATTACAGAGGCCTCAGCAGGCCTCCCCCTCCCTCTCTCTCAGGTAGCTGGATCAGCTCTCACCCCTGCCTTCCTTTCTCTCTCTCTTCTTGCCTCTCACAAGCTATTCAAAGGGAATGTATAACTGAATATGAGATGGAGCAGGCGTCTTTCAAGGGCCGGAGCTAATGAGACGTTTTACCTTGAAATCAGAGCAAGACAGGAGGAGACCCTGTTGAGCTGAGCTTGCATAGGGGGATCACAATTGGGTCTGGATCCTTCAGTGAGAGAGAGAGAGAGAGAGAGAGAGAGAAAGAGGGTGTGATCCATTCCAGACAGGAATAATGCTCTCAAACCAGAGTGGATTATGACAGGAGGACATTTTCAAGCGACAAAGTGACCTCACAAAAGACGCTGGCTTGTTTCACGCTAACGTTGACCCACTTTCTTTTGTTGCTTTTGTCCTGGGCGACACCTGTACGTCAAAGTTAAATCTGTAAGGCTTGGCTTTCAGGTGAAAGCAACAATTACTCTCACTTGGAGAGGCACAAACTGGAACGGGGTTGGATTGAGGTGATGAGAAGGAAGCGAACAGGTACTCTTGACAGTTAGCAGTGCCAGCATGGATCAGAGAGCCATGTTATATGAGGCCAGGGATGAAAGGGGACAGGAGATTTGTGTTCTGAGGGGTCCACTTTTTAATCAGGGGCCCAAAGAGATTGTTGCAGAGCAGGCCGCTAACCAGTGTCATGCTAATAAAAGAGAATAAAAGTGTGAATGGAGGGTGCAGCTAGTTATCTACACTCTAATTAACGTGCTACCGGGAGCGAGATGCTTATTTGCGTAGCATTGAGAAGAAGGGAGGCGGGAACGCTGAAGTGTGGGGGAAGGGTGAAGAGGAGCAGCCTAAGGCCGTCCATCTTTTGTGCAATTGTATATGTGCGAACAAAGCCGTACATCCAATCTACATTGCGTGCAGGCTAATCACCGCATATGGTAATGAAAGTCATTTTGGGCCATGGCATATTTTTGTTTGAAAGATGATGGGGAAGGTTATTTATTTTTCTTAAAATAGCATGGCAGGTAATGGCGGTAATTAGCAGCAGCTATGCTGCAATAGTGATATCACATTGTCTTATTCAGGGACAAAACATGCTTTTTTATGATTTAAATAATGGTACAGTTCACCAATATCTCAATTATAGAAAAAAGGACTTAAAAATACATCAGTACTCATACACCCAGAAATTACCTCGGCCCTTTTCAACAGTTTTGTTAGGAGCTCGACCCCTTGACCTTCGATGTCTGGCGTAGTCCTCATCCCCTGCTTTCCCACAGACAATCCTGCAAACGAACCCATGTCAAGAGGCTCAGCATATGGCCCTGGGCCGTGCCTATTGTCTGGAGTGGCGGGGCAGGATGGGCCGCCATTATTGTCACCATTGTAAGATTGGCAATTTGTCTAGAGAAGCAGACACACGGCAGTGTGAACTGATCCCAACAACTTTTTGTGCCCTTTCCCACCAATCCAAAATCACATATCAAACATTGGCTTCACAAATGCTTCCTTGCCTGGTCATTGTTAATGTCAAGGCCCAAATTTTGGGGCAGAGCTCCTAAAGTCATTGTGTTAACAGAGACCCTGACAAGTACTTTGATTTGCATGCTTTGAATGGTCTGTTAAACGTCTCTGTCAACTGAATTGTATCAGAAATGGCCAAACATATTACACCAGAGTAGGTTAAAGGGTTTGCTGTCCACAGACTGTTTAGGCTAAACATCCGTCAATCTATTTCATCAATATAGTTGCTGAATAATGACAATTTTGTTTAGTGGTACTGATATTATCCACAGTTCTTGTACCATCTGCTTGTGCCGTCCTATAAACCACCTAAAACTACTCTTTGTGTTTTCCTATAACTGTAGCCTGACAGAAAAATAAATGAATCGCACACCACCGGCAGATGATGAGGTATCTAAAGCATTTGGTTAAAACGAGTTTCTGCCATTCCTGGAGCTTGATCTAAAATTCTCATTCATCAACATTTTAGGACAGGAAGGTGCCGATGGCTGAACATATTCTTGTTTGATTTGTTGAAACTGACACTCTGTGAGTAATTTTGAACATAAAGACATTACAATTATGAAATCAATTTATTTTTCATATCGAAATCGTTTCCAGCGGCACCCCCTTATCCCCCTCTATGACAAAGCTTTGTTGAATAATTTGGATGTACAGATACGTTTTAAAGTCACAGAGTATTTGACTGTACATAATAAATAAGAAATGTCCAACTCATTGTTAGTTAATGTTAGTCAATGCATTAACTACCATTCATTAATATTTATATTACTTTATTTTGTAGTTCATATAATTATAATTTTATAGTTTATATAATTAATAATATTTGATCATTTTCCTCCTGGCCTGTCCTTCGTTTTTCAAGCTTTAGCGGTGTCCATAGATCACTATTGTACCCTATTCATGCCTTATTTAATATTCTTATTGGGACACACAAAAAACCCTGCATTTAGAGAGAAAGCCCCACCTTGCATGTACCATCTTAATTAAATTGTTGCTAGGTAACAGAGGCGATCTGTTGGTAAATGGGCAGGGTTTCGCAAAGTGAGCAGAGGCCGTTTACACAATGGCGACACATCGCCTCTTTGCCACACTTGAAATACGTCCATTGCAAACTTGCAGACTAACCCTTATTTCCCCTGTCTTTCAGGCCAGCAAACAGAGGACACAATATGAGTTTCTCACCTCCAGTGGTGACTTATGGGGAGTCAGCTTCTATGGCCTTCTGGGATACTATATGCGGAACATGCCTCCAGCCACTGCCCGGCAACAATTCCCCAATGACAAATACTTCTGTATAGGATCATCACTATGGCCACACACATACCAAGACCAGCTGGGCACATGAGCAGGCAAGAAAGTTACATGTCTTTGACTGTGGAAACAAATCTCATGTCTGAAGCAACTTGCCAGAGCAGCAAACAGTAAAGTTTTTCTTTTTTGCATACAGACATATTATATTGTATTGATAACACATGCAACTAAGCATATCCTGTGTTTGTAACAGTTCTTCATGCATTATTTCTCTCTCATTACCCTGCTTAATTAACAGTCACTTATTGCACTGGTGTAACAGAAATAATGCTTGCTTATCCTTAACTAATTACCTTTTCCCTTCTTAATACTAGGCTACTATTCCAGCAGAAGAAAAACAAATAGAGTATCTTCAGCGATTGTGCTGGTATGCTGGAATCTAAATGGCGGTGTCCCTCGGGGGCTTCGGTTGACTGGCTGTTGACCTTTGCTGCCCTCGGACCACTAGCCACAGTTCAAACAAGAGGCACAAGGGACACATCAAGGGCAACTGAGAGCTAAAGAGGATTATAGATCAGCGGACACATGCCTGACGAAGACCGCTTGACCGAAACTTTGTAAAAATAATACTGTTTGTATTTGCAAGTAATGGTCGTGTGGGATTTTTTGGTAATCTATTTTCTTCAAATAAATCAACTGACATAGCAAATAATATGCGTATGTGCCTGCATGACACTCTTATAATTCTATTTTAGTACATAAAACAGAATTTTTATGTTTTTATTTTTTTTTTCTGAATGCAATATTAAAGTGAATGATGTTTTCATAATTTATTATTGTATATTACAACAAAATACAATTTAATTATTCTTCGACTTTTATGAATATGTAAGTCAAATCAATATTGCAAACTCTCAAGATTTTAATTAAAAATGAACTATCTTTAAAGGTTTAAAAATACCTTAGATATCTCTTCGATTGTTTTGTCCTGGTCCAGCAGCTCTTTCTTTGTACTCCCATTTTCATTCGCTGACAGTTTTGATCCCCACAATACCTTCCAGAGAGAATTAACAATTTTTAATGAGATATAACAAATTAAAACAAAAAAAATGACAAAGCATACAATTAAAATAAAGCCTCTCTAGAGATCTAATTCATGTTAAGCCTGTCAGTACATGATGCTTTCACAAGGGGGCAGTCACTTCTGTTCAAATGCCCTGTTGTGAGCGGTTCTGAGTTCAAATCATTATGCAGTGTACTTAATTGCATTACAACTGGCACTACAAATACCGTCTAACCTCAAATTCTCCATAATATATATGTATAACAACAAATAAGACAGATTATGTGGTAGCCGTAGCTCCAATTCCCTCACTTCTTAAAACATGTAAAACAATGCATCCATTTAAATAACACAAATATGTCTGTTTTGCAACTAACGTGCTCATGTATGTGAACGTACTGTTCCAGAGTGTATTTGCATTATGGGAAATCAAGTAGTCTTTGAAAACAACTCTCTGTGCAAAACTAAAGTGCCCAGGTTCGTTATCTTTCTTAAGCGTCCATTCAGTCTATTCATTTCTGGACAAAAAGGACAAGGTTAGGTCACCCATTATTACAAGTTCTCATTATTTATTTTGCTGCACTCAACTGAGCTAACACAATAATGAAACTCTCATTATTTATCACAGACAGTGGATCGGTCATTAAAAAGATACCTTTCGAGAAGATTCGCTCGTTCGGGCACTGGGAACGACGACCCTCAAAAGGACTGTTTGGTGGGCCTCAGATAAAATGGTTTGTGTGAATGGAGTCTTCTTAGGAAAAGAAAAGAGCCTCTTCGGCTGTTTGTTTTGGAATTTGTCTCATTGATCCAAGAGCGGCAACTAAAAGAGGAGGCCAGTATCGACAATAGCACTCAGGACAACATTACTCCAGCGTCACATGGAGGAGTATTCACTGTGCAGATTCACGATACCTTGGGCTTTAGAAGATTAACTAGACCGAATTGTGTATTTCAGAGGTTTTTTTTTTTTTTTTTTTTTTTTTAATATACTGAGGAAAATGATTGAGTGAAAATCCTGACGGAACAAGTACAATGCCAATTCTAAAAATCAAGAAAAAAGAAGGCAAGTCACGAGTTTTTCTTGACAATCATTTATTAAACAAACTGAAAATTAATAAATAAAGATAAGTACTTAAAATGCATTAAAGACCAACAGAGCCATTTAAGCTCAAAAAACAGTTCCCAGCTACTGAAATTCAAGAAAAAGTGATTTGTCTTCTCATTTTAATATGGATCAGTTCTAAACCTCACTGTTATTTGGCATTAGGGTTAGAAATGTTTAAAGACATGCTTATTGAAAACATCTTTTAGTAACACATTTTTTAATAAATTTTGGTCACTTAATTGTTTTGACTTTTAATGGTGGTGGGGGAAGTGGTAGAAAATCAAAATAAGGCAAAAAAACAAAACCCTATACATGAATCTAAGACTAAAATGGCCCCGCTGATGATTACCAAAGGTTGTGAATGTTTACAGTTAAAATAAACTCCCCATTGCATCCATCAATCTTCACAGCTTGATAATCAACAACAGAGAAAGAAAAGAAAAAAAAAAAAAAACAGCTCTCAAAATTTGAGTTCAGCATTTTGCTGCCACGTTATATTACCAAGTGTGCTGTTGATGATAACGGACGCACCTTTGCAATATAAATGCCCCTGGAAGTCCACAACATACAAAATTTATATTCCTATTTTAACTGATATATTTGTTGAAAGCCAACATTATGTCATATTTGACTGTGTATTAGGGGCACCAAGGGTAGTAGATTAGTTCAAATAAAATTCATCATAGCAACAATCAAAAATCAGGCAGGATCAATACATTCATTGTCTGCGTACCCTCCAAAATCTCAAAATGGAGGATAAGAATAAGACTTTTACAGCAGGTTAACACTAAAAAAAAAAAAAAAAAAAAAAATACTATAGATATGTGTTTGTGCGGATTTGTAACTGTAGTGCCAAAATGTTACAACATTAAAATGGACATCATTAAACACCATGTTTCTTTGTGATCAAGCCACATGTTCTGCTTTGGCTCGTGCCTCTGCGTGTGTGCTTTCTGATTTCCAGCAGGAAGTACTGTACACACTCACGGGGGAATACAAGCGTACTTGGCACCTTCACATGAAAGAAATCCAATCCTGTTATTTGATGCATTACAGAAAATCAATAGGCTCCATACAGAAAACATGGAGCACGCTTCCAGGATGTGCTTGATGTCACTGGACCCGAAATTCAAAGTGAAATATCTGACCGGTTAAATGACGGGGAAGGGTATCAGAAGAGCGGAGGCCACTGCTTTCGACAGTTTTTTTGAGTTAGCTTTTATACTTGATCAAAATGCCCTTTTTAGATTTACCCACCAGCAGCAGGGGTCACTGGGAGCCTGCAGGCACTGATGTTAACACACGAACCGTCACTCTCACACACGCATACACACTTAAATTATCTCTCAGTCTTCTACAGTCAAACAAAACTCTCCTCGTGAGAAAGCTGGCTTCAGTCCCTCTGAAATAAATACACCTTTAATACATACTTTTCTTCTTGATCAATCCCCTCACTATACTCTCTCAGCTCAACTAAAACACTGTCCTCTTCATGTTTCTTCATGTATCAGCAATGAAAACCTTCCCTACAGCAGAACGCAGTTTCTACTTTGGAGAAGTATAACATTTAAAAAAAAACTATTAAAAACAGTCATAATTTTGAACTAAAAAACAAAATGTCAAAGACCATGAGTGATCCCTTGCTTTCAACCATGTGGTGGCTCAAAAACACCACCCCCTTTAAAATCAGCGTTATTTTGAGGTCACCTTTAGATGCCATCCTCCATTCATTGATGCTTCAAACCAGTCCGACGAATATACCAGTGACTGCATTATTACTATTGTCATTTTTGTATTTGTTAGGTTAAAACAATGTGTCAACGGAGGAAGCATATCAGAGAAGAACCCGGCTGATATGGTTGCAGGAAAGGGGAAAGTTCCAGGGCCTCGTCGTGCAGCACAGTTCAGTCGAACAAGCCCTTCCCGATGCTATGCGGCCATCAGATACTGGTGGTAGAAGAGGCCGAAGAGAGAAGTGGAGAACAGGCAGGCGGCAATCCACCATGTGAAGAAGGACAAGAGCCCTCGAAAAAGCAAGGGGGAGAAAACAGTCCTCAGCCCACCGAGAGCGACCGATAGCTGGGCCACAGTTTGAGAGGCCTGCATCTCGCCTTGCCCCACCTCAGTGGGGCTTGAGTCCTCATTTGATAGACATGGCAAACTCTCTTCGGGGTAAATCACCCACGAGTATCCACCTGGGGTTTAAACAAGAGTATGAAAAATTCAAGAAACCCTACCGGGGCAAATGAGAATATGTCGAGAAGAATTTCAATACACTCCTCACCTAATGTCTTTAGCAGCAAAGTAGTGTGTAACAGCATCACCAGAGGTGCAACGTACTGTAGTGCTATCACACACAAGTAGTAAAAGACTCGGGCGACCTGCGTGAGGAAAAACAAATTTGCAGTTAAAACATTTAGGCAAATTTCCTTCAAAACAAGCAGCTTGGCAGGAGAGGAGCTCATCAAACAGACTAGCTGAAAACTCACTGGGAGCTTAAGTACAGAGGGAGGCAGTGTGCGTATATGATTCTGGAGCAGATGTAAGACCAGACACCCCTGCGACTCTACAGCCATTTGCGAGTCTCACTTATGGCTTGGAACATCAAACGGGCTCTTTTCCTCAGCTCCAGCTGTGGAGTGCTGTGGGTTTTGATCCTTGCGCTCCACTAAACTCAAATAGCCTCCTCATTTTGGAGCTTTGAGGGCAACAATGCCACGCAGTCCTTTTTCATACTGACATATTTCCACCTTTGAGGAATGTCGACACTATAATGTAGGCCCCTAGAGTGGACGCCACAAGAAGGTCCCTAAGTGCATTTATTAACCAGTATCAGATCAAACATCACAAGAACAACCTAGTGAAGATAGGATACTTGAGATGGAAAGGATATTGGGCAAAATAAAAGGAAGGCTTTGCATCACAGTAGCTTTATTGCATATTATTAGAATTATTATGTGACTACTTATTATGTCAGTAAGATAAAGACATAAGAACAAAAAGTGATAAGTACCATCTTTTGGAGGTCCACGGTACTAATGCGCCCCGCTTCCTTCTTCATCTGCAAGACGCCCTTCTGGGCCAGGTTGAGGTAGGCCTGGAGATGATGCCGCATCATGGCTAGTCTCAGCACGCACAGAAGCAGGATCACCCACAGACGCAACGTGTCGTATGTCTTCTCAGACATTCTGAAAGCAGATGAAGAGGAGTGACACACCGAATCAGGGCAAGTAAAATGTGCCCAAACCTTAGGATGTGAATTGAGCAGAGAAGAATTAACAAAGATCTGACTGAAAAAGTCAACAAGAAATGGCATTCACAACCCATTTTACTGCTGCAATGTGATGATTTAGAAGTAAAACAAATATAGGGCAGGACTTGATCGACTGGATTGTGAAAAGTGGGCATGAGAATGGAACCGAGTGAGGGTTTTAGTGGATTGCCTAAGGATTACTGAAATACCATCAGCACCAACTTTTGAGGAAAATTTATGACTGGGACTTGGAGGCTGAAGGACAAGTTCACCCTAAAGAGATTGACTTATCACAATGGTAAAGCTTATGGCTATTTGATCTCACAAGAAAATGTGACTATTTTACACAGTGGCAATTATGTTTGAATTTGTCCAATTTTATTTGCACGAAAAAGTAAGTTTATTTTTTCCTTCAAAAAAAGCATGAAGTTCCACCACCTTACATCAGTGGGGCGTATGCAGATAATACAAAAAGGCACAAATGAGACCATATAAATTCAGCAAGACATAAAATAGTTATTAAATGTTATGAGAGTGCTTTGGGCTATTTGTCAACATTATTTCTGCCCTTCATGGCATAAAAAAGCTATTTCAGAGGCAGAACAAATTATAATAATACTTTAATTATAAAATACATTATTATTATTTTTATTATTATTATTAGAGTTTAAGTTTAGGGTTGTCAATAGATTACATTTTTTAATCGTGATTAGAAATCACACCCTTTTGTGCAATTAATCACGATTAAATCTCAGACTTATTGTGAAATATCTTGTTTAACGTGCTTATTTTGTCACGATTTGCTATATCCAACAAAGTAAACTATCAGATTGAAGGATGATTCTCACAAAACTGTATTTTCTCCTAGCTTTTTTCAAGGTAAAAGTAGGTGTCTTTCCAAAAAAAGGAGACTTGGAATGGAAACACCAAAAGGACATCTAATAACTAAATGATATAAGAAGTCCATATACTTCATGAATGAATGCATACCAAAGCACACATGGAGAAAAAAGAAAAAAAAAAAAACTTTACAGAACAAAACTTCAGAATTCAGTGTATAGTATGTGTACAGTGCAACAGCAACGAGCTTGTTTACATTTTAGACAAGTCAAGTTGTGATACTGTAGCAGCGTACATGCACGGTTTGTTTGCACATCAATAATAGACTCAGGCCTGCTTACTGTACGACTCCTGTATGTCACCGTAATCATCTTTACAATTCGCATCCATCAAAACTTTACTAGCGAGAAGCTGGTTTGCTTTATCCAGCCGATAAACGCAGTTTCCGTATCATCTGGCCAGCGGTGGGATGTTTTGATGTTCCATCCAGTCTGTATTTCTCACAGCGCAATGCGTGAGGGCTCCCGCTCTTCAGAAACAATCACAGAATATGACAGAGCTCTTGTTTTAAAGCTAAACACACGCTGGAATGAATATTTCACTGAAAACTGGCCACGAGTCACTGCCATCTCTGACGTAATAAGCCTGGTTTTCTTTGCATTAGCTCTGTTTTGGACTGATTGTTGGAATGCATTCACTTGCTGGATCACTGGACTGAAAACTTTCCCGGAGTTTAGCGGCTTAAAATAATTTCAGAGAAATTAGGTTAAGGGTTCAGAATAGAAATTTCCACCTACTAGGGTTACAGGTGCTTGCAACATTGTAGATGCTCAATGTGATAAACTCCCGACTTCTAAGATCATGTAAATGTGTGACGTAAAATTATGTTAATGTCTTAATTTCGCATTCTTCATTCATTTGCGTTATTTGGACTTAATTATTTTGAATTAATCATACGCGTTAACGCATTAACAGCCCTACTTTAAAGTAAATCTCCTTGAGTAAACAAAGGGTCTTGATGAACTTTAAAACAAGTTTTTAATTAATCAAGAACAATTCATCTAATAACTAGTAATGCAAAATGTAATGTTGAAAAAACACATTGTAAAATGAGGTACTCACAAAGGCACACTATCTTTCCCAAATGTGGGATTCATTAAGTAATCCTTAGTTATGGGCTTCACCCATAGCAGTACCATAATCAAGGGGGCCAAGAAGTTGATATGCAGCAAAGTCCTGAAGGATGGACACATAAAAACAACCAATTAGACATGGCAACACACAAGAGTATCAATATCAGTGGAGCAGTAAATATCAATCACCATGAAGTACCACTGCTTTAAATGTAGCATTTCGCTAGCACAAGAAGCATGGATGTAATCCAGGCCTTAAAGAGGTCTAACTGTAAGCCCCATAGTGTCATGAGAGCAGAAGAGGATTAGCTATGTGAGATGTGTAATGCTTAACTCCTCTTTTGTAACACAGTTACCCTAAAGCCCAATGCTAGCTGAAAATGGAGAACAGGTCCAACTGCAGTAATGCTTGTCTGCTAACTTGCTGAGGATATAATGAGAAATTAATGCTCCATATGAATTAAAATGGAAATATTGCTAGGGGCTACAAAATTTCAATACAAACTGTTTCAATTCAGGCTGACAAATCATCTAGATCTGAATATATCATGTTAAATGCAAGGACAGAAATACTAATAATTCAAATTACTAAAGTGACTTGTTTCAACATAGTAGTAATTAGGGGTGTAACGGTACACAAAATGACGGTTCGGTACAGTGTGTGTGGGGGGGGGGGGACTAAACATAAAATTGCTTCTTTTTTTTTTATAAAACAGTGGTTTTTTGAACAAATTGCCTATCGATCTTTAAATAAATTAAATTATAATTAACATTTTCTTAAGGATAAAAAAATCTCAGCTAATATAATAAACTATATACAGGGAGCCCTTTCTTGCACAATAATATAATATTAAAGGTTACAATTAACAACAATTAACAACTTGTTTACATAAATTTATTTAAACATAATAAAAAATTAAGACATTATTGACAGGTAATGTACATATAATCACTATATATAAAAAATACATTAAATTATAATGAATATATAAGCTAATATAGTGCATACATTTAGTGAAATGCTCCTCTCTCTCGTGTTCATTTCTCTAGTGAACTAACATACTGTAGACAGTAAATGACTTGCCTGAGGTAAATGTAATGCTACGTGGGATAATTATTCTTAAGCTGTTTTTATTGATGTCTTTCCACGGTTGATGGTTGAGAGATTACACACATATCTAAATCGTCTGCCTTTCTTCTTTTGCCCTTTCTCCTGTTGTAGCATTGCATTACCGCATGCAAGCGCGCCCTTCTGGATTGGAGTGTGACTCGCCTGTGACTGACTGCATTTGTCGTTTAACTGCATGAATCGAACCGTCACGTCCGTACCGTACGGTTTGGGAAGAATACATGCACCGTTACACCCCGAATAATAATTATGAGGATGATGTGTAATAAATTGTGTATTATTTTGAAACATTTACTGTGTGACTCTGCAGTTGTTTAGAGTGAGGGCATCAAGATGCATCTGGGCCAATCGCAGGCCAGGGAAGGTGAGGAAGGCTCCAATGAGGGCGCAGAGCAGTGCCAGGATCAGCTTAAAGGTCAGCTTGGATATGGGGCCCCTGTAGAGGCAGAGGAAGAGAGCAAGGCCTGTTCACCACAGGGAAGCACAAACCATCACATATATGGTTTAATCCCAACCCACAGAGACATGGTATACTGTATACATACACTCCCACTGTACTGACAAAGGGGGTGGGGCTATAATACTCACTGGGACTCAAGGCCTTGGTTCTCCAGAAACTGCACGGCACTTTCGGAAAAATTTGCAAAGCCTATGAAAGGAGAAAAGGGAGGATAGAAACAGTGTATATAGACAGAAATTCTTAAATATAAATGTCAAAAAAAAAAGTCATAGTAGGGGTGTGCGATATGTATTGTATATGATAATATCCCTCGTTATTTTTTTAGCGAATTTGACAGATTTAATGAAGCATACAGCTAATAAGGATAGAAAGAAATTGCCATTATATAGGTAAAAACTATATAAGGGGGGAAATGTTGCCTCATAGTGGAAAAGTTCAATTCTGCCACTGCTGTGAACTAACCACAGTACAGAATATAAGGAATACGAAAAACTTCGGAAGTAAGCTGTTCATGACAGACCTAAATCAGCAGAAGTACCAGCACAAAAACACACTCTGCAAAATATTGTCTAATCGTCATTATCAAAAAAAAATAATATTGAGATATAATTTGTTGTCAGTATTGCACACCTGTTAAGTCATAGTCCAAGATCTATGGTGAAAATGACTATGGTGTTGCATTACAGTTTATTTAAATTGCAACATAGTTTACTGCATAGTTTAAATCATAATACAAGAATGACATGAAGTGATGTGAGTGATTCAAATCAAAGAGATGAAAATGATCTAAAACAAAAGCGTGGTGGACAATATTGTCAGAAATTTAAAGCCAAAAGGTTTTCTTTTATTGTCTACATGTGGCCACACATTCCTGGTGTTAAGCGACATCTCGAATAAAAATATGAAGAAAAAGAAAACCCAATAGCAGCCTACATTTTTGTGAAAGTTGCTTTCATTCCAGGACTAATTAGTGTATGATGCTATGAGTGATGAAATGCAAATACGCAAGGGAAAATAGCAAATGATTTTTTTTAATGAAATAAGTACAGTTTCATCACCAGTTTTAAATATTTCCAATGGCATGTGTTAATTTTAGAAGAAAATGGTCTCACATTCTTATGTTACTACATACTGTAAAAAAAGAAACAGATACAAAAAAAAAAAAAAAAATATAGATAGAAAAAAATCAACTTGACACTACTATACCTGTCTCGAGGCCAAATTCCAGGTAGTTCTCTGTGACAATAAGGATAGCCATGGCTTTCACAAAGAAGAAAAAGGCAAAGGTGATGCAGAGGGAACGCTCACCGCCCTCCTCTAGTCTGAAGTAGTGAGCCGTCAGGGAGAAAAGGATCTTCCTGAGAAAAACTGAAGCTAAGGAACATGGTCACAAAGCGCACTTTGGTACACTATACCAAAAATTGCTCTCCAAAAACATCAGATAAAGGCTTTGAATTCTTTGCCTAATTAAAGAAATATTCTGGGTTATAATTAATAATAGTGGGTGATAATAATTGCTGTACACTTGCTCCATAGATGTCCATTGTAAGAGTATAACGAAACACATTTTCCCTTCATTTTTACAAACTGCTACTGCTATGCGGTTGATAGAGCCCAAGTTGGATTTAGTTGGACTTTTTACTCTCTTGGAATCTAAATACAAACGCTCTGTATTACTGAAGATGGTCGGATTCTAACCAGCTCTGTTCTACAAAGCACATCCTAAAGGCTGTAATACACTGTATGGCTTTTAAAATCAGATTTTAAAACACTAGGCAACATACACTTGAAGATTCTGTAAATGTTTAGATAGAAAACCTGGGCATTGTAAACTGAACGCGTGAAGCTCATACACTAACAGACTTTAAGTCATTTTCAAACCAAACTCACACAGAAACATTTGAAAAATTAGAACAATATGCGTTTTAAATTCAGCTCAAAATATTAAACGTTTAATATCCTCTGATTGCATGGAATCAAAGTCTGAAGCTTAAAAAAACAAATCTGTTTACTGTCTACACTACACAATTTTTGTATGAAATCTGTCAACATTGACTGTTCAAAATCTGCCGACTAGCATCGACTTGTCAGACTGAAAACCAGGGCAAAATCTGTGCAAAAGTCATGGTATAAGTCTCACATTTAGTGTCACAGCAGTAGAGAAATGCATTTAAAACATGCCTCATCAAACAGTGTCAAAGCTAATATCCCCGAGGTGAGAAATGAGAAATTTGAAAAACGTCAACAGCAGACAGAAAACGTCCAGCTGCGCCTCTTTGTTACGACAGCTTGCCTATATGTGCCCATTTTGATTATACTGGTCTAGGGTCAATCATTCAACTTGTGGCTACGTCGTGCAAATCTGCAAGGCAAGCGGGCGGCCATCTGAGAAAATATTTCAGTGACCATCTCTTTGACAAGGCCATTTTCCCCACCACACACTCTCCACTGAGATCAGGAAAAATGGCTCCTTCCTGTCCACATTCAGCCATTTGCACACATATAGACCTATCATCATCGTCATCATCATCTTCATCACCCTACCAGGCACCTTCCTTCGTTCCTCTCCTTTTCCCAGGCAAATCAGTCCGGTGGGCCATGAAAATTGGGCCTCCAATCTTCTGTGGCAGGCTGAGCTAGGTAAAGGGCAGTGCCGAGCGGAGGGAGATTGATCTTTGTGGACTGTGCCGGGGTTAATGTGTGTGATTTGGTGAGGCACTAGAAGGGGAAAGTAGCAGGTAAAAGGCAACAGGTGCAGCTTTCATCACTCACGGCTAGACTGTCCCTGCATCGAGACTGAAAATTGAGCTTCTCCACAAGGGTTGTGTTTTACAAAGGATGTTTTAACATTTAAGGACTATGGACATGTTATTGAATAAAGAACTTTAAAGGTTCCTTCTGTAGTTGTTAAAATAACAAAGGATCCCTATGCAAGTCGAATCACGTGCTGAGAAACGACATTATGAGCTTCATGCAAGTGCTGTGGTACGTGTTAGATGTCATCTAGAAGTAATTTAAACAATATTTTCAAATGATTATATTATTACTAGTGGCGTTTGTTAAGCATCTCCATTACTTCTACTCATTTTTGCGATTATGGATTTTAACAAACCCCAAACCGAAGTGTACAGTACGACGATTCACTTCAAATCACTAAAAACTATGCTATAAAAACACTTGGCACATCGTATAGCAAAACCCTGGCAACCATCTAAAACGCCCTAGTATTGTTGCGTTGATATTTGCACAGGCAATACCAGTCACATTTCTTTCAGAAAACATAAAAATGGAGACTAAATGGAAAATTTGGCTTTTCTATTAAACTATTAAAATCATTTTTGTCATTTTTAAGGCTAAAAGGCGATTAAAAAATTATCAATAAATGGGGAAAAAACTCTATCTACATTTGCACTACTGGTCGGGAAGATTTTTTTAAAGTTTTTGAAAGAAAATGTTTACCCTCATCAAGGCATTTGTTTGATCAAAAATACAGTACAAACTGTAATATTGTGAAATATTATTACAATTTAAAATAACTTTTTCTATTTTCATATATTTTAAAATGTAATTTATTCCTGTGATGACAAAGCTGAATTTTCAGCATCATTACTCCTTCAGTGTCACATGATCCTTCAGAAATCATCCTAATATACTGATCCACAAGAAAAAAAAAATCTTATTATCAATGCTCTTTCTACTTAGTATTTTTGCATAAATTGTGATATTCTTTTTCAGTATTATTTGAAGAATAAAATGTTTAAAAGAACAGCATTAAGCTTAAAGGTGCCCTAGATTCAAAAACTGAATTGAAGTTTCGTTAGCATGTTGCTAATGTACTGTTAAATGTGGTTAAAGCTACCATCGTTTCTTACTGTATTCACAGAGACAAGAGTCGTTGCTATTTTCATTTTTAAACACTTTCAGTCTGTATAATTCATAAACACAACTTCATTCTTTATAAATCTCTCCAACAGTGTAGCATTAGCCGTTAGCCACGGAGCACAGCCTCAAACTCATTCAGAATCAATGTAAACATCAATATAAACACTGTACTTATGCGATTAGACATGCTGCATGACAAACACTTTGTAAAGATCCATTTTGAGGGTTATATTAGCTGTTTGAACTTTTTTATGTTGTTTAAGGCAAACGCGAGCTCCGTGGGCGTGGAGCACGAGAATTAAAGGGCCACACACCCTGAATCGGCTCATTTATAATTATGCCCCAAAATAGGCAGTTAAAAAAATGAATTAAAAAAAATCTATGGGGTATTTTGAGCTGAAACTTCACAGACACATTCAGGGGACACCTTAGACTTATATTACATCTTTTAAAAAAAAGTTCTAGGGCACCTTTAAATAGAATTTTTGTGTAACTGTCACTTTTGACCAATTGAATGCATCCTTGCTGAATCGAGTGCTGCAGAGATGACATATTTTTGCAGACTATAACCCACAAATGGTTCCATCCGGTTCCATCGTCCCGAAGTCAATGGGATTTTGGTTACAAGCCTGAAATAAGGTCTGTGTTGAGCACAAGCTCAAGATATTTTCATGTTTCACGTTTGATTTTCACCCAACAAGAATACTCATCTACTCTCTAGTCCACTTTCTCAGCCATGTTGTGTTTATAATCACTCTCTTGCAAACTATCAAATGTTCAAATTAGTATTTTTTTTTTTTTAATAAAGACTGAAAGTTGTCGGAAACTTGGTGGTGGTGATGTTGAGCGATTGTGGTGTAGTTTGTTTATAGTCTTAGGTTAGCTTTTTATTTCTGGCGAATGTATTTATGCTTCAAAATGTATAAAAGTTTTTTTTTTTTATTATCTTGATGGACAAAACTTGTAAGTATCATAAACTTTTGTTGACCACAGAGCTTATTTTTTGCAATAATCCAAAAGCCAATGGAAAAATCTTATTGGGTTTTTGTAGAGGAGACCAGGATGATGCTAATTTCCAGGTCGGCCTACAAAAACATCATCACCGCAGCACACTATAAAAGTATTAATGTCTTTCAAAAAAATATTAATAATCTTACTGACCCCATTTTTTAGCTCTATTGTATATCAATTATTTAATTATTAGTATAGTTGACAGATAATAACATGGTGTTTTTTTTTCCTTTATAAAGATTTAATTTTAAATCTTTATAAAGGAAAAAAAACACCATGTTATTATTTGTCAACTACACTAATAATTAAATAATTACAAGAATTATTTGCAATAAAATATGAAAGAGGGAAACCAATGCAAAAGATGAAAAACTTCTTCAGTAGTTCTAGCTCAAAAGGGATACATGACAAAGGCCAAGACCAGCAGGCTCCACACCACACTGATGTTCATCTCCCCACTGGGCTCCGCCACACAGAAGTACAGTTCAGTGATAAGATACACCACTGTGGCGGCCACCGTAAAATCCACCAACCACTGGAATTCAGGAAAATAATGCAGAGCTAGACAAAAATAAGATAGCCAGACAAAAAAAACAAGCTTTAGGAACCAGACTTTCTAAGATGATCCTTCAAGCTCAAGGGTTCATTGGGTATATAATGACAAAAAGTGAGTTACCAAGTGTGTCCACTTCTGCAATGCATTTAGTCTCCAGCTGAAGGTCGATGTCTTTTGGAATAGTCATCGGCTTATTCTCTAAGTGCCCATTGTACTTCCTGAGAAGCAAAACGTGAACATAGCACATATAATAGTTATGCACTGAAAGTAGGCTAAGATGAAACGCGCACACACACACACACACACACACACACACACACACAAATATTACCAAGGACATTTTGGGCCAAAAACCAAAAGTGAATACTAGAGTGTTATTTTCCACCATTCACTTGCCAGAAATATTGCATAAATTGTATTAAAGTTGCTTTTTATTTATGCTTTTGAATAAAACTGAATATAAAACACAACAGTTTATTATTTATTTGTCAAAGCACATTACTCAAAATATCTAGGCCAAACATAAATAAGAATAATTAGCATACTTTATAAAAAAAAAAAAAAAAAATGATGTTCAAAATGATAACAGTATGTTCTTCCAAGTAGCCGCCGTTATCATCCTCTGCTGCCCAGATAAGACAGAATTTATTTAAGAGCATCTGGGCTATTTTACCTATTCATTTATGATGTTTCAGCACTCTTATAAGTGGCTTCAGTTGTAGGATGATGGGGCTTCTCTGGCATTTAACCTCATCACACAATGCAATGCGTCAGGTGACTCATATCTCCTTCCTGACGGTGTGAATCCTGGTAGCTAATGTGAAGTGGGATTTTATCATCAGGGTGAGAAGTTCAGAAGCTCCCAATTTCAAAAGACACTTTTGTTTCATTTATTTTGTACTCAGCTAACATTTATGGGATGTCAGAGTTTAAGCTGATTCAACTAATGAAATGATTTTATAAATCTGTCATGTTGAATACTGACCTGCTCTTCATTGTAACCAAGAGGAAAAAAAAAAAAAAAACTTGAATCTACAATATAGCTTACAACGAATTAGCAATATTGAGTCAGTGGTGACTATCTTGAGCCCTATTCAGATGGGACTAGTTTTTCTGGAGGACGTTAGAGAAATTTCTGTTTCATGGGGGTACTTTGTGATTTTAATCCCATCCGGATCTGCCGTGTGTTTTTGTCACACAACCTCAGTAAAAATACCAGGGTAAATTAGCTACTGTTTTTCGGCAAACTCAACAGTCCTCAGAGAAACCCGTCCAATTAGATAGTCTGTGATTGCAGATATTGGATTGGATTGATATTTGACATACCAGAGCTAGCGTTTGTGTACCAATCTTTCGAATGTTTTCATTTAATTTCAATATGGATGGTATCCGAAGAAAAAATAAAATTATAAAAGTAATAAACAGAGCCAAATCACGAAACTGCTAAGACTGCCCATTTTAATATCAGTGTCAGGTAATATACTTGTTTAGATTTCTCTGCTCACTTATGTGGGTTTATTATAAACAGCCACTTCTATACTAAAACACATAATAATAATAATAATAATAATAATAATAATGAAAAGTTTTGGGTCGGTAAGATTTTTAAATGTTTTTGAAAGTCTCTTATGCTCACCAAGGTTGCATGTATTTGATCAAAAAAAAAATACTGTAGTAAAATATTATTACAATTTAAAATGACTGATTTCTATTTTTATACAATTTAAAATGTAATTTATTACTGTGATTGTAAAGCTGAATTTTCAGCATCATTACTGCAGTCTTCAGTGTCACATGATCCTTCAGAAATTATTCTAATAACCTGATTTGCTGCTCAAGAAACATTTCTTATTATAATCAGTGTTGAAAACGGTTGTGCTGCAAATTTTTGTGGCAACCGTGATCCATTTGTTTTCAAGATTCTTTTATGAATAGAAAGTTGAAAAGAAAAGCATTTATTTTAAATAAAATCAGCAACGTAAATGTCTTTACTGTCACTTTCGATCACTTCAGGGCACCTAATTATTATAAACAACGCTAAATTTAATATATGATTTTAATTATTCACAATGATGAGCAAGCAAAATAATAGCAGGTATCAACGTGTGGGATCAGCAACTTAGTTCAAAGGACAGCAGATTTTTCACAGACTAACTGAGGGCTCCGTCTCTATTGGAAACCAAACACTAGAGTTTGCACATTTTACTGGGGATTAGAGGAGCCCTCCTCGCTTTTGAAAAAGAGCTAAATCCATACAACGTTCAAATCAAACATATTTCCACCCATCTCTAATGCTGTCTGCATGACAAAGAACAGAGAAATGAATGTCGGGCTCTGCTGGGAGCGGTGGGATATTGGAAAGGGGCACAGGCCTTAGCGTGAACGAGTCTAGTATGCAAGCTTTCTGCCCTGTGGCTCCAAGCCAGCTGAACCTGAGATTCTTGGACTTCTCCTTTGGGTCTCTGTTGTTTACATAGGTCAGTGTGCACAATGGTGTTCAGCACAAAAGCACTGTGGGCATGGTAGTCTCTCTACACTGGATTGCTGCATACCTGCCTGACAAAATGGCCCAAGAGCTCCCTGCAGAGCAAAAATGGGCTTTTGTCTGAGAACAGGAGGTAGGTATAATAGAGCTGACTATCAAAACTAAGCTGCTAGACATAGGCTAGTCTACCTTTTCAGGGAATTAGCATTGTATGCACAGCTTTCATCCGCAGTGGAATATAGGCAACAAGGCTGCTTGATCTTCACAAGCAGTCAAACAAAAGTCAAATCTAGTTGGCTGTGTTGTACCTGTCCTTTTTGCTCTTTCCTCCTTTCTGCTGCTTTCCAGCCAAAGTCCTCAGCTCATCTTCTGTGGGGTGCTGGTACCAACGCAGACTAACAAGACAAAGAGAAGTATATCACCATCTCTGAAATGCAAAGAGCTCTAGAAAAAAATATATATACGCATATACCCATTCAACATATACACTAGCATTTGGGGTCGGTAAGATTTTATGTTTCTGAAAGAAGTCTCTTAATGCAAGACTGCATTTACTTGACCAAAAACAAAGTAAAATAATAATAACAATAACAATATTACAATTTAAAATAACCGTTTTCTATTTTAATATATTTTAAAATATGATTTATTCCTGTGATGGCAAAGCTGAATTTTCAGCATCATTACTCATCATTAGTGTCACATGATCCTTCAGGAATCATTGCAATATGCTGAATTGGTGCCCAAGAAACATTTCTTATTATTTTCAATGTTGAAAACAATTAAGCTGCTAATATTTTTGTGGATTATGACACCATGATACATTTTTTTCAGGACTATTTGATGAATAGAAAGTTCCAAAGAACAACATTTGAAAAAAAAAAAAAAAAAAAAAAAACGAATCTAAGTTGCTATATATATATATATATATATATATATATATATATATATATATATATATATATATATATATATATATATATATATATATATATATATATATATATATATATATATATATATATATATATATATATAGAGAGAGAGAGACAGAAAGTCTTTATAGTCACTTTTGGTCACTCTAATGCATCATTGCTGTATTAAAGGGGACCTATTATGCAAAATTCACTTTTACATGGTGTTTAAACATAAATGTGTGTTGGCAGTGTGTGTACCAAGCAGCAACCTCCCCCAGTCTCTCGTGAAGCCAATACGGAAGTGACTTAAACTGCGATTCATCGACTGGCCGCTAGGGACCGGCTCCAAAAGAGAGCAGAATCTCATTGAGTCCCATGTTAAATTGGACAAGTTTATAGCAGAAAAAAACATTTTTACAAGTTGGTTCAAATTGTGGTTTTGGTCTATACTGCTAATTTTGCCCTTCATGACAACTGAGGGGGGTGAACTCATTGGTTTAAATTATATTAAGCCTTAAAGTTCTGCATAATTAAGGGCGTGGTCACTTGAGTGACAGGTAGATGCCGCTGCTGTCTGTGAGGCGACATGTTACCTCAGCTAATTCCAGCCGCTGAATTTGGCGTCTCTGCCGTATTTGTGCTCGATTATTTTATACAATTATAAAATATGGCTTGCTGCTTAATATTCGAGACTGATGTGTGTCTGTGTAGATGTGCTCGCATGCAGAAGAAACAGAACACACGTTGTTGGATCGTGGCATTGGCTGAAAGTTTTGGTTGTGAGATTTACTACAATGACAATGGCGGGAGGATATCAAAATCCGACAGCACTGCTTGGATATTATAACTAAAACTGCTGCACTATTTTGAAAAATTATACTTTGGACACGGCTCATTTGTTTGTTAGATACGATCGTATACAGTTTTACAACATAAACGCTGCTCAGATTGCATCCTTTCTTGAAGAACGATGACAGAGAGCAGATCATTCAGAAGAAATGTGATGCAAACAATGGATAATATATCAATATTTCATGGACAAAAAGTACAGTTTTTTTGTTTTGCAATGGACATTCATATTTTACCCAAGTGCCACAGATTGGATTCATCTCGCAATCTCTATTTCATTATAAAGGTATGAAGTCCCATTTTGATTTTCCATGTTGTTATTTGCACACCCAACACAAATTACTGGTGTTGGAGCATCTATATCTTAAAGAAAACACTGTAGATTGACAGTAAACCTTTAGAACTTTCTGATGATAAAACTTATCTTCATTAATATTTTAGAGAGTATCTAAGATAGATAGATAGCTCCTTTGCTTGCTAACATGATCACGTCGAGCTAGGCAGGCGTGGTTTCAGCAACCAGTCACATCAGCTCAAACCACCTCCCGCCTCTTTACCCATTTTCAGTTATCCGGGAGTGACGGTGCGGTGATGCGCAGCTAAGATGGCAGCGGCCTCATTTTCGTGTCAAAACTGCTGTTCAGAACTCTATGGGTGACGTCACGGACACTACGTCCATATTTTTTTTTACAGTCTATGGTGTGTACACAACCACTCTAGAATGGTAAAAATCCATCCACTCCTCTTTTATAACTCCTCTTTTTTAATCCCTAAAAATCATAAGCAGTGCCTTAGAACAAGCCGTTTGCAGATTGTAGCTTTTGTGACGTCACATTGCTTAGGCTCCCACTCGTGACTGCTGACAGACTCTGCCCTATTAGCACAGACCCCGCCCTCAGTGAGCTGTACACAGTCCACCATGCTTATCTCCTCGCCAGAGGATTCAACAGCAGCATTCAAGTAAGAAATGTATTCTTATCAAAGCTACTAAGTTATTTAATCAAGAGCAGAGAGTGATTTTCTGTTTTTCTTTTGTTGTTTGATTCATATTAACAGCATATAGCAGTAGGTACTGTATATTACGCTGCTTTCATTTTAATACACAGATCTATACATGTGATTTCTTTACTTGCTGTTTACATTCACAGACATGACTAATAAATAATAAACAATGCAATCATGTGAACTTTGTGTTTTTGATAAACTTGTGTGTATTTAACAGTTTAAGTGCAACATGTGAACTTAGTTTAATACGCGCCGTCTGACAACCAGCTTTCTGTTCGCATGCTTCGGATGTGTGCGCTCAAAAAAAAAACATATATCAGAAGTTTATGGCTTTAAAACGCATGCAGATAATGAACTTAATGATGATGAAGAACTGCAATGTCACGTGAGCGTGACTACAATAGAGATAATCAAAACCAAACAGATGTTTTGTTTGTCAGAGTATCAGAGGCACGAGTTGTACAGGCTCTGTCCTCTTCTGGAAAAGGGGCAGGGAGCAGCAGCTCATTTGCATTTAAAGATGCATGCACGAAAACAGCATGATGTTCTTTCCACTCAAAATAGGCATTTACAACATGATATTTTAAATGATCTATGGAGTATTTTGAGCTGAAACTTCAGAGACGCCCAAAAAAATCTAATCGGTCATCATTTACTCATGTCATTTAGTTTCAAATCTTTATGACTTTCTTCCTCAGAACAGATAGAAAATATATTTTGAAGAATGTTTGTATCCATACAATGAAAGTCAATGGGGTCTAAAACTACATGCGATTCAACCTATTGACTTTCACTGCATGGGCCACTTTCATTCTTTTATGGTGCCTTTTGTGACCTTTTTTGAAGATTGACGTTTGAAGTCCACATTCGCTGGAACTGAATGGAAAAGAGCGACAAGCGCAGCCTTCTGAATTTCTCCTTTTATGTTCCACGGTAGACCGAAGGCATATGAGAGTAGAAAGATGTGAAGGTTAATGATCACAGAATTTTAATTTTCGTGTACATTATTTCTCCAAATTTTAAAGGTTGTTTGATGCTAATAAAATGAGCACATCTTTGGTGGCAAACATTTACCACAACCCCTTCAACTTTGTTTAGAAACTGGCCTGTCACGAGCCCTGAGAGGGCTGTACTGCTTTCAGTTGTTTTTGCATGTTTACTTCCTAATGAAAACTTAATTATGAAAGTCTCCTGGGCAACACTTCAAGCCCTGCACTCAAGCCAGAGTTTTCCCAAACTATTTTTACAGCCAAAAACAAGCACAGATGAATTATTGAGCACATTTGGAAGAGCTGTTTACTCTAAACACATATGGCGCTAATTAAGGGGGGGAAACTAGCATGGCTTGTACTTTCGTTAGCGGTTCTCTTGGGTTGCAGCGCTTTTTGATGATACCCTTTGGTCTTACTGAAACCCCATAATGATGCATTTTTGATGGGCCCTTAATATGAACAATAAAACACGGGATGTGCTCGCAAAGTGGAGCAGGATCTGTGGTTTGTGTTGTTAAGGCTGCCTTGTGGATTAAGATGCCATTTTAGGTTGACCATCGAGAGGAATGCCAGAGTGGCACAGTGGGCTGTACTTCCTCATTACCTGCCACTGCAGAGGAGCCATCGTGCAAAGGAATAGTGGGGTATGATCTTCTGAATCATGCTGGCCATTACCATGGTAACCACCAGCTGCACACTGATCACACCCTGAAGGGAAAGAGTGAAATATTAGAACACTTTCTGATCACACCAGCAAGAACACAGAACAGCATTCAGACTAGTAAAACTCTAGTTGTTGTCAATTTGGTTGGCAAGAACATATGATTTTGAAACCAAACTAGCAAAATTTGAGGTCAAATTTGCGGTCTTATAAAATGAGCATAAAATGACTCAAAATACTTGAAATTTTCTTGCACATATGGATTTAAGAAAAAAAATTGAATGCCTCAAGGCACCCACACACTACAAGATAATCGGGATGATTTTGGGCCCAACTCTCCCCTTCTGACATTCCTAGGTAAAGTAACAATTATCTTGATGGTTCTACAGATTATCTTATCAGATTTTCCTGTGGTGTGAGTTGTGCTAAGAGTGACTGAATCTGCTTGGAACAACGTTGAATATATTGAATATTTAGGATCAGAAATCCTGTTGTGAGGATGTCCAATTCTGAGGGGGAAAAAAAAGACTGTTTACGAGTTTACATCTCTCAATTCTGACTTTATAACACGCAATTGCGACTTTGTAACTCACAATTGTGAGTTTACACCAATCTGGCATAACATTATGACCACTGACAGGTGAAGTGAATAACACTGATTATCTCTTCATCGCAGCACCCGTTAGTGGGTGGGATATATTAGGCAGCAAGTGAACATTTTGTCCTCAAAGTTGATGTGTTAGAAGCAGTAAATATGGGCAAGCGTAAGGATTTGAGCGAGTTTGACAAAGGCCAAATTGTGATGGCTAGATGACTGGGTCAGAGCATCTCCAAAACTGCAGCTCTTGTGAGGTGTTCCCGGTCTGCAGTGGTCAGTGTCTATCAAAAGTAGTCTAAGGAAGGAACAGTGGTGAACCAGCGACAGGGTCATGGACAGCCAAGGTTCAATGATGCACGTGGAGAGCTAAGGCTGGCCCATGTAGTCCGAGCCAACAGATGAGCTACTGTAGCTCAAATTGCTCAAGAAGTTAATGCTGGTTCTGATAGAAAGGTGTCAGAATACACACTGCATCGCAGTTTATTGCGTATGGGGCTGCAAACCAGTCAGGGTGCCCATGCTGACCCCTGTCCACCGCCGAAAGTGCCAACAGTGGGAAAGTGAGTATCAGAACTGGACCACAGAGCAATGGAAGAAGGTGGCCTGGTCTGATGTATCATGTTTTCTTTTACATCACGTGGATGGCCACTTACCTGGGGAACACATGGCACCAGGAAGCACTATGGGAAGAAGGCAAGCCAGCGGAGGCAGTGTGATGATTTGGGCAGTGTCCTGCTGGGAAACCTTGGGTCCTGCCATCCATGTGGATGTTACTTTGACACGTACCACCTACCTAAGCATTGTACACCCTTTCATGGAAACGTATTCAGCAGGATAATGCGCCTCGTCACAAAGCAAAAATGGTTCAGGAATGGTTTGAGGAGCACAACAACAAGTTTGAGGTGCCCATAAATTCCCCAGATCTCAATCCAATCGAGCATCTGTGGGATGTGCTGAACAAACAAGTCCGATCCATGGAGGCCCCACCTCGCAACTTACAGGATCTGCTGCTAACATATTTTGCCAGATACCACAGCACACCTTCAGGGGTCTAGTGGAGTCCATGCCTCGACAGGTCAGGGCGGTTTTGGCAGCAAAAGTGGGACCAACACAACATTAGGAAGGTGGTTATAATGTTATGCCTGATCAATGTTTATCTCGCAATTCTGACTAATTGTTTGTGGTCTCTCACATTTTGAAATCTGATAAGATTTAAAAAAAATTAGGGTGGGCCAGCCTTTGGGGGGGAATTGTGGCCTAATGGTTAGAGAGTCGGACTTGTAACTTGAAGGTCACAGGTTTGAGTCTCAGTACTGTAGGTGGGGGGAGTGAATGAACACAGCGGCCTCTTCCACTCTCATTACCCACAACTGAGGTACCCTTGAGCAAGGCACCTAACTCCCAATCGCTCCCAGGGTGCCACAGCAAAAATGTCTGCCCACTGCTCCAGGTGTGTGTTCACTACTGTGTGTAATCACTTGGACGGTGAAATGCAGAGCACAAAATCCAAGTATGGGACACCATACTTGGCCACACGTCACATCACATTTAAGGGAAAAACAAAGATGACTAAAAAGTCCACAGAGCCAGGGAAAAGTAATGAATTTGTTGCCTCAAAGGTAATAACCTTTGCAAATGATGCTGACTTCCCCAGTCAAGCACCTACTCTGTAATTGCCTTAAACAGCCCAGCATCAAACTATCCCAGCTACAGCGTGGGAGGACCGCTTGCATCAATGGGCAATCTCACCATCCACGCGTGTAAGGCACAGTGTCCTGCCCCTATGTTGAGGAGACGGTGATGTGCATTCAAATGATCGCTGATCCGCACAAATTGCTATGTGCCTAGCTAGCCATTTCAAAACTCACACAAAAGAAATTTGCATGGCAACATGGCTGGTGTGTCACTCAGGAACGAAGAAATCATGAATCATATTGTAGAGCAATTCAATCAAATGACAGAAAAGCTAGAAAATTATCTGAAATATTCTGTGATGTGATATAATTTTGAAAGGTTGACTTGTTGAATTGTTTTCCATGACTTTGGAGCGTAATTGTCAAGAGTTGTGGTGTGCAATGGTCCCATGTTCTTGAAAATCTAGCAGTTTATTTCCAAGCACCTCTGAAAAAGTCTAACAAATCTTGACAGTGTCGTAAAATAAGCACCACTAACAGCTCTAAATTAAACCAGTGCCCCCCTTCATCCAAGATAATATTCAAAGACCTTTCTATCTAAGCTGTTACGTACCTCTAGTTTTTCTGTTTAAAAAAAAAAATGAAAAACTATAAAATATGTAATTTTGATGTTTAATGTTTTTTAGCATTTACAGTATTTTTAAGTGACTACAAGTCATACAGGGTCAAAACTGCATTATTAAGTAGCATCGGTATGTAAGTTTTAATTACACACATTTACATACATTTAATACATTAAGAAATAATGTAAAATACCAGTAAATAAAACAAAACATTTACAAACATGTTTAAACATGCATTTTAGGTACCATAACATCCCTCACTCCACACAAATCCTTTATGTTTAATGTTATGTTTAATACATTTCCATGCTACTATATTATATATATATATATATATATATATATATATATATATATATATATATATATATATATATATATATATATATATATATATATATATATATATATATATATATATATATATATATATATATATATATATATATATATATGCTCACTGTACCCAAGACAGTATAACTGTACAAAAAGTGAATTCAGTTCTTCAAAGTTAATAACCTTTGCTCTATTTGTCTTGACTTCCTTAGTCAACTACATAATCTGTGCTCGTTTTAAAAACCACAGCATCACTTATTCCAGTTAGGCGATCAACAGCTGTGATATTTAAGCACTGCTGCCATTTAATTCACAGTAAAACAGTGAAAAATGGTTTCTCAGCATACCTTTCACTATGAAAGTGTGTGACTCTGTGTGCAGCACAAATGCAAAGCTTTCCATAACAACTGAAATGTTATATTTTTATTTTATTCCGCTTTTCACCCTTTTGACAAACGCCAATATCTGCACAGAGGTAGAGCCACACAATGGCACAATAGCTATAACGTGCTGGTCTGAAACACATGAAAGCAGCCACATGCTTCTTTTCACTGTTGGTCACAAACACCCTCACTTTACCTGAAACAGACTGGTATCCCAATTGCCATGGGAACTATACAGCCCATAAAGAATGAATGGGAGACTGCCAGGAAAAGTGCCTTTAAGTTGAATCAAGGGATGTTATTCATGCGTGGGCTGAAATCAAGTGTACGTTTTAATATGTCGTTTTATTTAAAAAGACACACTGACATAATAAAAGTGCTCAGGAAATTCAACAATAAGTTTTATTTATTTTCTTTAACTAGTATTTAAAGGGTTAGTTCGCCCAAAAATGAAATTTATATCATTAAGTACTCACCCTCATGTCGTTCCAAACCCGTAAGACCTTCGTTCATCTTTGGAACACAAATTAAGATATTTTTGTTGAAATCCAAGAGGTTATTTATCCCCCATAGAAAGCAAAAAGTATTCTCATTGCTTTATAACATTAAGGTTGAACCACTGTAGTCACATGGACTATTTTAACAATGTCTTTACTACTTTTCTTGAAGGTCTTAAGGGTGTGGAACGACATGAGGGTGAGTAATTAATGACAAATTTAATTTTTTGGTGAACTAACCCTTTAAGCTAAAGTAGTAGCACCATTAAAGGGATAGTTCACCCATAAATGAAATTTTGATGTTTATCTGCTTACCCCCAGCGCATCCAAGGTGTAGGTGACTTTGTTTCTTCAGTAGAACACAAATGATGATTTTTAACTCCAACCGTTGCCGTCTGTCAGTAAAATAATGGGAATGAATGGGAACTCGAACAATAAGAGTTGAAAAAACTTGCATAGACAAATCCAAATTAAACCCTGCGGCTCGTGACGACACATTGATGTACTAAGACACGAAACGATTGGTTTTTGTGAGAAACCGAACAGTATTTATATCATTTTTTACCTCTAATACACCACTATGTCCAACTGCGTTCAGCACTCGCTTAGTGAGGTCTGATCGCGCTCTGACAACGGCAGTGATGTCTCGTGCATATACTTCAATGAGTGATAGACATCACTTCTGTTGTCAGAGCGCGATCAGACCTCACTAAGCGAGTGCTGAACGCAGTTGGACATAGTGGTGTATTAGAGGTAAAAAATTATATACTGTACGGTTTCTCGCACAAACCGATCGTTTCGTGTCTTAGGACATCAATGTGTCGTCACGAGCCGCAAGGTTTAATTTGGATTTGTCTATGCAAGTTTTTTCGACTCTTATTGTTCGAGTTCCCATTCACTCCCATTATTTGACTGACAGACGGCAGCGGAGTTAAAAAAAAAATCATCATTTGTGTTCTACTGAAGAAATAAGGTCACCTACATCTTGGATGCACTGGGGATAAGCAGATAAACATAAAATTTTCATTTTGGGGTTAACTATCCCTTTAAGCATGTCACTGCTCACTTGTATAGTAAGACTTTGAGGAATGAGGATTTTTAAGTATGAGGGATTGTTTGGGGATATTTCCTGAAGACACAGTTGCAAAACTTAACGTCCATTCAACTATCAGTGTTGAGATGGGTCAGTTTCCAAGCAACTTCCCTTCAGTCGACTCAAACCATCCAAAAAGTGTCACACCTAAGGTTACCAACCTAACATCCTGGACACTCTCCTTAAAAGCGTGACATAAAAAATGGGATGCCTCCCTAGCTGGATAAGTTTGATCCATCAGTGTAAGTCACCATGAGAGGTTGGGGCAGAAGAGGTAATTGAAGCAGCATGGGACACTTATCTGCCACACTGGCAGTGACCTGGACAGCACAGGGGCCAAATGAGCTCTGAAGGGGGCCACTGAAGATAAACAGCAGGTCTAGAAGCTCAGTCACCATATGAGATAATGGTCAGGAGGAGAGTAGCTCTGGTAAAGTATGGATTTTGAGCTCTTCAAAAACAGCCTGTGGCGACACGTCGAATTTTAAAATTGCAATTAATTTCCTTCCATTACCAAAAGTTCTCACTGATATGTTGTAGATTATAATTTAACCAGTCACAAAGATTAATGCCAGTGTGGAAAGAAACTGACATCAACATAAAACTGATATAATAGCATTATTATTAGATGACATATTAATCACATCAGCTTAAAACCATCATATAAAGCAATCTATAATGTACTGCCTCCAGCGGTCCAGAACTAGAAGTTCTGCTGAGAGTTAAACATTAATGAATTTACAGAATGTCCCAACAACCACATCTGCAGTCTTGCCCACTCGAGAGCATGTACACATGACAGGAAGTATGTGTGCAAAACAAACCCAAGTCTGAGCAGTATTTGAGGGTAAGCGTATCCCATCATTCATTGTGTTAAGGTACTTAACTTAATTAGAAAAAAAAAAAAAGTGTTGCACAATGTATTTTTGCAAAGTATGTGTATTTCATAAAATGTTTGCAACTTTTTTTTATTACATTAGAAGCACCACAAAACTGCCACCTGTTACATAAGGACTAAGTAAACAGTTAAAGTACAAAGTATTGAAAATCTAAACATGTAAATATAGCTCTGTAAAAAGTGCTTGCAATTTTACAGCACAACACTTTAAGTGTGTCCTATCAGGTAGTCAACAATTTTACACACACTTGCGGTCTTCATGCTAACTCAAACACTTCCCTGCTGAAAAATCCAGCTAAAACCAGCCTAAGCTGGTCAGGCTGGTCATAGCTGGTTTTAGAGGGGTTTTGGTTAGCTAGGAGACTGGGAGGCTGGGAGACTCGCTTAAACCAGCTAAACACCAGCTAAGACCAGCTACTTCCAGCTTAGGCTGGTTTTAGCTGGATTTTTCAGCAGGGAACCAAATACAGGAAATACATCATATTAGTAGACAAGAGATCATGTGCAAAGACTGCAAATGTAGGTATTGAAACAGGCCCATAATACATGTCTTTAATTGAGCAAAGACAGGTAAGGAATTAAATCAGAATGGTTAATAGTTAAAGAGACAGTTCACCTAAAAATGACCATTCTGTCATCATTCACTCACCCTCATGTCATTCCAAACCTGTATGACTTTATTTCTTCAGTGGAACATAAATTACATGTTATGCAGACTGTTTGCAACCGTTCAATTTCATATCACCTTTTCCATACAATGAAAGGTAATGGTGACTAAAGCATAACATCTCTTTTTATACAGAAATACATTTTTACACAGGTTTGAAAGTACTTGAGGCTGAGTACATGATGACAATTTTCATTTTAGGGTGAACTTTCCCTTTAAGATGCAAGTCATGTTTTATGGTTCTGAGGAGACCTCCTCTGGTGCCCTTCCATGACGTCATCCAGTGGAGGGCATTCTGAGGTCAAAAGCACCTGCACCAGGTGAGGCACATCCCCCTACTAGCAAAAGCGTCATGTCCATCGTTTCCAGCATTTACAACTACCCCTAAAATGACACTAAATTATATCATTCTGCATTTCTGTATCAAAACCACGCATACATTTACACCCATATGATACAATGGCCTCAATCCTAATAGGTAAAGAAATGTCTCTGTCAGCAGAATGAACAGATACATAAAAGATCCTCTCTTTTTATACTTAGTCTGAATTAAAGGACACATTACAGTAATAATGCATTCAGATGATGTGCTCACTTACCATATTGATGCTGCAGTGCAGTGATAAATCTCAAAGCCGACTGACACTCTGAGCACCCCTAAGCGGAGATCCAGCGGCACGGAGCACATAAGCCTGTCTTGCGGTGCTGGAATTTGAGAGTACTGTGTTGACAGGTAAAATGAATACCTAAACAAACATCCCACTGATCGAGCCGCGGCTCCACTGTGTTTTCAACTGCAGTAGAGGTCACGCTCAGATTCTCGGTTCTGGGCTGCCACTGACAGCCTGTACGGTTTAATGACTGCAAGAGCTTCCTAATAATGAATATTTGTATCACAGTAATGTTCGGGAGTGATTAATAACATTTATTTTTGTATATATGTCCACATTATTAAGTATATCCGAAGGAGAACGTTGTGGTATTCTCATTTTTGAAACAGGCACTGATTTGGGAGACTTAAGGCTCCTGCAGGACCCCTTTACCGGAAGTAGTGAAAGGAGCACATGTGACGTTTTCCTACCGGTGTTGTTAACCCTGCACAGGACTGAGGAATATCAGTGCTAAATTACTAATATAAACCCCAGTTTTGTGGTGTTAATAAGCGAAATCAGGTGGTGCAATGACATTAATCAGAGATTATTTGAATGAAATGCTTTTCAAAAACATTTATATGAATTATTTATTATAAATTAGTATTTATATATATTTTTTATTCCCCCCCCCCCTTTTCCTTGTTTCTGATTGCATTGTATAATGTTGTTCTCTGAATATGTAAAAAAGCATAGGACTGAGTCTCTTTTGAAAGACAATATGAAGAAGAGCATTTTATGCAACCGATTTTTGCATTTATTTAAACATTCTTCTAGTTTTCGAAAAGATGTTGAGATCTGCATTCTCTCTTCTAACAAAAAGGCTACTAAAAATGGTGTGTGTGCTAAAATATGGTATTTTTTATTTATATATAGCTTGTATTATAAAGTTACTATATGCAACTGATTTATATATGAATGTTAGTTTATGTATAGTTCGTTTATTTATTTGTTGTGTGCCTGATGATATACTTTACTCTTATTCACTGTTTTATTTTTTCTCTAGTATATATTTTTATACTTAATTATCTTGGGTTTCAATAATATATGTCTTTCTTTTTTAATTTTTTTCTATACAATGATAATTAATAGCAATAAAAAATATATATTTCATTCTCATGATCATAAAAACATGTTCCTGTTTAAATGAATGAATTTAGTTTTGGCTAATTGAAATGCCAGTCATACACTTAAACTTCAGTACTGTTTTAAAAAGCATCCCAAGATGCACCTTGTGTGAAGGTGGTGACATTGAAAAATCTACTCTATGAAAAAGTCATTTAACATTTAATGTATAGAAAATAGTAATAAGGTGTGTCCACACATTTGAGTAGTAGTATTAGTAGGGTCATGTATGAATTCACTCTCCCTCCCCTATGTCATTATCATTGTGTACAGTAAACAAGATCTCCTCATCCTTTATTTACAAAAGACCGTTTGTCTAACTGATGTCTGTAACTGTCAAATACAAATGAATTTGTGGAGTGGTCTTGTGTTTGCCTTTCTTGCGCTTTTTTGTTGCTTTGTCTTCCCAGATTATCTATTTTAAAACATGATAATGTTCCTGATGATCAAATCATTTTTCAGTGCATTTATTTAACATGTTATATTTTTAGTTGTTCAGTAAAATAAGCTGTGTAAACAACAAACAAAACATTCCACTGGTATAAACCGTGGTTTAGTGGTGAGCATTAAAAACCAACAGACCATCCAGGCTTAAAACACACTTTAACCTTAACGTTTTCAGAATTGAAAACATGATGTACACCAAAGCAAGCAAACATTTTATTTCAGGTAGTTCTACTCTTGTCACCATGAATTTTAAACAGACTAAACAATGACTAACTAATAACTCCTAAGAGTAAACTGAGTTTTTAAATTATTTACTGTTTCGTTATATTACACACTGAATGTGCAAAAAAAAAAAAAAAAAAACGTAATAAAATATATATATATATATATATATATATATATATATATATATATATATATATATATATATATAACCAAAATGAACATTGAACATTTCATTCATTAATACAGTTTAGCACAATTTACCAAGTGCTAATAAGTGTGCATTTAAAGTATATATATATATATATATATATATATATATATATATATATATATAAACATTTCATTCATTAATACAGTTTATTCCCTATAGTTAATACAGTTTAGCACAATTTACCAAGTGCTAATAATTGTGTATTTAAAGTATATATATATATATATATATATATATATATATATATATATATATATTTCATTCATTAATACAGTTTATTCCCTATAGTTTTAAAAATGGTAATAAAATATGACAACTGTGTCAGAAAATATTAATCTTAATTATGTCAGATAACACTTAAGCAAAACATGTTCAGGTCAAAGTGTCTGAATAATTTTTGGTCCCAAATTTTTTATTTTTACTGGTAGTCCACTGTATTTTGGGTATAATATGTCACAGTTAACTTAATTTTGCTATCCTCACTTACATAAATGAACTATAGTATTCTGCACCCACTAGTAAAAATATATAAAAAAATATATCTAGAGTCTGAATAATTTTTGGTTTGACTATATATATATATATATATATATATATATATATATATATATATATATAAACATGCCTAAGACTAAATAGGATAATTCCAAGGATAAACTTAATGCCCATTAGATGACTTGACTAAAAAAATCATTATGATAATTTACATACACAGATGATGTTAATAAATGAATCCTTCTCTTTTATTATTTGTACAGTGTGGTGGTGAATTGCCTTCATTACTATCCCTGCTGCATGTTTTATTTTTGGATGAAACGCCATATCTGGGTCATGGGAGATCACAGTCGACTTTCACAGGCATTTCTGCTTTTTATCCAAGCTTTCTCCTTGGTATCTGTTCCCTTATTTCCAACTCCCTTGCTCTTCAACAGAAATTCACACAATGACAATACTACAGCCCAGCCTTTGTATATCCAGTCAAACACCCTTGTTTCTAAATGCCACTCGTTATTTTTCATGGTGATTTTTTTTTTTTTTTTTTACAAAAACTAGAGACAGCAAGATTGCATCCTGTTTCTTTCTTCTATTAATTAAACATGATTTGAATTGTGTGCCAGAGCCCCAGCTGCTCTGCCCTTGAGAGACATAGAGTTCTGCTGCAGTAGCACAGTTGAATTTGACAGTTTACTTTATCAGTATAATCTGTCATTTAAATTATAATACAAATGCAAACACATCCGAACGATTTCCATTTTTGTTTTGGTTTTTCTTCTTTAAATAAAAGACATAGCTTTCTCCTCAACATTATAATTTGTATTTTTTATTTATACTTTTATATTTAATTTTAGATTGTATTAATATTATTATTATAAAGCTGCAAGGAATAGACCTTCTCCTATCTATACTTTCACAGTAAATATAGCATTCATATTTTTTCTCTATTGTTTAAAGAAATGCAAGAGTGGCATTTATATGCCATTGTGATATCCAGTCCACTTAGAAGCATCATACTCGTTCTATCAAATGTCATACGGTTTTTCTAGAGACATAATGTTATTTAAAGGAATTACACTGGAGGTGCTTTTGTTGCATGTATACACTTCTCTCAATGTAAATGTCACCTCCGTGCATTGTTGACATTAGACCCCGGTCTCAAGCTCCAAACATCCCTGGCACACGGTAAGATGGAATACCGTGCACACAAATATGTGTTCATTATGCATTTTTCAGTGAAACCACAGGCAAAGAGTGAATATTATCTCATGTTCTCATGAACAAACATTGAATTATAATATATGAATGGCCATCTCTCATCAAGGGCTTACAAACTGTAATGCTGCATGTGAGCCGAGCTAACTCACAGTTAGATTCATGACTATAGAATAGGCTTTCTTTACCAATAGTGTCCTCTGAGTGAGGCCTTTTGAACAGACTCCAAGCAGCTCTGAAAGAGGGGTGGACCGTCTCTGAGAGGGCTGCTTTGTGGGTCCATTGGGTCAGACAGATCTCCTGCTGTGAACTCCCACACCTTACAATCCATCTCTCCCTGATGGTCCCCCCCTCTGTTGTCTCAGAGAAGTGCCTATCTAATGGCTAGCGCCCCTTAAGCCCAAAATGGAGTTGGATCTTTTTTTTTTTTTTTTTTTTTTTTAAGCAGTATTCTTTAAATAAGCCACGTAGAATGACAAACAAAGCAAACATAGTACAATTTCAAATGGCCTTTCCTAGAAATCAAGTCTAAGACATCCTGGCCAAATGGCCCACTTTGGTTATATGCTGATGGCATTAGTTTGAATAGATTCTGCCACAGCTCTGCAATCCAGAAATGTGATAATTAAAAGAGAGGGGAGGGCGGGCTCTCCAGGAAAGAGAGAGAGAGGGAAAGAGAGAGAATTCTCTTCATCAAGTAATTAGCCAGGCTTTCATACGGCGCCTCTCGGTATTCTTATTATTTTGCGTTGGGTTGATGATGGACTTACAGGGAATCACGGACACACGTACCTGAAGTGGCACGTCTGAAAAACAGTAAGATCGCGGGATGAAAGCTGTCTGGACGCAGCATATTGATGTGCCGTTATTTGCATGTCCGACCGGGTCCGCCCTTCTGTCAAGGTTGCATTGTGTATCTTCTATAGAGCAGTCAGGTTCATCATTTTATTTTATGCCACCATTTATGGTACTAGAGGATAATATGCACTTACATTTATAATGAATGTTTTTATTCACGTTCTATTCATGTTATTTCTTTATCTCAGGTCTTTAAAAGCCAATGTAAGTGTCAGTCAGGCCGCTTTTCTGGGTGAATGCTTTTCATGCACTTTTTGAAATTTAAAAAAATGTAATGATGTTTTCTACATGTTTCACATGATGTTACATTTCCAGTTTTGATCATTTAATGAAGTCTTGCATGGTGGCTGAAATTATAAGACGTTAATTATTCACTTATTGCAATCCAGTGTAAAACCGTTTAAAGCATATGGAGCTGCTGAAGTCTGTAAAGTCTCTAACTAACAACATGTTTTTTGGTGATAAAGAGCTTGACCTTTAGGTTAAGGGTGTTTGGCCAGCATTTGACCTTGACCTCTAGGCATGTTATCTGCTGACCTCTTCTTGTTAAAGTCATATTGATTACTCTTCCCTTGAGACTCGAGCTCACTGACCGCTCATTTCAGATGCCTTTATTCTCATTGACTTAACTGAAAATCTTTGTAAATGTTTGTACATTTCAAGTGCTTTGTGCAGTGTGTCTTTTTATGCAGTTTTGCTGCAGTGGCTGTCCATCAAAGAAAATAAATAAAATGTTAATAATGAAAAACTCAACCTTTGTCATTTACTGTGCATCATTAAACACATTTTTGTCATGCGTCTCTTTTTGTACGGCATATGAGTGTTTCCCATTCTGATTCTTTTTTTTAATCTTCCAAAAATACATGGGCCTGATTTTGTTTATTTACATATTGCATTAGGTAAATGTTTGCTTTTTTGCAGCTGTATATACTGTACATACAATTATAATATACAATATATATACAATTATAATAACACACATATATATATATATATATATATATATATATATATATATATATATATATATATATATATATATATATATATATATATATATATATATATATATATATATATATATATATGATTATTTATAATGGCTATTACTATTGTTATGTAGTAATTATTATTATATTATGGCTATTAATTTGCAAGAATTGCAAACCTGTGTTGAACAGTTTTGTTACTCTGTGTTGAACAGTTTTACAGCATGTTTAATATAATAATAATAATAATAATAATGAATTACATTTTGTTTCCTTTAAAATAACTTATAAAATAAAAATTCTCTGCATTTACATGTCAAAAACCAAATCTTCAAATCTTCCGAAAACCTTTTGTCTGTCCCTCTTCAATTTACCGTGAATGATTTGGTGTAATGCAAACTCGCTCATGTTAAAACTACAATAAGAATTCAAATAAAATGTAAATAAACCATTACCATTGTGAGGATTATGCTATGCTTTTTCCCCTATACTGTGATTTGAACATCAGGTAGAACACGTAAAATGGAAGTGAATTAAAATTTAAAATAATCACATCACACTACATCACTTCACTCATGAAAGAATGACCATAATTCACATATCTTGCTGTACAGAACATGAGTTTAACAGCATTGTCCACACACACACACACACACACACACACACACTGTCACCACTCCAGCAGCCCCCTCGAATGCTTCTCAGTAAAAAAAAAAAAAAAAAGGTCTCGGCGCACTGACCACGCAATGCTGTGACACACCCAGGAGCAACAACCCGCCGGTGAAGTTCTCAAGGAATAGTTTGTGTCTGGCCGTGGAGCGGGGGCTGGACAGGAGCGTTAGCATAACAAAGACCCTGGAGCATGTGAACTTGAGGAACCTTTCGACCCTGCAGCTCGATGTCTGAATGGTGCTAGGGCCTCCTCATAGAGCTCCTCCACCACTCTACTATTCGTGGCTAAATTGTTAATCAGGGTAATTTAATAAACTTTTCAATATGCCCCCATCTCTCATCAGGAGAGGCATTCACAGCCTCTGGACCTCTTTTTACACACACACACACACACACACACACACACACACACACAAAGCTTGCTCTCTCTTTTTATTTAGTCGGTTCAGACAGGCAGCTGTTGCTCATGGTTTTCTGTGCGAATGAAACGCTGGAAGTGTGTGTGTGTGTCTCTGTACATCACTGACAATAATAACATCACAATCAATCACTCACGGCCATTACAGCACTGGGAAATTAATCAGGAATATCAAAGTGCAATGTACTTTATTTTGATGCTATTTATTTACTATGAAAAAAAAACATTTGAATGATGCATTGTTGTTAATGTATTTTTTTCTCTTTCTTCTTTCTCTCTCTAAGGAAAATGTATGACAGTTCAGCGCATGTCTGACATCTATTTTAACCATCGGCAATGATTTCCGCTCTCTATCATGCTAGCTGTATGAACGTCCTCTAAATCGCTCCTTGTTTTGATAACATCTAAATTCTTGTCATTTCTTTTACACATTTTGAGGCCCTTACTAATATGTTAGCTCAAATGCAAGTGATGTCATGTTTAGGTGTGTTTGTCATGGCAGAGTGATGTCAGCGGTGATGTGTGACTCAGAGCGGAGGCTGCAGTATATGAGTAACACTGAAGGTCCGGCTCTGTCTTCAGACCCCATAAATACAGCGGTGTGTGACTCAATCCTCCCAAATGAATCCAGGTGAAATTGTATATGTGAGTGTATGTGTGCGTGTACATGAATGTGAGATTGTCCTTTGGACAGCACTTTCAGATAAGGGCTTTGTGGAGAGGCTGTGTGCAAGTGGAGACCTCTAGGGTTCGGTGCCTCAGCTTTTATGCTAAAGCCACATCCAACCGTAAAGATGTTAACATTTATTGTATTTAGTAGATATTTTCTATGTGTGCTGCAATAAATAAATAAATACATACATACATTTTAAAAAGTAAATACATATATTTGATGTATATATTAAATATTTATTTAAATATATTATATACAATTATAATTTAAACACAATGCTGGTCCCAGATGGGAAAATTACAGCATATTTTTATAAAGAAGATGGTCAAAAATGTCAAAGCCAAACCAAAATGTATTCAGACACCTTGAACATTTCATTCATTATTCTGAAGAATTTTTGGTTCCAAATTTTTATCAAATTTACTGGTAGTCCAGTGTATGAAGAATTTTTGGGTATAATATGTCATAGTTTACTTTATTTTGCTATCCTCACTTACATAAATGAACTATAGTGTCCTGTGCCCATTAGTAAAAATATGTCAAAAATATAAAAAAATGTCTGAATAATTTTTGGTTTGACTGTATACTGTATATCCAGCTTGAATAAAATTCAAACTAATACAGACATTCAAGACATATATGTAACTTGAATGTCATTATAAGATGATACATATATATATATATATATATATATATATATATATATATATATATATATATATATATATATATATATATATATATATATATCATCTTATAATCACAATATCATATGATCACAGAATCACAATATCATATGATATATAAATACCCTGCCTATAATGAAATTCAAGCTCATATAGACATTCAAGACATATATGTAGCTTGAATATATATACAATATCATATGATTAAAAATACCCTGCCTATAATGAATCAAGCTCATATAGACATTCAAGACATAGCATTTTATGCCCAAAATATTGCTGTTAAAGAAAACATAATAATTTCAAAATTCTTTGCATTGTACATTATAAATATATTCCAAAACAGAAAACAAACTCCTTATAGGGATTTTCATCTCTTCATACTGGTCCAAAATGGAAAAAATACAAAATATTTTGTTGATATTTGGCAGAAGCTGGTTGATGTTTGCTCAGTGCTTCAGGTTAAGCAGACTTGCATGGAGAGGATGGAGGGGTATGCTATATATACATACATATCTCACACACAAACAGACAGATTTTCTCACGCCTTTAAGTTGATTTGCATCAGAGTTAGCCATGGTAAGGCCTCTCTCCCACATATGAATACAGCCATAGTGGAACGGAGCTGGTGGAGACACTCCCTCAAGGGTGAAACAATAATGTGTGTGATCTGCAGGTGTCTGTCTTCAAATCCACAATCACATGAGACATCATCTGGTGTTGTACATATACTGAATGTTATCATAATCAAGGAGGCCATTGTTTCTTTATTAAATGCAATTATTTTGCAGGAGATAAAGTGTAATGTAAAGTTTTGACCTGTATTCATTATTGAAGCTCCATAGCTGCAGCTTTAAAATAATTTGTCATTCTTATTACATTTAGCTACTTCACTAATTATTTACATGTTTGTTTTAAATATAATACTTTGTTTTATTTTTTAAATGAAAAAATTATATTATATTAAGAATTATATTTTTTTATTATTTATTATATATATTTTTATTCTATATAATAATAATAATAATAATAATTATTATTATTATTATTATTTGAATCGAATGAAGTAATATTTAACTGTGAAATGTCCCACATGGCCAACTGCAGTCTTTGGTTTATTCTACACTTCTTTTTTTTTTGAACTTCGGACGCGTCTGAAGTTCAAGTTGAAGGCGACATTTGGTGTCTGACAAGGCAAATAGTGAAAGGCTATGGAAACAAATGAAGGATGGGTCTCTAAGGACCTCCACCGTAGTCTGAGCACATGGGTGAGGGGACTTTGTCTAGACCAAACCTCTTTTGTGAGTCCCCTGTGATCCCTGTGTCCTGTCTGAATAGAGGAACTTGACCCTGGGACATGGGCTAGTGACGGAGACACAGAATCGGAATCATTTATTTGGCTGTATGCTAACTTTTTTTTTTTTGCACATAGTACTGGTGCTACAGAGGTAGAAGTTTTGTAGGACAGGTCGTGCAGTTGTAACACAAAACCCATCTCTATAAACAACCAAGTAGTGCAGTTCATCACTTAAACAGGCATGTGACTGACAAAGGACATAAATGTTCCATACAGGGCACACAAAATACAAACCTTAACAAGAAATGTTTTCAGACAAACATTTATTTTATTTGCCAAAAATAGCAGACTGCAGGATTATGGGTATTTTCATAAGAATAAAGTATAGGCCTATTTATAATGCAATGCTAACAGACATATGCTTTATCACCATATAGAATAAAATAATAGCATAATTTTTTACCTCATTCTATGATATGAAGCCACAAAAGGACACAAAAAGTTATTTCAAGCACTTATGTTATGAAGTGAGTTACTTCACCCAAAAATGAAAATTCTGTCATTTATTACTCACCCTCATGCCGTTCCACACCCGTAAGACCTTCATTCATCTCTGGAACGCAAATTAAGATATTTTGTTGAAAAATCATGCTTCAGGAAGCTTCGGAGCATTATGTATCAGCGTGTTGAATCAGCGGTTCGGAGCGCCAAAGTCACGTTATTTCAGCAGTTTGGCGGTTTGACATGCGATCCAAATCATGATTCGATACGCTGATTCATAACGCTTCCGAAGCTTCCTGAAGCATTGTTTTGAAATCGGCCATCACTAAAAAAGTTGGCGCACCAAAAATATTCTCGTTGTTTTATAACATTAATATTGAACCACTGAACTCACATGAACTGATTTAAATATGTTTTTAGTACATTAATGGATCTTGAGAGAGGAAATGTCATTGCTGGCTATGCAGGCCTCACTGAGCCATCGGATTTCAACAAAAATATCTTAATTTGTGTTCAGAAGATTAATGAAGGTCTTACGGGTGTGGAATGGCATGAGGGTGAGTAATAAATGAATTTTCATTTTTGGGTGAACTAACCCTTTAAGTACTCATCCTCATGTCAGCCCAAATCCGTAAGACCTTCGTTCATCTTCGGAACACAAATTAAGATATTTTTGATGAAATCTGAGGGTTTCTGAACCATACACATGGGCAGCAACATCATTGCACCTTTTGAGGTTCAGAAAGGTACACTGTAAACCCTAACACTCAAAATAATTAATTAAACAAATTAGTTCAGCCAAATTAACTTTTGAGTATTTAGAAATTATATATTTTAAGTAAACTGAACTGTTTCATTGTTTTGAGTTTTATGAACTTATTTCTTTTAATTTAGACGAACTTAAGTTTAACAGAAACTGGGCTGCGATTTCAATTTCCCAGCATGCTTTGCCCATGGCACTCAAAAGGGAGAGTTAAGTGGTAGATTTAGTAGTGATTAATGTTTTGTTATGCTAATTTAGAAGAGTTTCTGTTAATGTGGGTTTTTGGAGAGTTACCATCATGGTGACAAGTGATGCATGTGGCTTGGTTTGAGGGCAAGTAGTTAAATGCTTTATTTTTCTGAACTCATTCAGCAAGTGTTATACCATGTTAACATGTTAGCAAGTTAGCATTTTCTGAATTAGCTTGTTATAGCTAATTTTACACTAATAAAAATGTTTACATTGGGGTTACATGATACTTTTAAGATAATTTTGTGTTCTCAAACATTTCAAGTTAAGAATAATTAAAGTGTATGAGCAGTACAAAATAAAATCTGCCAGTTCTGCTTACTTAAACTTTGAATTTCTTAAACTTAAAAATTTTGAGGCAACTGATTGCTTCAATTTCTTTGAGTTTTGCTAACGTATTTGGGTTTACAGTATAGTAAAAACATTAAAATATTCAACTTGACTGTGCAGGCTTCTGTGTTTACGTCCGAACGCCGACTCAATATTGGCCGAAGCTGTACATGTGAGCACCACAACGCCTGTGTGTGATGCTGACGCAAGAGTCGGCCAATAATGAGTCGGCGTTCTGACGTAGAACACGGAAGCACTGCACTGTGTTTACTACGTCACATAAAGCCAAATCGCGATTTCAGTGTAATTTCAGTTTAATCAGCCTTAGATTAACCTCACACAACAAACTCCCACTTCACACAAACAAGCCACTCTCTCTCACACTTTCAAAACTCTATGGCACGTGTGCTACTGGGTAAATTTATTCATCGCACAAACCGTTTTTTCGTAGCATGTGAGATATAGCCTATATGTCGCATTGTACAGCCCTGCTTTTAATGTGTAAGATTTTAGAGATGAATTAAGATTGGTCTCAGATTTATGGTGAAGTTCCTGGAGTATGTGAGATGTCATTTGTTCTTTGCATATTAATGTTTGCATCTCATGAATAGAATCAAATAGCTGTTAAATTCAGCGAGACAGCAATAGTCTGCATTCTGGCAGATCCACGGTCATAAGCCCACTGGATAATGGACAGGGACACTCTTGGATAAGTTTGGAGTGGTTTTAGTGAGAGAGGCTTTTAAGACCCAAGTATTATTTAGGACTGCAATTATACATGTAGTGAATGATGAATTAAATTTAGATGATTATCAAATTTTCTGATGGTTTTTAAGGGCAGTGATAGGACATTGGGCCTTTTTTTATCATACAAAGGCTAATTAACAAATGTGTCATGGATGTATGACTGTTTTTCTTGTGCGGAAAAAAATACAGGAGCAAATGACAAAAGTATTTTAATTTTTAATTTTATTCTTTTTTTTTGTTGTCATTGTCCATGCCAATTAGATTTCTTTTGTATTTTTTAAATGTTCTAAAATGAATAGTAGGCTACACCCGACAATGAAAATCCTGTCATCATTTACTCACCCTGTGGTTCCAAACCCATATGATTTTCTTTCTTCCATGGAACAAAAAAAAAAAAGAAATTTTTTGGAAGCAATTACAGTGAATGAGAATGGAATCTTTTAAGCTTCAAAAAGGATGCAAAATCACCATAAATGTATCATGAAAGAAGTCCACATTACTGTGTATTCCAAGTCTTACAATAGCTTTGTGTGAGTAACAAGAGTCTTTATTCACTAAAAATGTCATCATGCGTTCATGAGACAAGGAGCAGTTAATGAACCAATCAATCTTTTAAATTTGATCTTGATTTTTTCACCAATCCTCTTCCTCAACACTTCCTTTTAATATATTCTTGGCTCAGAAATCAGTCATTACCAAATCCAAAACACTCAAATATTTGACTTAAAAATTAAGTTTAAGTGTTTAGTCTTGTCCGAAAAAGGTTTCCCTACTTGTATATATATATATATATATATATATATATATATATATATATATATATATATATATATATACAGTTTCTGCCTTGCCTCTCATCATCATCCCTCAGTTTTGTTAGGACTCATTAAACAATATTAGCTTTGACTGTTGGTTGTGGATCAGTTAAGAAGTAAAAAGCACTCTACTTGTTTAAACCACACTGCCTCAAGGCATGCTGGGAGAAGAAAGGGCTCTCAGAGCAGTGGGATAGTGAGACAGATCCTTATGTCAGCTATACAGACCAAACTCATTATTAAAAACCACATTCCTGAGCCATTCACAGTATTTCTGTATAAATCTGACCAGTAGGCTATTTCTTATTTTTCATTGTGAGAATATGTAAATATGTTAAATTAAATTCAGAAACATGATCTCTCAAGATACCTTGAGAGATCGATAGTTGGTTGCCTCCAGTGATTGCTGCTGTTTTCTCAGAGATTCAACATGTCTGCTGTATTTTTCTGTTGTCTGTTATTTTGTGTGGCTTGTCTCACTCCTCATAAAGACAGTGAAAATATGACAGCAGTGAACTCGGCAAACCAGAAATAAATCACAGGATGTGCAAGGCTTCAGCTAGCCTGTTATTGACCAATATAAACATTTTACACTCACCAAGTGTGGTTTTGTCGCAATAAACAATCATGTTACTACAATGCAGACATGCAGAGTGGGGAAGGATTAAACTGTCCTTGTGTCTTCAATCAACAGCTACACCAGAGTCAACATTATGAAGGTGCGGTCACGTTAGTGAATTTTTGTCAACATTTTGTGGGCAAAAAAACAACAAAAAAAAACAACTTTCATCCATATGCAAAGTGTGGTCTCAGTGTTAATACATAGCTATTAATAAGTAACATTTACAGGTACAAAACATACATTTTTTTGTACATTTGGATAGGTGCTGAACATACTGACAACAACATTATTACATATTTACAGCTAAAGAAATTAAAATATTTACCATTCTTTTATACCATATAATTGCTCTTTTATCATTTTATAGATACATTTTAGATCCCTTTCCCTTAAGAGAAAATAAAAAGAATATATAAAATGCAATGAAAAGAAATGTGTAGGTAAATGTCATTTTAGTAACAATATAGACCTATAGCATATTGTGAGCCGCTAATGTCATTCCTAAGTAAATAATTTACATTTTAGTGCTGTCAGTACGTCAATATTGTACTTTTCAGTGTCTATATATGCATACGTAAGTAGGCCTAATTGTAGTCTACTTGTGATAGAACCACACTTTACATAAAAATACACACGAAAATCATGAGATCACGTTGGACGTTCCAATCTAATCCAATCTGCGTCTTAAATCGCATAGTCTCTTGAGTAGGTACTTATTTTGAATAAGTACTTCACAACCGCTAAAAAAAGTATGTAGGCTATGTTTAATATAGTATGAGTGTGTGCAGTATGAATGTAATCTGGACATTCGTACTACATGTTGTCATTATAATGTGACCTATCAGCGTCAGTTGTGTCGCTTCACTGCCATTCAATCCTCTGTCATGGCCTGATAGGGTCAATCGTATGCACACTTCAGAATCTTGCCAGAAGTATTAGGTCATCTGGGTACTTTTTGCCTACTGTATTATGAGTACTGTGAATTCAGACATTCTTCTTTAGTCACATACTGTTTTTCACTTTCTATAGTGTGTGATTTCGGTATATATTTAAAAAAAAAAAAAATTTATTTGTTGATTAGAGCGTACAGCTCATGAAAGTCCAAAATCCAGTATCTTAAAATATTAGAATATTTACATTTGAGTTTCATTAAATGACCATCCCTACAGTATAAATTCCGGGTATCTCTTGTTCTTTGAAACCACACTAATGGGGAAGACTGCTGACATGGCAATGGTCCAGGAGACAATCATTGACACCCTCCACAAAGAGAGTAAGTCACAGATGGTCATTACTGAATGTGGTGGCTGTTTATAGAGTGATGTATCAAAGCATATTAAATGCAAAGTTGACTAGAAGGAAGAAATTGGGTAGGCAAAGGTGCACAAGCAACAGGGATGACCACAAGCTTGAGAATACTGTCAAGTAAAGCCGATTCAAACACTTGGGAGAGCTTCACAATGAGTCAAATGAAGCCGGAGTCAGCGCATCAAGAGTCACCACACTCAGACATCTTCAGGAAAAGGACTACCAAGCCACTTCTGAAACAGAAACAACGTCAGAAGCATCTTACCTGGGCTAAGGAGAAAAAGAACTGGACAGTGAACAGTGGTCGAAAGTCCTCTTGTCAGATAAAAGTAAATTTTGCATTTCATGTTGAAATCATGGTCCCAGAGTCTGAAGGAAGACTGGAGAGGCACAGAATCCAAGCTGCTTGAAGTCTAGTGGGAAGTTTCTGAAGTTAGTAATGATTTGGGGGGCCGTGACATCTGCTGGTGTTGGTTCATTGTGTTTTATCAAGTGCAGAGTCAATGCAGCCATCTTCCAGGAGATTTTGGAGCACTTTATGCTTCCATCTGCTGACAAGCTTTATGGAGATGCTGATTTCCTTTTCCAGCAGGACTTTAGCACCTGCCCACAGTGCAAAAACCACTTCCAAGTGGTTTGCTGACCATGATATTACTGTGCTTTATTGGCCAGCCAACATGCCTGACCTGAATCTATGGGATATTTTCAAGAGAAAGATGAGAAACAGTCGATCCAACAATATACAGATGATCTGAAGGCTCAATAGTGCCTCAGCAGTGCCACAGGCTGATCACTTCCATGCCACACTTCACTGATGCTGTAATTCGTGCTAGGAGCAAGTCATTTGCTGTAATATGTGCTGCCGACCAAGTATTGAGTGCACAAATGAACATTTAAAGAACTTGAACTTTACTGTTTTGAAAATCCATTTTTTGATTGATCTTAGGAAATATTCTAATATTTTGAGATACTGGATTTTGGACTTTCATGAGTTGTACAATCTCATCATCAAAAAAAAAAAAAAAAAAAAAACTTTTGAAATGTTTTACTTTACATGTAGGGAATCTAGAATATATGAAAGTTTCATTTTTAAAAATAATTTACAATAAAAAAATGAACTTTTTCACGATATTCTAATTATATGACCAGCACCTGTAGAGCTCGGTATTTGGCCTGAACCGTACTCCCCCCGTATCTTTGGTTAGGATAGTAACCAGGTGAGTGTGAGGAGACGGGGTGGTGGAGGGATGCAGAAAAAACCGTCGAGGAACATTGGTGAGACATATTTGTCTTATGTTGATTATGCTCCTCCCGAACTTTGTTAATAAAACATCATTTAATGTTGTGAATAGGTAGGCTATTTGTTATGAAATTATTACTTTAATTTATTACCGTAATAATAATAAACGCACTGAGTTGAAGTGCAGATAGTTTTACCATTTACTGCACTTTTGTTATTCTTATTTACCTATACTGGTTAATGAATCGCATATTCATAGGAAATCAAAAAAATTGTCCTTAGTTACTCACCCTCATGTTGTTCCACACCCATAAGACTTTCATTCATTTTCGTAACACAAATGAATATCTTTCTGATGAAATCTGAGAGCTTTCCGTCCCTCCATTGTCAGCTACGTGACTACCACTTTGACGCTTCAACAATTTCATAAAGAGATTGTAAAACTAATTCATAAGAATTGAATGATAGTCGAAATTTTCTGAAGAAACTTGATCACTTTATATGATGAATATATTTAATTTAGGCTTTTATTCACATATAAACATTGATCATTAGCGAACATAAACAGAAGCTCGACTGAACCTGCTTGACGTGCGAGAACAAACCTCTTCCGGAAGCTCAAAAGTGCCGTGTAACACAGAAGAATGAACCTCATTGGTTCTTGCACGCATCATGCAAACATACTTGAGTGCCCGTTTACCACAATTGATTTGTGCGTTGATGAATGTTTGTGTGTGAACAAAAGCCTAAATTCAAACTATAAAGCGATCGAGTCTCTTCAATTTGGACTAAACCATTTAATTCACATGGATTAGTTTTACAATCTCTTTATGAACTTTTTGTAGCGCCAAAGTGGTAGTCACATAGCTGTCAATGGAGGAGAAGCTTACAGATTTCATCAAAAAGATCTTAATTTGTGTTCAGTAGATAATCGAAAGTCTTACAGGTTTGGAACGACATGAGGGTGAGAAATTAATGATAGAATTTTCATTTTTGGGTGAACTAACCCTTTAACTCTTGCGTTTAAAAATATGGTGGAATTGCTGAACAGCAGTAAAACTTACCGCACCTTGAAGTATCCTATCTTCTCATATGGTAATTTCTATTATAGGAAATAGAAATTTTCCAAGAATTACAATGACAATTCTGGATTCTTGATTCTGAAAGTTTGTAATACAGCCACAGATCTTAAAATGCAATACATGCATTGATGCTGTACCACAAGCACACAAAAATTCGTAATGCAATTACTGCCATTGGACCTCGATCATGAAACACAAGTAGAATGAATTTCTGTGTAAACGCACTTTCACTTTCACAACATTTTCACATAAATCATCATGCTGATTTGATGTCACAACGTTTCACAGGCAGTTTATGCAGAAATCCTAGGCCCGTTGTGTTCAGACTTCCTACACAAATGGCAGGCTAAAAAAAAAAAAAAAAAGAACTAAATCCTGCTACAGTTTTAGTGTGGCCCAAAACTTGTCGTTTTCAGTTTGAAGTAAGAGAGAAAAACCTCACAGGCCACTGCAACCCATCTGTGAAAATCAGTGCGGCATGTGTTCTGTCACAGGGGCCTCTTGCACAGGTAGATCTGTGCTTTGGAGGACATCACCTAGCATGCTTGGGAATTCTGACTGGCAGACAGACACTCTGGGAATATGTCACAGTTCTCTCTTTAAAAGTTCTCTTTGTGCTATTCAGCCCGGCTCTGCGCGAGTACATATGCTGCTGCGCGAGGTGTATGCACGCCTGCGCGCGTGCGTTTGCGTATATGCTCGGCTTTTCAGATGTATCCCTCTATTTGTCTGTAGAGAAATCCAAAAGAAGCTCCTTTTACCATGCAACTGGCTCTCATCTCCTTTAGCATGAAAGTGTGGAAAGTTTGGAAAGGAAGTGTTTGGTATCTCACCATCCGTGGGGAGTGCGTGGTGTATCGCGCCTTGGAGGCTTTCCCCTCCTTCCCGTTTCTCCCTTCTTTCCAATAAGAATAAGATAACACAAAGACCTGCTATCGGGAGATAAAGGTGAAATACTGCACAGTACTTTCCTCTTTCTTAAAGCAAGAAGAGAGAGAAAAAGAGAGAGAGAGAGAGAGAGAGAGCAAGTCCTGGAGTATAGGTAATGGAGTTTTTAAAGTTAGATACCTCTCACTGGCCTCACCAAGGTCACTTTCTTTGGCCTTAAAAGCACTCTCACTTTATTTTCTTTTCTCTAAATTTCAAATGTCAACAAAAAGTATATTGAGTTTCATTGTTTGCGTCTGATTTTGGATTATTCGTAAGTGATTCAAAAGCAAAGCTAACGGGAGCCTTTTGTGGTTCTATGTGCTTACAGACAATTCAATTGTGCTGGGGAGTTGAGGCGGCCGGTGCCATTGTTCTGGGAAGATCTACTCTAAAACTGTGTTTCATAACTGAAGATGGAACATCAGTCATCATAGATTTACAATGGACATCAGTCAGTCAATATGCCTAATCAGATTCTGCCTCTGGCCGTCATTTGTAATTCTTCATTATTTTCAATCTCTGTGTTATAGATTACGAGTCTGGGACCATCAATCTGAAGGTTTGGACTGAAACAACTGAGATGGTGAATTCACGTGTTTGTCAGATGAACTAAATGCTGGTCTATGGAAGTAGAACAACTGCAGGAGGGTTTGTGTATGGTTTCAGTCAGACGCTCAGTTAAAAATGTTCAGAAAAATGCTTTATCTGTGGTTTCATGATGTAAAAGACACCACACACACACACACACATGCACAGGTTCACTATCCTTGTAGGGACTCTCCATAGATGTAATGGTTTTTATACTGTACAAACTGTATATTATCCCCTAACCCTATGTAGTTTACACTGTAGTTTACAAACAGTGATAAAAAATAAATTAAATTAAATATAACATTTTTGTTTGACATTTACAGCTGTTTTGGGGATTATTTTATGGCACCAAAATCTTTTTTACTTTACTGTAGGCTACTGAAAAGCTTACTAGGTTTATTATAGGTCTACTTCTAATTTATTACTTTAACAGTTAAACTAATTAAGAGCAAAATAAAAATATATGTGTGTATATTACATGATACAATTTTTTTTACCAGTTTTAAAGTTTTATTGAATTTTTGTTCCTGAAATCCACCTTTCTTCTGGGATCAGTATAATCCTGATTTTTTTGGATCAAAGCTATCCCAATCTTACTAAAAAGTTTTGAACAACACAAACTGATAATTTGATCCAGATCAAAACCAAGATTGGATTTTGTGATCCAATCTGATTTCAGAATCCTTTTTTTCCTTTTGAACAACCAATTTTCAAGATTTGAACCAATCCAATAGCCGAAATCTGATCAGATTACTTTTGAACAACTGGGCCCTAGTGCTTACATTTGAGAACATCTGGCCAGTTGTTCAAAAAGTTTAATCTGGATCAGAATGATCTGGATTTGGAAATCCCATGTTTTGCTATTCAGGATCAGGTAATCCATCTTACTTTTGTGCTGGTTTTTCAAAGAAAAATTGGATTGGATCACCATGATCCAGATACACACTTTTCCAGATGACCAAATCTGGATTACCAGTGCTCTACGGAGCCTCTAAAGGGACATGATGATAGAAAGAATATGGGTTTTGAATTAAATATAATATTTTTGTTGGATATTTACAGCTGTTTGGGGATTGTTTTATGGCACCAAAATCTTTTTTACTTTACAGTAGGTTACCAAAAGGCTAAATATGTAGGTTAATGTCTACTTAACAGTTAAACTAATCAGGAGCAAAATAAAAAATGTGTATGTATATTACATGATATAAATGTTGTATTTTTTGACCAGTTTTAAAGTTTTACTACATTTTCCTCCTGGAATCCACCTTGAAATCATACCCCCTGTTGGGATCAGGATAATCCTGTTTTTTTGGATCAAAGTTATCCAAATCCTACTGACAAGTTTTGAACAACACAAACTGAAGGTTTGATCTAGATTAAAACTAGGATTGGATTCTGTGATCTAATCTGATTTCAGAATCCTTTTTTCCTTTTGAACAACCCATTTTCAAGATTTGATCCAATCCGAAAGCCGGAATCCGATCAGATTACTTTTGAACAACTGACCCATCATGCTCAATGTCACAATTTGATTAGAGACCAATAAAAGTGCATAATCTTAGATATTTCTGAATATTATGTCTTAATGTTTATTTAAGAATTGGTGGTTAAAATTCATTTTTTCAATGATATCACAGCATCCCAATCTTTTGTTGTGTTCCCGTCATTTTACTGACGACTGCTTCTCAAATCAAGTTCAAGGCAGGATTTGCAAAACTCCTCTGAATCACAACCTGTAATTATGATTAATAATTGATGTTTTTATTTTCTATCGATTGTTCAAAATATGTAGTTTTGTATGTTATGTTATGTACACCCAGTGCAACTGTATGTCTCTGGCTAACAGGCTAACTCACATTATAGTTCTGCTAATCAGCTGTGGGCCCACTATTGTCTGAAAACGTGTTGATTAATGCAGATCGTCTACATTAAGTCTGTCTTATTACTTGCAGTAATGATAAAGGACGGAGCAAGACTTTGGTTTACCAAATGTAATGCATTATCAGTCATTCACATTTGTGCTCGGCTCTGTTACCTCAGTTATGGCAATGAGTGTTTCGTTTTCGACACGCTGTATGTGGTAGACCAATCACAAAAGACTAGCACATCTGACCAATCAGAGCAGAGTAGGCTTATGAAAAAGAGTGGTTTAGAGAGACTGAATCTTATACTGCTTCGAATGAAACGTTTATGAATCTTTGAGAAATTAGATGATATTCAATGTATATTATGAGAAAATGAAAGTGTTTTTGACCTTGCATGCATGTAAACCTGTTGTAAGAGACTTAAAAATGGCATAATATAAGCACTTTAAGAATGCAGTATTCCTGTAATTCACACTCTCAATGCATTTTATTTCATTGTAGGTATGTTTTTCCAGAATATTTCCTACCCTCACTGTTGCTTTAGTTTGTTTTTGGTTTGGTTTTAAGAGCAAAACACCTTTTCTGCTCCAGATACAGGCAACACCTGGCCATAACAGAGTCACATGACACTGAGGTCAGAGCGACACACAATGCCTGGCTTTGTGTTCAGGTGTTCTGGTAGACTCCCATGTGATCAACTCTTTGTGACACATGCAGAAAGAGCAGAATATATGAACTTTCATTTCCAGACCAAAGTAGCTTTATTTGTGCATCTTGACCACTTCCTGATGCAATTCAGAGAAAACAGCAAACCAGCTTTTCTGGGACATTAAACAGGAAATTCGTCTTGCTCATTTTAGCTCAGTCACATTATGTAGGACTTTTTCAAGAGCAAAAAGTAGAGTGTGAGAGCTACTTTGCATTATGCATGTGAAATACTTGTGTATAAATCAAATCTAAGCAATAGCATTGCGACTAGACATTATTGTTCTTTCATATTGTGTGCGTGAAATTTTCAAACAATGACAAGCCGGAGAAAACTTAGATCCGAGAACGGAAAGAAAGGATAATTGTACATTATAATCATAGAAATATTGTAGAGGTGACATGTTCAGACTGAAGCAATAATTCCCTGTGCGGCAGTCCTTTAGTGTGGTACTGACTCAACCATGTCAACCCTCTCAATGGATCCGAGACTGATCATTTTAATACCCAGGATATTAAATATTTCATCACCCACAGTTCAGCAAATAAATCACAAGACCTGTTCCTTTTTTTTTTTTTTATAAAAATGCACAATTTATTGAACGGATAAAATCTACAAGCATGTTGAAAAGTTGGAGCCTATAGCAATTTCATCATAAAAATAATGCACTCCACACAAGGTTCAAAGGTTCTTCAAGCTACTTTGTATGTTTCTTATAATGTGCTGTCAGACTGTACTGCAACATTAGGTCACAGTGGTCATCCTTCCATGTCTGCAAAGCTGAATGAAATGGGCAGTTCATTCGGTTTGTGACCCCGTGTCTTCAGGTGCTGGACACTAATGAGGATGGCATGTGCTGGAGAGCTCTCGCAACCTGAAGCAGAGAAAACAACGCTTTAGAACGGATTTTCATTTATAGCAGACCTACATAACACACAGAAATATGACATTAAGCATTATTAAACATGAGGAGTTAAAAGTTAAAATTGCATTAAATTCCCTAAAAATGACACACTGAATCACAGTGTTCTTAATCAGCTGTCTTAGTGCCTTTAGAAGAAATTATGTGGCGTTTTTCTCAGCATTCATGCCACCAGAACTAATGTTACTGTTGCTACACTTGCCATATTTTTGTACTTTTATAAATTTTTAAGTTTGTACAATAATATTTTATTAAAACCATGAAAGACCAGTGTTTTTAATCAAACCAATGTTCAATAAGGAGTTAAATTTATTGTTAATAATGTTCAGAATAAACAAAAATCATTAACTCTCATGTTGTGTTCGGGTCATTTTGACCCGGAGAGGATTTTCCCGTACCCAAAAATGCTAGTTAATGTTATTGAATTGGACTAAAATTTACTGACTTGCTTACCCAGAGTCTAACAACTTCCCAATATTTTTTTTGATTTTTTTTTGTAATTTTTTTTTTTTTCTTTTCACATTGTAACACTTGTGGTGTTACCGGTCAAAAATGACCAGCCTACAAAAATTGCTTATAAATCTCTCATTATGCTACATTATTACTAAATATTGGATTCCATATTTGTGTCAACTTGTTTTCTTTCAGTTGGGACAGGTTTTATATTTCTTTTCAGAACGGATTGATTGTAGGCCTTATTTATCTGAGTGTTATTTGTTATTTGTGGCAGCATGTCAACATGGCACACTTAGTGACTGGACAGTTGACGGTAGCCATTGACTTCCATATACTACAGAAGTCAATGGCTACTGACAACTGTCTGGTTACCATTTTTTTAAAAATATCTTTTGTGTTCAACAGAAGAAAAAAAACTCATACAGGTTTAGAACAACTTGAGGGTGAGTAAGTGATGACAGTTTTAATTTTTGGGTGAACTATCCCTTTAAAGGTGCCCAAGAATGCTTTTTCACAAGATGTAATATAAGTCTAAGGTGTCTCCTGAATGTGTCTGTGAAGTTTCAGCTCAAAATACCCCATAGATTTTTTTAAATTAATTTTTTTTAACTGCCTATTTTGGGGCATCATTAACAATGCACTGATTTAGGCAGCGCCGCCCCTTTAATTCGCGTGCTCCCTGCCACATGAGCTGTCGACTATATTACAGTGCATTTACAAAGTTCACACAGCTAATATAACCCTCAAATGGATCTTTACAAGATGTTCGTCATGCATGCTGTATGCATGCTTCGAATTATGTGAGTAAAGTATTTATTTGGATGTTAACGTTTTATTCTGAGTGAATTTGAGGCTGTCCTCCGTGGCTAAAGCTAACATTACACACTGTTGGATAGATTTATAAAGAATGAAGTTGTGTTTATGAATTATACAGACTGCAAGTGTTTAAAAATGAAATTAGCGACGGCTCTTGTCTCCGTGAATACAGTAAGAAACGATGGTAACTTTAACCTCATTTAACAGTACATTAGCAACATGCTAACGAAACATTTAGAAAGACAATTTACAAATATCACTAAAAATATCATGTTATCATGGATCATGTCAGTTATTATTGCTCCATCTGCCATTTTTTGCTATTGTTCTTGCTTGCTTACCTAGTCTGTTGATTCACCTGTGCACAGATCCAGACGTTAACTGGCTGCCCTTGTGTAATGTCTTTTATAATGTTGGGAACATGGGCTGGCATTATGCAAATATTGGGGCGTTCACCCCGACTGTTACGTAACAGTCGGTGTTATGTTGAGATTCGCCTGTTTTCCGGAGGTCTTTTAAACAAATGAGATTTATATAAGAAGGAGGAAACAATGGAGTTTGAGACTCAATGTATGTCTTTTCCATGTACTGAACTCTTGTTATTCAACTATGCTGAGGTAAATTCAATTTTTGAATCTAGGGCACCTTTAAAGTAAAAAAAAAAAAAAAAAAAAAAGGAGAAAAGGTGAATCTCAAAAAAGCATTTCTTTCATAACAGCTTTGTTATTCGTCAGTCTGTTTTGTAAGTGATTCGACACAAAGCACTAATTCTGACATTAAGCCCTTGCAAATCCCTTCTGCTCATTTAGTCCAGCTCAAGGTACCATGATCATTTCATTTATCAAGAAATTGAAAAGAACCTCTCTCTCTCTCTCTACAGTACTAGGGAAGTGTCCTCATAAGCATCACAAAGTTTTCCACACAGCTTGCCAGTTTTATTAAAAGTTGTCTAGAACTAAGAGGGATTCTGACATTCCCAATATTCTGGGCTGTCTGTTGGCAGGCTTACAATGTATTGTTATACCTCTTTAATATAGATACACACTTAATCCAAGTGTACAGTTTGAGGAGAACAGATCAATGAGGGAAAAAAAAAAAATGGAGGATTGTAGCAAAATGAACTGTCTCTATTGCCCTGTCAGACTTTAAGTGCACATTCATAAGCTGAATTCTGAAATGGTTTGGCTCTAATAGACCCGGAATGGCCCTCTGACTGCTGCTCTCAAGATCTTTTTTCTAAAATAAAACCTTATCGTAGGCACTACTTCACGTACGCGCCATTTTGGAACCATTGTTTTCCTATTTTCTGTGTTTCAAGTTTGCAATGAAAACAAAACAACACAATGCACGCACATGATGAAATTTTGCTTTAAATTTCACTGGCTTTGAGATCTGACTCACATCCTGAAACATTATCTTCGATAAAAATTGAAGGTATCACTATGACATTCTCATTTCTACGTTTAACTTCTCAACAAGCCTTCGATTCTTGAACAAAAGGAAACTAAACCCCGCCTCGTTATGAAACATCAGATGAATCACTTCGAGTCTAAACCATTATCACAGTATGTGAATGACAAAAAGATCACCAAGTTCTCAAAAATCTTCACGTTCTGTTCGCTAACAAAGAGGAAAACAATAATAGAGTGTCCGACACGTTCTTGTCTTCACCTTTGTTCCTCCTTGTCTTCTCAGATGGTTTTTGCTTACACTTGTCCTTATAACCTGATAAGAGTGTTTTTGTTTTGTTTTTTTATTGTTGTGAAGAACACAGGTCTGGGAGGGTCTACGTTTCTGCTGCCCCTCATTATTTCTTGTTTGCTGTCGGGCAAGAGAATAACTTATCCGATTCCGCTTACCGCCTTATAGTTTTCTCTCTCTTTGGGTATTATAGTATTATATTTCTTGAAGACTTTAGAAAACGATAACAAGCATGAGATTTTATACAGGACAGCACCGTTATGTCAGTACATATATATTGTTAGCCACATCTTAACGTTTTTTTCCAGCCTTCCGTTCAAGTTTTAAAAAGTTACTGCAGGTAGGATATTGTGGACGTCGCTAATGGTCATGTTTCCAGCATTTTCTTCAGTGGTTTGTTAGATTTGTCTCATCCAGCTATCTCCATTCTCTTGTCCCGGAAAGTAAATAATTAAATACCAAAATCAAGACAACAACAAAAAGTACTTCAGCCCAGAGGAATAAATTAAAAGTGCTTGCTACATACAGCATGCTGCCTCGGGAGAAGCATGTACCTTTGAAGTGTGGTCCAAGATCGGCACAGATGTGTTTTTCAGCATCACTTTGCTTTTACTGACTCTGCAGAATTCATCATCCTATCTGTGTCAGATTCCTCTCCAACCGCACATTATTTCTCTGAGAAATGAAAGAGGTGCTTGAGCCGCTCTTTCCCGAACTGAACCCTGCGACTCAATAAGGCGCACGCTAACCACTCCTGCTTGATCCAACCACACTGCTGCCCTGAATGAAAAGGGCAACACCATCTAAGAACACAAAAACTATCGCCTAGACATCAAATTAAGTGTCCACGTGCACTAAATACTGTTAATAACAGTGTAACTAAGAAGTATGTTTGCTATTCAATCAAGGATGCTGGTTTAAAAAAAAAAAAAAGGCTAAGTCTAAAACCATTCTAAACTGCTTTTTTTTGTTCATAATTTACAAAATTCTGACTATTTTAGACCGAGTTGGACGACAAACACTGCGAAGTAGCCCAGTACCTGTGTGACTCGTCATATATACTGTACACACACAGTGAGTAGTAGTTCCGGCTACAATGTTCTTTTGCAAGACGCAGGCAGTTTTATTTATCATCATTGCAAAAGTTACATAAAGAATGTAACAAATTTGCAGCTACTTCTCTCTGTGTATGTATATGACAAAATCACGCAGGTACTGGGCTACTCTGCAGTGGTTGTCATCCAGCTCAGTCTAAAATAGTCCGAACATGACATGAAGGTAAACAAATAAAATATTTAGTATGTTTTTGTTTTAATTATGTACTTTCATTTGACATTTTTATCATTTCATTCATTATTAGCTTTTTCATCAACTTGTGAACCCCCTACAGTTCCCTCATGAACACCAGTTTGAGAGACCAGCTTAAAGGGCACCTATTATACCCCTTTTTACAAGATGTAAAATAAGTTTCTGATGTCTCCAGAGTGTGTATGTGAAGTTTTATCTCAAAATATCCCACAGATAATAGCATGTTGAAATAGCCAGTTTTTGTGTATGTCTCTTTAATTGCAAATGAGCTGCTGCTCCCAGCCAGCTTTCAAGAAGAGGGCGGAGCTTCAAGAGCTCATGCAACAAACAAACAGCACATCTCAAGTACTGCAAATGTCAGATGTTGGGAGAAAATGAACTCCTATGTTCACTCTTACATCCAACAACAGAACACTGGGATCGCTTTTGACACATTGTTGTCGGTACAGCCAAAGAACTTACATACTGACAAGAAGTGAAACTCAATAGAACGTTCCATTGCAACAACAGCGTCCAGCAACAGCCCTACGCTTCTGCCATTCTGGGGTGAAAGTGACTCGGCAGTCCACTAGTTTCTATGGCAATATCTACGGTGGCCCAGTAGTTCACAACACAACAAAATCGAGCCACAACACAACAGAATAAAGCCACAACACAAAGGAAACAAGCCACAACACAACGGAAACAAGCCACAACACAACGAAATAAAGCCACAACACAACGGAAATGCTCCCGACCACTTGTGGGCTCTCAGAGCTCAGTAATATTAGTATTCCTTGCCAATGTTCTATAAAGTCGACAGTCTTACAAAGATATCAATACCATGATTAGTTTTAAGTATGTAAACGTTGTATATCGACATGAAATATTAATTCAAAATCACCTGAGTGCACAATAGCTTCATATTTATACCTGTGAATGATTTGACGCACTACCACGGCGAATGATGAAGGGAACGTCTAACAATTCCACCAAGTGGTTAAAACTTATAATTTGTATTCATTAAATTCATTCATCATGTCGATACACAGTGGTTATATGCTGTTGAAACTAATCATGGTATTCATATCACTGCCAACTCTATAAAACATTAGCAAGGAATACTAAAAATACTGAGCTCTGAGAGCCCCCTAGTGGTCAGGAGCATTTCTGTTGTGTTGTGGCTTTATTCCGTTGTGTTGTGGCTTTATTTCGTTGTGTTGTGGCTTTATTCCATTGTGTTGTGGCTCTATTTCATTGTGTTGTGGCTTTATTCCGTTGTGTTGTGGCTTTATTTCATTGTGTTGTGGCTTTATTCCGTTGTGTTCTGGCTTTATTTCGTTGTGTTGTGGCTTTATTCCGTTGTGTTGTGGCTTTATTCCGTTGTGTTGTGGCTTATTCCGTTGTGTTGTGGCTTTATTCCGTTGTGTTGTGGCTTTATTCCGTTGTGTTGTGGCTTTATTTCCTTGTGTTGTGGCTCGATTTCGTTGTGTTGTGGCTTTATTCCGTTGTGTTGTGGCTTTATTCCGTTGTGTTGTGGCTTTATTTCCTTGTGTTGTGGCTTTATTTCATTGTGTTGTGGCTTTATTCCGTTGTGTTGTGGCTCGATTTCGTTGTGTTGTGGCTTTATTTCCTTGTGTTGTGGCTTTATTTCATTGTGTTGTGGCTTTATTTCGTTGTGTTGTGACTTTGTTCCGTTGTGTTGTGACTTTGTTTCGTTGTGTTGTGGCTTTATTCCGTTGTGTTGTGGCTTTATTTCCTTGTGTTGTGGCTTTATTTCATTGTGTTGTGGCTTTATTCCGTTGTGTTGTGGCTCGATTTCGTTGTGTTGTGGCTCTATTCCGTTGTGTTGTGGCTTTATTCCGTTGTGTTGTGGCTTTATTCCGTTGTGTTGTGGCTTTGTTTCGTTGTGTTGTGACTTTGTTCCGTTGTGTTGTGGCTTTGTTTCGTTGTGTTGTGGCTTTATTCCGTTGTGTTGTGGCTTTGTTTCGTTGTGTTGTGGCTTTGTTTCGTTGTGTTGTGGCTTTATTTCGTTGTGTTGTGGCTCGATTTCGTTGTGTTGTGGCTTTATTCCGTTGTGTTGTGGCTTTGTTTCGTTGTGTTGTGGCTTTATTCCGTTGTGTTGTGGCTTTATTTCGTTGTGTTGTGGCTCGATTTCGTTGTGTTGTGGCTCTATTTCGTTGTGTTGTGGCTTTATTCCGTTGTGTTGTGGCTCGATTTCGTTGTGTTGTGGCTCTATTCCGTTGTGTTGTGGCTTTATTTCGTTGTGTTGTGGCTTTATTCCGTTGTGTTGTGGCTTTGTTTCGTTGTGTTGTGGCTTTGTTTCGTTGTGTTGTGGCTTTATTTCGTTGTGTTGTGGCTCGATTTCGTTGTGTTGTGGCTTTATTCCGTTGTGTTGTGGCTCTATTCCGTTGTGTTGTGGCTTTATTTCGTTGTGTTGTGGCTTTATTTCGTTGTGTTGTGGCTCGATTTCGTTGTGTTGTGGCTCTATTTCGTTGTGTTGTGGCTTTATTCCGTTGTGTTGTGGCTCGATTTCGTTGTGTTGTGGCTTTATTCCGTTGTGTTGTGGCTTTATTCCGTTGTGTTGTGGCTTTGTTTCGTTGTGTTATGGCTTTGTTTCGTTGTGTTGTGGCTTTGTTCCGTTGTGTTGTGGCTTTATTCCGTTGTGTTGTGGCTTTGTTTCGTTGTGTTGTAGCTTTTTTCCGCTGTGTTGTGGCTTTGTTCCGTTGTGTTGTGGCTTTGTTCCGTTGTGTTGTGGCTTTGTTCCGTTGTGTTGTGGCTCGATTTCGTTGTGTTGTGGCTCGATTTCGTTGTGTTGTGGCTCGATTTCATTGTGTTGTGGCTTTATTCCGTTGTGTTATGAACTTATGTTTGCTTTTTTAATTTCGTTGTGTTGTGCACTACTGGGCCACCGTAAATATCAGCTACTTTGTTTAAAAAAAAAAAAAAATGTACATTAAAGCTAAAATCCAATCTGAATGATGACAACACAGCTGCAAATGTCAGAAAGAGATGTTGGGACATTCTATCTAGTGATAAATACTATCACTAGTGATCATCAAATCCTTTCAACAGTTTATTTTACGGACTTTGTCTCTGCCACTTTTTTCACAATACATTTTTTTTTTCTAGAAACACAGTCAGTTTGGGTTAAAATTCTTTGAAGTTCAAGTATTAGCATTATATACACTGAATTAATACCATTAATTCAGTGGTATTAAATTAAGGACATACATCAGAAAAATTGGGAATGTTGGACAATAAATATATAACAGAATATTTGCTTGACAGTAAACTGTTTTTGCAGTGTTGTCTTATATTAATGTCCATTAAAGCAAGACTATGTAAACAACAACAACAACAACAACAAAAATCAGCCACTGTGTCCAAAAGTGGGAATTATGAGATAACAGACACAGCAATGCATCATGTTCTATAAGATCATTATGTTTGTAGTGTGATTGAGGGGATTAAAACATATATATTTCAGACCTAGTGGAGTAATTTACTACTATTTACTACATTTTCACCCCAAAACGGCTGCCGTGCTACCGAAATGCCACCTAGTGACTGTTACCCAAAAAGCATCAAAGTTTCGCCTCTTGGGTTCTATACTCTTTGGTACAGCTGCTCGAGTGCAGAGAAAATGGTGGACAGTGAACAACTGACTGAGGGTGGAAATTATGGTAATGCAGGACTGTCAGTCAGTGGCTGTGGGCTGGGCCTGTGCAGTGTGACGTCAATCAAAACGGCATGTCTAATGAGACTGCGTTTAATGGGGATTTAAAAAAAAAAGAGTGGGTGGATTTTTCTCAGTATAGCGGGTGGTTGTGTTCACACACTACCAACACACATTTATGTCCAAACACCATGCAGAGGACTTTGCATAACAGTAAACCTCAGAGAAATGAACTTTTTGAAATAAACTGCGATGGTCCGCAGACTGTCTGTGTGGTATAATTTTCATCATCAGAAGGGTCCGCGAACATCAACGCACACCACATGTGTGAATGACTTGAGCGTTTGAAAACAAAGTCTACTAGAACGCGTCTTTCCAAAGGAGTATACTTTGAAAGGCTTGCGCACCCAACTGCGTGCAAGATGCAGAACCTGATTTCACCAAGTGCAACATGTTACTGGATCAACATCTTTGTTAACCTTGGAACAACATTCCAATCAACCAATCAGATTTGATAGACAAGTTTACAGTTTATGTCAAGTTTAGGCTTACAACCAGGATTGGTGCTTCTACATGAATATTATTCACTTATTTCCCTTTTAGGGAGAAGTTATTATGGGTATAGGTATAGGGATATAGTTATGATTACATTTTCGGATAGGAATGTTGTTCCAGGATCAACAAAATATGTGCCTTTAGGCTGGTTAAATGTTTTTTGTTTGTTTGTTTGTTTTTGTTTTTCATGTTCATCTCAGTTACTATTGCCAAACACTGTTCTGACCTTAAAAATGGGTAGATTTCAAAATGTACAGTGTCCTACCAAAGCATGCCTTTGCCTCCTATGAGGCAACTTAGTTTCATTACTTTATTTTTTTGATTCACCTCAAACAACTAACTGTTGAGTTGTTTTTGTCCCTCATTGATTGCCTCTTAACCCCAAATACGTCCCCTCATTTTATGTGACACACATAACGGTACAGTCTACTAACCTTTCTTCCTCACAGCAAAGAGCAAAGCACGTCCTCAGAAGCACCACTAAAAGGAAAGAAAAAAAAAAAAAAAACAATAATTAGTGTCATGTGTGAATGAACTGCTTCTATACGTCTAGTTAAACCCGTCAAAATCTCTCTGCTCCTTTCTGACCTGAAGAAAATGACATGACCTACTTCTTCCTCCACCTACAGCTCTTTTGTTGGTGTAGATAAAAGCACCTCCTCACCACATATCTGACAATGTATAAGTAAAGCACATTCCAGTGCACAGTCTCACTCCCAACCCAACAGAGGAACACTAAAAGAGTTTCAGCTATTATAAATAATTTACAGAATTTTTCATTCGCCCTTTTAACCTCTCTGCAAAAAGCACATTTGGCTCAGGTTAAAAATATATGCTCCATATCTGCTCGGTGTATAAAGGCGAATCATAACCTGGAGAAGCCTGTGGTTTAGTCAAGTCCAATGTTGTCCGTGCTTTCTTGTGCCGATGTTAGAATGAATGAATGTGTGACTGTGGGTCGGAGGAATATAAAAACGCTAAACAAATATCGTCCCTGACCAGGACATCTTAAGGACAAACTCAACTGATTTTCTATTCAAATGTGAAATGATTATCCTACTTCTGTTTTATGTAACTAATGCACATAATTGCTTTCCTTCCTTGTCCCACTGAATCAAGTGCTTTGCCCTGGGTACCCCCGCTTTGGTATGGCCCTGGCATGCTGCAGTGTTGCCATGGAGACCAGGATAAACCCTTGACGGGTGAGGCTAAGCATCCATGTACATACAAACACACCCCCATCTTGGTATCTGAAACCAGACAGCACAAATATCTTGGTCTTCGCCAGAGGCTCCTCTCCTTTCATATGTGTGCAAATGAATTCATGGCCATCTAAGAGCGGGCGAGATCAACCCCGTCTTCCAACGGCTAACCCAATGGAGCAAGGGCAGCCCCGTCACAGGGCCTTTCAGAAACTGCGAAATCAGAGATAAATGCATTCAGCACTGTGTAAAAACGCCTTCACAAAAGGGGTGCAATATTTTCCAATTTTTATAATTTTCATAAATCTTTTCAGTTTTGACACTGTAATTAGATATTTGGTAGTTCATATTCATCCATTAAATACTGTGTGCGTGTGTGTGTGTGTGTGTGTGTGTGTGTTTGTTTGTATATAGATCTCTGTGTGCTTTTGTGGGTATCCAGGGACAAGTACAGTTTATCCCTCTGTTCATCTTGAAACAATTCTTTTCATTAGCTGTTATCAATAATGTAACAGTGTGCTTGTTCAGTTCTCTTCTCTCTCCACTAAAACATTACATATGCACTACCACATACACTTACCAAGCAGGTATATGTGAGTCCACAAACACACACTAACACACACACACACACACACACATGACCTACAAACAGTATCTGATGTTTAGATATTAAATTTGTCAGTCTGCTCATCACATCATTGGAATCGGTTTTCAATCATTACACTACAGCACTTGAATTGGCTATGCTAAGATTATTATCAGCTGAAGAAGTGGAATGTTATTATATTAAAATATTTTTAAACAATTATTATTATGTATTTTATTTTTATTGGTATTTTTTCATTTATTTTTATGTATTTATGTACGTATTATTTAAAAATTTAGTATTTAATAATAAACATTATATATATGGTCCTATATAATACCAACAAATTATTTATTATCTAACAATTCAGTATATAATAATAATAATAATAATAATAATAATAACGTTGCAGGTTTAATATCTTAGCTAACAGCTAATTTCTCTTCCCAGGATGGAAGAGCCTCAACTTACTTACCCATACACTAGAAATAATCCTTTGTGATTGGAGGGCTAATTTGAAGTGTCAATTATTCTTATGCAAATGCATATGTTCTTTCTCACATTTCAAAAGAGGCTGAGCACAGATGGCTTCCCACAAATCATGCCACGCAAGGCAAAGGCCAGACAATAAGACCTTGTATAATGTGATGATGGTGTCTGCTTGTCTGTCCTCCCTTACACTGGTGGGTGCTCTTGATGAAAGCAAGGGATATGCAAACTAGCTCGTTTACCACCAATGGAGTGATAAACAAATCGCCTGGTATAGATATATTAATGACCATTTATCAGTGTAAGTAAAAAAAAGTAATATAGTAATTAATATAGTTTAAAGTAGCATTAATATGTACTGCATGTACTGTGTGTTGCATTTTATGGACGGCAATTTTAAACTGTATTGTCCATATGTATTATATTAGAATAAGCTGGCAAACAAGGGCAGCAAAAAGGAGAAGAAAGAAAGAGAAAGGATAGTCAAACAGAGAGAAAGAGACAGTAAGGAACAAGAGGCTGCTCTCTCAGCGTGACCTGAACAAGCCACTAAAACGTGATTTCTGACAGTTTGCTAGCACTCAGGCTGAGAGACAGTGGCTTCTCTGCTTTCACGCTAAAGACCATGATTTTGCCTCAGAGAAGTCGGCTGACAGACACACCTGCTGCGAAACCAAGCAACTCCCAGACAAATATGTGGATAGGCTTCAACAAACTAGCATGGTGATGGCACTTTAAGTGCTGCAGGGGAAAGACAACTTAGTCAGGTGGAAAAATTAGCTAACATTTTAATGCAATTTATACCAAACCCAACCGCAGTTTATACCAACTTTTTTTTTTTTTTTTTTTTTATACAGGAAGAAGATACAGGAAGAGACTGCACAACAAAAGACAATGTTCCTTGACCTTCTCAGCTGATCTATCGGTTAACAAAAAGGAAGTGAAAAGAAGACCCCAAAGAAAACTTTTCAGAAGAGTGGATCAAACAACCAGCTCTGGCGTCTTGTTACAACACAACAATGGAGCCATTGAAACCAAGACTGAACATGGCAACCGGGTCCACAGGTTTTGATTGTCTCACAAAGGGTCAAGAGGGAGAGGAGAAGCTGAGTGTTGAGATATTTTAGACGATAATGGTGCTCCAGAAATGAGACGGTTTCAGTTCGCCAAGTTTGTTTTGACTTATCTACCTCAGAGGCTAAAGTTGTTAAACCTGGATGGCTAAAGAAATAAGGGAATTGTCCAGACCTTAATGCCTCATGTCCATGTGGATAATGGATCAGCTAACAAGATACAGGAGTGTGTAGAGTGTGAATAAAGTGATACTTTACTGTTCCTGAATAATGTTAATTGGGGAATAAAAGCTGAACCCTTTCAACTCCACACCCTAATGTGCAAACTGAGATGTTTGCTTACATACATTAGACACAGGGCTTTAGTTCTAATTATACTGTAAAATGATTCACACATACTGTAAGTGAAGGGAGAATGAGATCTTATTATAGCCTCCATAGCATTCACCCTTCACCTCTACCAACAAAAACTCAACTGGAAGATGTTGTTCCCAAATCAACTAAGTCCATTGCACTCCCCTTAGGGGAGAACCTTTGCCTACTAGTGACCCAAATCCTATTGATTAGCCAACATATGAACAGCCTGACAATTATGATTAGAAGAATGGCTCATTCGTAATTTCTATCAATAATAACTAGCAAATATCTGCCTGCACAGTCCCTGTAATTAACAAAGTACTGTAAGTGTTTAATCATAATTGTATCTTAAAGTGGTCATGGATTGAGAAATCAATTATTTTCTTTGATCTTTTGGCTTATAAGCTATAAAAAATGTACTATAAAAAATATTCTGAAAATTTCAGAGCTCAAAACTTCCATGTTAGTCCAAAAACAGCTTTTATTGAAACCAAGCTCATAAAACGACTTGTTTCGGATTTTGTCACATAGCTACATCATAGTACGATGAAAGACCGCCTCTGCAGAACATCACAGTATACTTCTACATCATTGCATCTTTAAAAAAAATGCCGTTCATGACCCCTTAAATTTGAACCTGTTGCTGCAAAACTGGACACTACACATTAGTAGTCAACTCATCCACTTGTCTCCGTCATATAGACCAGTTAATGTCTAGACCACAAGTAATGAACAGATGCAATGGAAAAATGGTTTCTTAATGTCTCTGAGAGATTGTTTGCTAGAATAATGTTTCCCCAAAATGACCACCTACAATGAAAGAAACTCTAAAACTAATCTTATAGCAGCAGTAAAGGTTTACTTCCAGCAGAATTCTGAAATCCTCCAGTACAAAATGGTGGCTCACTTCACACCAAAAGCTAAGTCCAGACAAGCAACCATGATACTGTCACAAACACTGTCACTGTGAGGGCGGACATGCCTATTCACACAGCTCACACTAGTCTTTCCATGTGCCAGTGTTTTTCCTTTTCACCTATCTCCCCCCAAAAAGTGTGTGTGTGTGTCATACACATCAAAACGGTAAGGTGAATCCTTTTGAGCTGGCAGTGCAGTTGGCCACAGAATGAATAAACATCCATGTCAGGAGAAACTGATACACTCCCCTTTTCAAGCAGACGGGCCTCTCGTGGGAAATCCAGCACTAACACAATGGATAGAGACTGCCTTTTGTTGAGTCTCTCAGCTATGGGCTACTTCTTCTCTCGAGTCTGTAGCCTGAACAGACCACTCCCCTCGGTTCCTATTCCCCCTCTCGCACACAATTAACTTTTACCTTTTTCACACTTAGCCATACTAAAATGTGTTTCTATGTCACTTCATAGGGTTGGAAATCAGAAATGATGTATGCTGGCTCTCAAGCTGTTGTGTTGGTGTGTAGCAGGTATAAAAACAACTAGTTAAACTACCAACCCGAAATAGCTAGTTAAAGTACCTGTTGGAAATTCATACTAGTCTAAGCTGGTCTTTTCATCTTCTTCCTCAACCCATAGTTAATGACCTCATGGTAAGGATTTTTAATTCTGGCTCTAAATCCTCTAAATGGTAACCAAGGTGTTCATCCAAAACAAACTCTCAAGGAAGAGCTCCCGACAGGTCAAACTGAGGGGATTTACATGAAGTTTATCTGAATAACTCCCTAGACTCTGTTGGCTGGTTGAGTTGGGTGATTTTCCCTTTTGTCAGGGAGGATCAACATCTATAATAATTTTGAAAGTAGACTTGAACTCAACATATTGCCTACTTTATTTAAGCAATGTCACATACACTTAGTACCCATATCACATACAATAACTGTGGCCACTGACAAGTCACCACTATATGTCAAATGGGAAGCAATTTCCATAAAACAAAACCCAATTAAACAAAGCTGCAATATTCCATACTATTACATGTCAACCACACTGATTGTCCACACTGAAATGTAGATTTGTAAATCATCAGCTCAGTTTATATACCCTGATCTGCCCTTTTCCAGTTGTTCTTCAAGAGAAGATTTCTCTCACTCCCCCTCATCTTTCATTCCCTTGCCCTATTCTTTGCTTTCAGCTACAGTTTGGGTCACAATAAAGTTGTTATGCATGACAGTTCGGGGAGCAGAATAGGTACTGCCCAAGCCTGCTGTGTGGCTACAAAGTGGACCCATTCTCTTCGGCCGGGCTCAGTTACAGGCCCTGGGCAGTGGGACAAGGACAACATTGCTGGGACATTCCCAGACTGACGGAAACAATTAGACTCAAACCACAGTGAATCTTGGATTCCCTTGTCCTTAAAGCGGGGACATCTTGATGAACAGGCCAACTATCAGTGAACCAAGTATCTCTTCTTACAGTTGAATGGGGATTGAACTAAAGACACATGTGTGCACATATTGAAGGAATATTTCACTTGCTGGGTTGGGTTCACCCAAAAATGGAATTTTGAAATCATTTACTCACCCTCATGACATTCCAAACCAGTATATCTTTCTTTCTTGTGCAGAAGACAAAAGAAGAATGCTAACCAAACAGTTTTGGTGACCACTGACTTCCAGTGTAACAGACAAAACCAGTGGGTTATTTCTGATATTCTTGATATTGCATATATACTTAGACTCTTCACATCAGCGTATCTGTTAGAAGAGGTTAGAAGCCCTTTTAGGTTCTTTGAAGTGTGATGGATCTCTAAAGAACAATAGATGTTCTCCACTTTCATCAGGCTGCAAAATATTTTTGCAATCTTTGCTTTTAAAAGAGTGCCTTTTCTCATGGTTATGAATAACAAAGCGGGCATGTATCATACTCTGTTTTACTCTGTAAGAGAGAGGAGAGTGTTGCTTTGCAGGGATGGAGGCTTATTGTCAAATTGAAAGAGAGCAGGGACAAGGCGAGGCAAATCCAAAAGGCCTACAATGCACAAGGACTCGCACAGCAACCATGGGAATGAAGGCTACTGGGGTTCAAGGTCAATGCTAGAATAGAGGCCTGCAGATGCATTGTGTATTTTGCCCTCACACGTATTCCTCACACACATATGCAAACATACATTAGCACACCGCTACCAACAGAAGTCATCGGCACCCCCACTAGCACTGGCCTGTTTGTGTGTGACACAAAACCAACAAAAGCAGCAGTTCCGCCTGTGTGTGTGTGTGTGTGGGCGAATTCACATGTGCACATTCACTCGTCCTATAGAAACAACAGCTGTACATATACACAGAGGATAAATATCCCACAGCTTTGTTTGTCCGTCCAGACAAGCTTGGAGCTAGCTGGCCAGCTAGCTGTGAGAAATGATCTAAGACCTAGTGAAAAGAAAGATTCTGGCCAAAGCTGAGGAGAGAGTCTGTGATTAGCTCCTTTGTTGGAGGTCTTTTGAGCTTCATTGGCTCCAAAGAAAGGCCGTCTAATGAATCCATCCAAGCTTGGCCCAAACTTTGTATGGACGACAAACTAAGTTATGGTGGTCTCCCTGTGCACCGCCGCACAACATAATGATACAGAACATTTGCACATATGGTCCCCTGATTTCAGGACCCCATGTAAGCACTTTCTCATATGCCTGGTTATCCGTTCGCTCCAAGACACCAGGGGGGTTTACTGAGCCAGGGGGATGGGTTTCCTGGGCCTGGTGTGATTGAAATGTGTTTTAAAAAAAGTTGTTACCTCTGTACGTCTGTATGAAAATGCTTCCATTTCGTAATTGTTTGTTTGTTCATTCATTCATTACAAAATATATTGTTAAACTTACAGTATATTGCGAGTTTGAGAATGCCTTAGGGCAGTGGTCTCAAACTCAGAGCCCTGTAGAGTTTAGCTCCAACTCACCTGCTTGGAAATTTCGAAGTAATCCTGAATACCTTGATTAGCTGTATTTAATTAGGGTTGGAGCTAAACTGTAGGGCAGTGGCCCCTCCAGGAACTGGTTTTGAATCCACTGTCTAAGAGGCATTCACACAGGATGTAATGTTGCGTTTAAAAAAGCGCAACGGTCTAGCATGTTTACAGCATAGCAATGCATAAGCAGTGCAGTGGAATACAACAACACGTTCTGTGTGAACAGCTGCTTAGTATTTTTTTTTTTTGCTGTAATGACATCAACAGCTCTTGAGATTCATTTACTGATGGTCATGTTTTCCAGCATGATTTGAGAATGATCCAAAGAGCTTCATGAGCTTCAATGGAAGCAAGAACATTTGACCGTTCATCTGTGAAGAAGTTTCTAAAAATTAATTGATTAGTGACCTAGAAATAGGGCAGAATATTAAAGATTTCTGTTCATAAAGTTTGTTTTTACTTTCTGTTCATTTCTAGGTTTAAATTAGATTTTGATTCCCAGATTTTTGACCCCCACTGTATGTTCAGTGAAACTTTATTCTGTTAACATTTTGGTGGGTCAGTATTGTAATTCATTAAAAGGATAGTTCACCCAAAAACTGTACGACTTTCCTTCATTTTGTGAAATGTTTCAATGTTTTGTTTCTTGATAATAAAAGTGATCTTGATGAACTTATAAGTTACTACAAAGAACAAAAGAGTTAGGCTAGACAGAAACAATACATACCAGGGTTCAAGTGTAAGGTTATGCGAACTTCATTTGGCATCATTTCTAATAAATGAATTTATTACATACACTATCGTTGAAAGTTTGGGGTCAGCAAGCTTTTTTAATGTTTTTGCTCACAAAGTCTTATGCTCACCAAGGCTGTATTTATTTGATCAAAAAAATACAGTAAAAACAAGAACAACAACAAATATATTATTGCAATTAAAAAGAAATAAATAAATAAAATGTAATTAATTCCTGTGATGCAAAGCAGAATTTTCAGCAGCCATTAGTCTGCACGATCCTTTAGAAATCAATCGACTTAGTGCTCAAATAATTTATCATCATCATCAGTGTTGAAAACAGTTAATATTTCACAGATGATGCTTAATATTTTGAAAGAAACAGTGATATATTTCTTAAAATTCTTTGATAAAGAACAGCATTTATTTGATATAAAAATCTTTTGTAACAATATAGGCCTAAAATATTTACCAGTCACTTTTGATCAATTTAAAGGTTTAGTTCACCCAAAAATGAATAGTATAGTATTCTATGAATTCTCTGTTCCACACCCGTAAGACCTTCGTTCATCTTCAGAACACAAATTAAGATATTTTTGATGAAATCAGAGAAGTATATGACTCATCCATAGACAGCAAGAAGATATTGTTGAATAAAGTTGTTATTTTTGTTTTGTTTTTGCGCACAAAAAGTACTCTCGTCGCTTCATGATATTAAGGTTGAACCACTGCAGTCACATTTTAACAATGGCTTTTGTACCTTTCTGGACCTTGAAAGTGGTCATTATATTACGGTCTACGGACGAGTCATATACAGTACCTCTCGGATTTCATCAAAAATAATTTGTGTTCCGGAGATGAATGAATGACTTATGGGTTTGGAATGACATGAGGCTGAGTAATAAATGCCATAATTTTCATTTTTGGGTGAACTAACCCTTTAATGCATCCTTGCTGACTAAAAGTATTAATTTCTTTCAAAATCTTATTGACCTCAAACATTTGAACAGTAGTATATAACCATATATAGTACATAGTTAAACCATATTATATGTTGCAGTTCTTTATAAAGTTACCAGTCATAGGCGAGTGTTCTATTTATATACTAAAGTCAATTTTTACTTGTATTTGGCGAGTCTTAATATTGGACCCTGCAAATGGATTTAGACTATTAGAAGTATTCACTGCAACATATGGGAATGAGAGACAGTTGATAAAAGGATAGTTCAACCAAAAATGTAATTTTGTAATTACTTACTCACCCTCAAGTGGTTTCAAATCTTCGGTTGAACACGAAAGAAGATATGTTAAAGAATGTGGGTAACCAGCCAGTTGATGCCTTCCATAGGAAAAATATGGAAGTCAATGGGTGCCATCAACTGTCTGGTTACCCACATTCTTTAACATATCTTCTTTCGTGTTCAACCGAATAAAGAAAGTCATACAGGTTAGGAACAACATGAGGTTGAGTAAATGATGACAACATTTTTATTTTTGGGTGAACCATCCCTTTAATCCATTTGACTTATTTTTACGTAAAACACTTTTGATTGTTGCACTGAAGCAGTGCAAGAGATCTCATATTTTATTACATGTAGCACATGCCATTTTCTCAAATAACAACCACCGTAAAATGAGGGAAAAGTGCACTGACACGGGGTATTCCTCAGTTGCATTGAGGGGCTGCACGCACCCCCGCCCTTTCACTTCTCAGCAGCACCCACAGAAAGCAGAAAGGCTTTCTGACATTGCCCTACATTCAGCTGACTGATCCCACACACACAGTCTTCTGTCACAAATAATCATTACAGCCGCACCCGTGCCCGCACACACACGCACGCACACCCTCTTTCTCTCCCACTGTATTAAATATTGAAGATTTCAACTTTCAACTGGGAGCATGTTCAAGCACCCTCCCATCAAAACACAGAGACACAAGCGTGCACACACACACACACACACACACACACACACACACACACACACACACACACAGCATGTGCATTGCCCTAGCTGCAATACAAACCACCTCTATTAGAGTGTCAATCGTATTCAGATCTTTCTTTTCTTGCCAGCGCTGACTTTCAGATTATACGGAAGCCCTACATCCTCAGACGTGACTGTGCCCACGCCCATCCATCCATCCCCACACATTTATCTGCTTTTTTCCTTTCCATTTCCCTTTGTTCCTCTCTACACATCAAGGTGCCTTGCATTTCTTCCTAATGTTGGCTAATGCTTTCTAAAGAATACCACCCGAGTGCTGCTGCCCGCCTCTGTTGCGAGTACCCATGTCACCGGGTCGTCATTAATTATTCCCTTGCTTACAACATGCTGTTGCCACGGTAATGTGCCATTAAGGGAGAACCAAGCGAATGACAGTCTATGCAAATGAGGCTGCCACAAAGACCCTGGGCGCGGATTTTCAGATCGGAGGTCGCTATGATGGACACACACTGTATTAGAATTGAATAAAGGGACGATAGTGTACCTGGGCTTCCTTTTTAAACACAACAGTTCTACGAACAAGTGCAGAAAGGAGCAGGTTTGGAAGAATCACCTGGCATTTTAGAAAATACAGGGGTGTGTGTGTGTGTGGTATTTGACAGACATTTGAGGGACGATTTGGCAGGGACCATCAGCTTAACAGCAGATGCCTCTGCGGCAAATCCGCAAGTCTTCGATTTGAAAATAACCTGCATGTGACGATGTAGAGAAAATAAAGAGGTTTGAAATGAAGGCCTTAAATTTACAATATGTCCTTGTCGTCCTGACGAGTTTTGCGCAAAGCATTAGATAAAAATCAGTAAATAATATTTGCCTGTGATGTCTCAAAACGAGAAGTCTGTGAGAAGGGGAAAATGAGAAATGCAAAGATGAAGATTTGTGCCCTGCTGAACATTATGCTGTTTTGGCATGTAAACCCTGAGCCAATCAAAAATGATGTTCTTGAAGCATTTAGGGATGGCAGACCAAATCAGCAAGAAATCACAAGGCTGCATTACTCACACACTACATTATAAATAAACCATATTCACATTTAAAAAAAATAATAAAAAGCGCTGACAAATGTGTTCATTTTTTTGTTATTCATTTGTTCAATGTGTGCAATATTTGATTGATATCCAAACAGTCTCTGCACTATTAATGAGAGCAATATTAAGAATCATACGGTAACACTTTACAATAAGCTCTCATTTGTTTACATTAGTTAATGTATTCAATGACATGAACTAACAATGAGCAATACATTTGTTACAGTATTTTTATAATCTTTGTTAATGTTAGTTAATAAAAATCCAGCTGTTCATTGTTTGTTCATGTTAGTTCAGTGCATTAATTAAGGTTAACAAACACAACTTTTGATTTCCTTACTGTATTAGTAAATGTTGAAATTAACATTAACTAAGATTAATAAATGCTGTACACTGTAAACATTTTTTTTACAACATTGTTTCATTAGTTAAATCAACTTTTATTTTAAGGCAACCAGGTAACTTACTTTAAGTTAAACCAACAATTCTTTCTTACAGTGTAGAAGAATTGTTCATTCTTAGTTCATGTTAACTAAAGTTAAATAATGAAACCGGTAACACTTTACAATAAGGTTCATTAGTTAAACATTAGTTAATGTATTAACTAACATGAACTAACCATGAGCAACACATTTGTTACTGTATTTACTAATCTTCGTTAACATTAGAAAATACAGTTGTTCATTGTTTGTTCATGTTAGTTCACAGTGCATTAACTAATGTTAACAAGATTTTAATGATGTATTAGTAAATGTTGAAATGAACATTAACACAGATTAATAAATGCTGTATAAGCAGTTCATGTTAACTATGTGGTTAACTAATGTTAATGAACCTTATTGTAAAGTGTTAACAATAATAACACATTTTAGTATTACTATAATGTCAAAATTACAATGCAACCATACAAATAGTAAATTTCAATTTTTGCTTTCACTTACTGAAATGCATTTACTGCACAATTCTTATCTTTAAGGGAAGCTAGTTCACTGTCTAACAAGTATTTTACAAATATCATATAAGCTTTACAATTTAATTGTAAAGTCATCATTTTTACAAATAAGCTCACATCAAATTGATGGATTGACTGATGCCGCTCAATTAGGGATTCCAGACGGAAGTCGTCGCAGGTTACCGGAGAGGGAACTGTCCCCTGCCTTTTGGATACAGATTGCAGCCATTATCAGGACAATTTCCCAGGTGGAGAAAAGCATCAGAGGAGTCTGGGATAACGTTGAATAAGAATCACAGATGGGGTCGTGTTTGTTGGGGTGGGGTGGTGGGATCTTCAATTTTATATGCAATTGTCATTGTCTGCTGCAGACTTTCCCTTTCTGCAACTTTTATTTTGTAAAAGCCATCACTGCCAGGAGCCGAAACAGAGCACTGGGTGCCTGCACAATTTCAAGGGCATTCTTGTGTGCTGCGTCTAATATGTGACATATGATTTAACAAATCCACAGATGGAGAGGAAATTCCAGGTATCAGATATATTTGATATAAAGTAAATAGAGTACAGAGGAAAAAGAGAGAATAAACAAAAAAAAAAAAATTCCGAAGGGGTTTGATGACACATACAAATCTGTCGTTGTGTTTCTATACACATCCTTTACACTAAGCTATATTTTCCTAAGGTATATTTTGTGACAATCATGTATGGACTTTCTAGTGCTCTCTATCACACGCTCACACACATAGACACAATGGGCAAACACTGTCACTTGCTGCTGGGAGTCCAATCAAGCATTTGAATGCAGTGACACATTCAGTTTTTTTTGGAAATGACAACATTTATTCATCAGGGAGAGAGAAATTTCATTCAAAGAGCCCACAATGCTCTGCCAGGGTCGGTCTGGCCCTGTTAATTGATTGCTTCTCACTAACAAGGCTGCAAAGTCCTCCATTGTGCTCCTCTTCCTCTATGCTAATGAAGTCCAAACACAACACGCTCTTTCTTTCGTTTCCTCTCCGCATCCCCCTTCCTCTCTTTCCCTCTCCAATAGGAGGTTTTGATGTGAAGATGCTATGACAGGCTTGCTCTCTTTCTCTCTCTGCAGCTGGCACGAAAGATGTGATAGGAGCCAGGACCAGGAAGCAGTAATGGGATCATGGGAGAGTGATTGCAAACACACACATACACACCTCCAAGTTTCCCCTCACACTCCCCCTAATGAGGGGTAAAGGGACAATATCGTCATTGTTCCCCCCGTGTTTGGGAACCTCGGGCCAAGAACAACTGCTGTTTACCCAAGCAGTAGCGAAAGTCCTCGCTGTGTCCGTTAATTAATCGGAGGGATCCTGATTAAGTCTGCTCTAAAGACCCAACTCAAACTACCTTTCACATCCAGCCATTACAGATGAGGGACTCTCGGTTGCGCTTCCTGCCTCTTTCATTTGGTTTTTACAGCATCCACGGTTTTCTATTCCTATCTGTAGCGTGATCACACACACACACACACACACACACACACACACACACACACACACACACACACACACACACACGCACACCTCACATATCTGTAGCCTCATTGTCTATGTAAGAGCACTCATTCCCTTGATTTGCACATTCTATCATCAAAATTCAAAGGCTTTAGAGGCAAAGATACAAAAAGGGGCAAATAAATTATTAAATCAATAAATGTTGTTATTATCATTACTACTACTAATACTACTACTACTAATAATAATTATAATAACTATTATTAATGTCAATTTAATTATGAAATACAATTTTTACAATTTGTAAGGTCGTAAAAAAACAATAATTCTTAAAAAGCAATTGTGTTTCTATTGAAATTGCATTCAGAGCAATTAAATGCCATTACGAAAGACATGGAGGTCCCACCTTAACATCGCCGCTGTGCACATTTGCATTGGCGAAATCACCCTCTCGTTTACCATCATATATCTCTCTCACGCCGCTACCCAAACCACTACAATTGATATGCAAAGCACCATCATGAATATGTGCAATTAGGCAGGACTGGTGAGATTTTTCCGACATATGGGATGTGACATTTGTAGGGCAGAAGCACAGATCAGCATAAGCGAGAGTGACAAATGCCTAATCCCTTCCTCCACATTTCAACATTTTTCAGGTCTATCAGAATACGTTCTTACATACACACTCCTACACCGCACATTCACGCATTTTAATTCCCAGATCAACGCGTCTTGGCTGTGGTCATACGTTATCATGGATATGAACAACACCACTAGAACAAGAACAAGAGGAGACTTCTTAATGGATCGTGAAGATATGTCAGAGTGCTTGTGCTCTGTACACCAAGGCCGTTCTGTATGGAAATCGCACAATTTTGAAACCATTTGTGTGACAGAGTGAGTCTCAAGAGAGAAAAAAACATACACAATGCATATACAGTTATTTTCATACACCACACACCAAAATGATAGACAAATTCCACACTAATAACCATCCTTGGAGCCTTTTACCTAAAACCATGGGAATCCAGTGAAAATGGATTGTGTGTTCACTATACTTTTAGTTGTCAAATCACTGGCTTTCCTCACCTATTCATCACACACCTACTTCAGTTGAAGTCTACAAGCAGGCATTTTACATGAAAACATGTATATACATAAAAAAAAACTATTTTATTTCTTAAAGTAAGCAATATAATATTGCCAGGAAATTACTGTTCGCTGCAGTGCACTTAAATAAATATATATTAGGAAATGGCCACATATGACTACACAAATTTGCACTATATACGCATATATCTCAATCACACACACTCTCAGACAGACTGGTTTTATTCAGGTGTGGGAGTTTAATTTTGCCGAGAGACGTCTGTGAACCCTGTAATACGGTTCAGGTCTGAATCCTCTTGGAAAATCATCAACCTATAATCCTTCACATTGTGTCGCATTCAAATGAGGTGCTGGAACTCCCACTAACGCAGTGTAGCAGCGACGGCTAATTTACACGCGCACACACACTGAAACAGAAATTGATACTCCCCCACCCCCACACATATACTGTATATAGTAACAAAATTTGAGCAAAACACACACACACACCTGCATGTAATGTGGCACATTGCACGAGCTCCTCCTTACAAACCTCTTCCCCCACAAGCTACCACACACACACATCATGTCACACACACGACGCATGGCGAGGCGTCGCTCACACCACCCAGGAAATTAACTTGACATTTTATGGCGACCACAGAGGAAAAAAAATATGGAAGGAATGAAAAAAAAAAAAAAAACAAAGCGTACCAAAGGCACAGATAACATAAACCCTCTCCCGAGCCTCGCCATCATATTCGCCAGGATTTTCACCGATCTGCAATGCAGACGGCACGGGGTGGCCACAGAAAATGAGCTTTTCCGTCCTCGCCCGCCTTCCTCCGGAGACGACGGCTGTCTCTCTCTCTCACTCTTTCTCTCCCTCGACAAATGCTTCCTGTCTATTTTCATATCCAATTCAGATGGTCCCATTGGCACGGTTCTGCCTGATGTGAGGTTAACAAAATGAAATAAATAGAAACGGGACAATCTCACCTCAGTCTAAGCTCCCAATTAAAATGATACAGCCGCCCATGTCAGAGAAAGAGAGCGTATTGAAATGGGGAAGGAGAGTTGCTTTGTGGCCGCTTGGATTTATTTTTTCGTATATATGCGTGTGCATGCTGGACGGAGCCATACTGTCATTGCGACCCTTCCTGCACGCATACACACACACAGACACACTTTCTTTTCCATGTTCTTAGACACAATAAATCTCCACTAAAGCATAGCTATAGTACAAAATAGCAAAATATTGCGAAAGCATTTTGAGCGTGTTAAAAAAAAAAAAAAATCTGCGTCTATTTGCATCCTCGCACATGACGTACATGTGAAAGTGTGTTTCTAAGAGGTGCAACGGCTTGAAGCCGCTGGGCCGGCGTTCGCTGTCATAACCTCAAAGAAAAGATTCAAACACACCCGTGCATAAAGAGTCCAAATTAATGTATCTCAGGATGCTGAGTGCATGGACACACACATCCACGCTCTCACACACACACACACACACACATGTGCTTGTCTGACTTGGTGCATCTCTCTGTGGCTGGGTCCTGCTCTATTAGACATGCAGGAATGTTAACATCATTATGCATTATTCTGAGTGTCTGTCTGTGCCTTCACACCCCCCCTCCTCATTCTCTCTCTCTTTCTCTCTCTCCATTCGCCATATTGTGTCTGAGGAGAGGCCCAGACGTGTGTGTGCCACAGACTAACGCAGTATTGTGTCTCCTGTCTGGGGATGGGCATTATTTTAACGGCCTTTCATGTGCTGGTGCACACAAATCACTGATCTTTTTCGGAAATGGAAGAAGTGGCAAACACATGCATACGGACAGCCACACCCACTCACACATGTTTAGAAATTGTATTAATGCTCCACAGATGCCTTGCAAATAATGCCCAGTTTAGGCTGCCGCACATCTAAACAAAAGCACACGCAAAAGTGTGCATGTACGCAATAACCTCCAAAAACAGAGAGAAAGAAAGAAAGAAAGAAAGAAAGAAAGAAAGAAAGAAAGAAAGAAAGAAAGAAAGAAAGAAAGAAAGAAAGAAAGAAAGAAAGAAAGAAAGAAAGAAAGAAAGAAAGAAAGAAAGAATTATTTCATTTTGAATGCTATATTTGCTATTGGCGATAAGCAGCTGAAGTGTTATTACCGTCACGCGAGTGTTTACTTATTATGCAGCTTCATACAAAATGTAATCAGCTGTGACTATCAAGTCCCATTTTCAGACTGTTAATGGGGAGGGGCTGTTATATTTTCAATATATCTCTTTGGGAATAATGAAAAGCCATTGAGACACTTATAAAATATCATAAATTCTGATCAAGCTGAAGCACAGACCTCATTATTTTTCTTTTTAACCCAATATTTTAATATGCTGAAAAAAAAAAGCATTTTGAAATTCCACTACCTAGATTTTAAGGGGGAGAAAATATTTATTTATTAATAATTTCTTCAATGAAATCTCTGTACCTCTATTTTCATCCTAATAATGAGGGTTACGTCATTTAACATCTCGATGGATAACACTGACTTCTTATTTCATGGATATATTTTATATTTAAATTGTCTAAAAATTATACATTATATCATCATTTCTAAAGCACTGTGGTGAACAAAAAGGACAATACAGTCAGAAATGCTGAAGGAGGTGATAAAGAAGGTAGCAATGAGCAAAACTTCTAGCTAAGAACAACTCTCAGGTGATAAAGCTGATCCTCTCGTGGGTGTGGGCGCAGTAGAATAAATGTAGATTGAATAAAAAGAGGTTGGAGTGTTTATGCAAAGGATTTAAATTAATATGCATGATTTTTTAGTGTCTTTTAACCTGAAATCTGGCATTCCGGAGACATTCTTAAAACAACGTGCCCTGAGAATATATATATGTAAACATTCAGTGTATTTGCAGTGAAACTAGACTACAGCTTTTCTCTGCCTCCCCTCTCAACTCCTCCCCCTTGCTGCTTGAAATCTGCATACATTTGCATGGCATTACCATGCGCATATTCTTTGTTCTGAGAGGGAAAGGAGGATGCGGTTCACAGCCACATTGCACGTCGCTGTTATGTGATCCGCTTGAAGATGCTTGTATATTTAATGAATGCAAAAATGCTTCATCATCTGTTGTCACGAAAGGCTACCTAGCTTTTTGAAAATGAGACAAAAAAAAAAAAAAAGTATCAAAAAAATAATTATATAAGGAATTGAGAGCTGTAAATTGTGGAAGGTGGGGACTGTTGAATAAAATATTAAATTACTTTTCAAATGTAAAATATTTGTTATTAATAAGACCTAAATCATTCAATGACATGCATGGATGTATATTTTCAGTTCACATACTATATCCGGTTATAGTGAAATGCACTTGAATAGCGTCCAAAGCAGATTTAATTTTACGACACCATATGCATTCAAACATGTCACATAAAACACAGTGATACAGGACGTTTGATACACAGCTGAAGCATGGGCTGGCATGCTGTAAACTGACATCTATTGTCCTTGTGGGCTCTTCGCTTTGTGCCGCAGCCAACTGTAATCATGCAAACGCAGGCGCCAGACTTCATTAGCTCCTCAGGGCCAACGCTAATCACACCACAGCAAGGCACAAGAGAGGAGGCGCCACAGAGTATGCATAAAACAGCCGGGCATTGCCTGTGTGCTGCTGATATACAGGTATAGAGTACTGATAGCATGCATGCTAGCACTGACTGCTTTTTTTCCCTGGCGTTTTTCTTATATCTGCAAACTTTGCAAGTCAGCTTTCCATGTATGCAAATTCAGAGTTTATAAAGTGAAATGTTAAAATATATAGTGACTGGCTGTGAACACTGCTAAAAAAATCCAGCATTGCTGGTCACCATAAGGTATGTTTCGAATGCTGGTACCAGCATGGGATGCTGGTTGCTGGTTTGCTAGTCATCACCAGCATGGGAAGCTATACCAGCTCAGTTTTGCTTGAGAACGGCATGACTACGCACGTCCACCAGCTAGACCAGCACTATACCGCCTCTAACTAGCACAAACCAGCTTGGACTAACATGAAATTTTATTATAAGAGACATATTATAATGTAATGAAAAAGACTGGAAAGAAAAAAGTGTATCTTAATGTTTATGTGCTTATTAAGCACTGTTTGTTCTGACAGAAATTATGAGAATCAAGGGAGCCAGCATGCTGTGTTGCAACTGCATAAATCTGTCAAATAAAATAACACTAAGAATTGTACAAATATATTTATGGGCTATGATGCAGCCAAATTTGTATTGATTAATCTGAGAACTCACCTCATGCTGGTTTAACATTTCATAACATTGATGCCAGTTCCCTCCTGCTCACTTCCAGTGGGTAAGTAATGGTCACATTTTTCTTCAACCCTGCAACACAAAAGGAAAAAAGGAAATCTTGACTAACTCAAAACATGTTCAATTAGTTTTACACTCTGGTAATATTTAATAGTTTTATGTGCAAACTGCCTGTCTTTAACTTTTATTTATCCCAAATGGTTCACTGAAAAAAAAAAACAAGACAAAACAAACAAACAAACAACGAATGTCAAATTGGATGCACAAAAGAGCATTATACAACTTGGAAATATATTGTGGAGTCTGTGTGAGAGAATTGCTACAGAATAGTTAAGTAAGCCAAATGTGTGTGTGTGTGTGTGTGTGTGTGTGGTCCTCGTAAGGAGACCAAATGTCCCCACAAGGAGAGTTTTTGACCTTGTGGGGACATTTTTATTTTGTCCCCATGAGGAAAAGCTTATAAAAATACTAAGTGATATTTTTTTGTAAAAATTCAGAAAGTTTTCTGTGAGGGCTGTGTTTAGGGTTAGGGGATAGCATATACAGTTTGTACAGTATAAAAAAACATTATGTCTATGGAACGTCCCCATAAAACATGGAAACCCAATGTGTGTGTGTGTGTGTGTGTGTCAGTGCAGTACTGTGATGTTGCTGTCTATGGCATATGCAAATATGTGTTCATTTAAATGTTTAAATGATGAAGGAGGACAGAGTTAAAGTCAGGATGAAATCAAGTTTACTGCCCTCCACAGCTGTATAGGATATGATCTCCGGATGTCCAGAAAGACAGTCTGCTCATGAGTTACTGCAGCTGGTGTAACCAGCATTGCAGCTACCTAGAGGGGGTTCACCGCTGGTGACTTTTCAGATGAAATGATTCTTTTCTGTTTCAAACCATCCCTGTGTATAGGAGAATACTGGCAGAGGCTGCATGACTGTCACCTCAAAGTATGTCTCTGGCCAGCAGAGCCCGAGATCTCTGCAGCTATGCATTCCCTAGAGTCACACACACACACACACACACACACACACACACACACACACACACACACACACACACACACACACACGCACAGCTCTGCTCCACTGTCGCACTGATCCAGAGCATAAAATCATATTTATCTTTGCACATATTTAAGCATATATACATATTTGTGTGTAAACAACTGTAGTTTGCAGATGTTGAAAGCTTAATATGAAGCTTTTGAATGGTTTCTTGATATGTGCAGCAAGACATAAATATGCAAAATAACACCTCAGCTACATATACTGCTGGAGGGCTGCATCTTTTCAAGCCAAATGTGAGTATTTTTTATGTCATTAGCTGTAAATTTAATGAAATTGTATTATGAAATGTGCATGTTTTTTCCACAGATTCCTTAACCTGAGAGATTATAGTTCAACTCAGTTAAAAGATTGTTTTTTGCTTATACTACAGCACATTAAGGAAGACTCCCCAGAACCATATAGGTTTCAAAAAAGCTTTTTTTTTTTTTTCTTTGTAAACCTGTGCAGTGTGTTATCTTCAGAAACTCTCAAAGACTGGTGTAGGGCCATGTCCGTATAAAGGTAGTCCTCTCCTGACACATGTCAGAGGCAGAGTGACAGCTGTCAGCTTTTATTAAGCCTCTGTGTTCGTATGGCTTGAGCTTTTGACTTAGTCACTGCTGCTACACAATGCAGCCATGCATTTGTTTTCACACGGGCTAATAATATTTTATTACATTTTCTGTTGGTACCTATGAGTAACATAGAGGTTTTTGAGACTTTTTAATCCCCTCTCATCATAGGCCTTTACAAGACTTAAAACATGTTTATTATCACATAAGTAATAAAGACTTTTTGCACCCTTCTCACTTCATAAACCATTTGAGGATTTACAAGATGTTAATTATAGAATTACAAGAAATATAAATAAATAAAAATATGAGCAAATACAATATCTCATGGTTCAATCACATGATTAATAGCTGACTGATTGGATATTATATATTCTATGAGTCAGTCTTGACAGCTTCTGTGCTGAAAGCAAATGTAAAAAAGACAGAAAAAAAAGCAAAATCCAATTAGAAAATAGAAATTTATTTAAAAAAAAAAAAGCACATCAATCTTGGTTTTCGCAAAAGACAATACAATAAAAGATATGACAGCATTTTGTTACATGTTATCTTTTAGATCCCCAAATTAAAGTTATAATTTAAGGTTTCCATACACAATAACAAAATGCAAGCTTCAAAATGATCACATAATAGCACATTCTATGCAAAGGTAAGTTACTATAATATATATTATATATAATGAGTAACACAAACTGATGCTATTCAAAGCATTTTGAAAACGAACACCTTCTGCTTCTAGAAAGCACATAGCAATAATTATGCGAAGCAGCTATGCTAAAAAGCTAAGAGTCTTTATGTGCTTGTATTGCCTGCAGTACGGCGAAACCAAGGTCCATTTTAGCGCTTGATGTTGGCAGTGTTTGAGTCGTCCCCATCCCCCACCCCCTCTCTCCACACCCTCAGCGTCTGCACTCACTGGATCCCTCTGCCAACACCTCAGTCCTGACAATCAGTGGCTACTGGACTATATATGAAGGCCGACTGCTCTAGCATGGAGCCAGGTATGATTCCCCGGCTGACAGTCTGCATCACATCTGATGGCTGAGAAGCAAGAGCTCGCTTTCTCAAAAACACACGCACACACTCATAGCCGTATACCTTACGGATCATGACCAGCTACAAACAAAAACACTTAGGAACGATCATGCACACTTTCATAGTGTAGATGTTAATGTGATCGAATGCGTTTGAACAGCTTAACAACAACAAAAAAAAAAAGACAGAGCATTGTGGGACTTATTGTGAGAAATAACACCAAAGTCATTCAAACTTTTCTTCATTGTACCAAAACACGCAGGTTATGGTCGAAATCGTAGCTGCTTTCTTTATCCTTTACAGTCATTTCCCCGCCATCACTCGTAATCTGTGTAACAAGAACAAGTCAATCCTATTCGTGTGCCGCACTCGGCACTCCTGCAAAAATGATGTAGAGTGTGACGAAATAAGAGGGGAGTGTCTCGAGGAAATCCGAACAGAAGTAGTCACAGGAGATGAATTTGAAACGCATCTTAATACCAAGTGGAAACAGGGCCTTAGAGTCTCAAATGACATTTCAACTGAACCAAAACCAAAAAAAAACCCCATCAGTCCAGCTGTGGATAATGCTTTGTTTAGCTATGTGGCACAAAACGGTTGCGACTATGTGAATGATTGTAGCCTATTGTCTATATTGGTGTCCTTTCCGTCTACGCCACCAACATTTACGCTTTCTTATCTCATTTCTCAACACGTTTAGTGCAGGAGATACTCTCGTTTCCTCCCATTAACCACTGACAGGCTGAGTCTAAAACATGCAGGAATTTAATTACATTCGGCCGACTCTCATAACGGCGGTCTGGTAGCGGGGGGTGGGTTGAGGTGGAGGTAGGTTGCACACATCAGGTATAAGTGTGCGTGTGGGTGGGTGGGTGGGTACGAGAGGGAGGGAGTTTTGGTGACACCTCTGTTGCCCACTTTCACGCTAATTAACACTTCTCAGATATACCGGGTGACGGTAGTCTACATGACAGGCTCAAGAGGACATTTGCACAGACCTTTCGTCACTGCGCAGATAAAAGTGCACGCGATACTTGCAACAAACGTGTGTGAGGGAGTATAATATATACACACGCACAAATATCTAACTGACAGCAACAAATGCACATGAAACGGATCTTCACCGACGCCATCTCATTATAACATCCCTGCTGGTCACCATCTGTAGAAGTCATGCAGTAACTCCATCCGAACCAGGATAACACAGGACCAAGGTGGTGTGATTCATGTAACTGTCCGTTCTCAATGAGAATGCCTCACTGCCACTCTGCACTATAATATCATGTCTTTTTGATGCTTTCCTCCACACTGAATTCACAGGACTCTAAAGAAGCCCATCACTCTATGACAACCGATGTCAGTCCTGCTGATGGATGCACGTAGCACATTTCAACATGAGAATGAGCGTACAACTACTTCTTAGCTTGGCCTTTTATTATTAGTATTTATTTTACCCCCGGTGGCTGGTTGATTCTCTAAGAAAACCTATATCTAATTTCAGTTTGAATATATTTGCAGGTGTAACACGCGCGCGGCATCATGCGAGGCTCCTATGCCCGCGTTCTATATGTTTTTGTGCATCTGTATGGGGGTGATATACAAAGAGGTAGGCATTAAGAGTCATTTCTAGCACTCCTGCTTCGGCAGTGCCAAGAGGACGCGCGGAGATGAAAGGTAATGCAAATGGAAGTGTCATATAGCGAGTTCCATTCCAGACAGCCACCTTTGAAATAATTAAGACAGTGGAATGGAGTGGAGCCCGAGTGAGGAAAAGCTATTCCTCTGAGTGACTCCTTTTAAAGACAGCAAGCAACCAGGCACAACACCGCTGCACAAATGTTACCACAGCATCTCTATTGAAATCTTTGTTAAAATTGCCAAAAGGGCATTTTAATGTTAATTTGATGATTAAAAAGTGTAATCTCATGTAATGTCAAAGGGATGCAATTTTATATGATGACCTTTTTACAATAATTGAGATGGTTATTAAATGTAATCACATTCAACACAATCATATTGAAACGTGTCAAAATGTGTTAAATGCACAATAATTGGCCATCTTTTTTACCTTAGCCAAGGGCCACAATTCCACGTAGAGTAGCAAATAAATATTAATCCAGAATTTTCTAATCGCACACGGCTAAAGATGAATAAATGCAAAGGATTCCATGCTGTGTTGGAATATGGCGCATGTGTTGTGCCGGATAAGTACAAGGCTTGCCACAAGCAATTCGCATGTAGCTGACAATAATGGGGCGGGTTTATGCATGCAAATGGGTTTCTTGAGATGTGTGTCGCCAGCGACGCTACCTAATTTCATAATTGGCGAGCGTGATTATGCGAACGCGGTGACACCTTATTGGAACATGCGAGGTGGTCTTGTAATCAAGCGCGTGCCAGCGGACATTTTAGGTCTATCCTTTTCGCATGCTCACCACTGCTAAATTCTTTAAGATGGTGGCACCTTGAAGGAAATGCTACTGCGCTGACGGAGCCCAGCCCACCTCCTCCCTACCCAGAGTCTGCAATGCGATTCTGGGAAGATTGTGGGGCACCCTTCGCCTACCCCAACTGCATGATAAATTTTTAATTCCCACGTCACTAATAAGGATATTAAGCAGAGATTCTGGAGATTCCGCATATATGCATGAGTCCGCATGCATAAAATTTGCATAGAATCAAGGGATTCAAATGTAAGTATGCTAACGTGCAGCACTTCACTGTGCAACATTACTGGCACGTATGACAAATGCTGTTTTTGGATTGTAACCTATGTTTTTAGCCACACACACAAAATATCTCTGCTAAGATTTTCTGAGAATTGAGGCGGTACAACCCTAATTATACTGACTTAATCTGAACTGATTAATACGGTCAAAGTGCTAATGGTTTTTCTGCACACAAACCAGCTATAAGCTGTATTTTAATGGCATTATTCACTCCTGAAAGATTCCTAACATCACAATACATTCCTTTCAATATATTATTTTAAATTAAAGCTTAAAAATGTACTGTATAGTAAAAATGATTATTATAGAGCAATGTAAGCTTTAAATTATATCTATTTTTTTTGTAAATAATATTGTCAAACTTGTCCCATGCATCATTTAAGCTCTTTCATCTGATAGTTTTGACGGCTATTTGAGATGCAGTTATTGACTTATTTATAGCTCTAAGAATTTGCATAATCTAAATTCAGCAGACAACAGACATGCTCAGTCAAACCGCAAACGCGTACAGTGTCACAGCGCTGTTATTGCACAGAATGCTTCTGGCTTAGAGTAAAAATAATATTACCCAATCTTGTACCATTTTATAACTGTCATTATCATGCAATGGAATATTTACAATTACACACATTATGGGAAAATATACTACATGAAATATAATACATAATGACAGATTTTGGACAAAAACATCAGATCAAATCAATAATTCAGCAATTAAAAAAAAAAAAAAAAAAAAAAAAAAACTTACACTGAACTGGTTTTGGATTTGATGTCAAGATTAAACTACTAAACGTGGTGCTGAATAGTGAAACTTTAACCTATACAATTACTCATGTTACTAGGGGTTATATAACATATTAAAAGAAAACATTTTGATTTTTTTTCCCCCCAAATCACTGTACTGTTTCTAAATCTTGACATTGAGGTAAATTTGCTCCATGAATCATGCTGCCGGGTTGTTCTATTTTAATTAACATTTTGGCACTAGATCTGGCTTTGAGATGTCAATGAGCTGTGCATTAACTCTGATAAATCAAGATTTGTTCCTGAGATACCAGATTGTTGCTGCAACCTTGAAAGAGTGATATACACAATTACACACAAATACCATAGCAAATCTGATTGCAAACAAACATGCACACATACATTCGAGTGGCTTCTTAATACCATCACAGTTCCACAAACACACACACACACACACACACACACACACACACACACACACACACACACACACACACACACACACACACAAGTACATTCAAGTGGAAGAATCCTCCACTTACTAATACACACAAACACACACATATATGGAACCTGTCCTGCTTTTGCACATTGCCATCATACGCATGTGAGATCACTGCTTGTTGCCACAGCGACTCCAACCAGCGGGAACAACATTGTACATGTGACCTGGTCGAGAAGGGGCGGGTCTACAGGATGCTCTGTGCCAACATGTCTTTGCTTGTTTAACATCTCAGCACATTTTTAAGGAACATTATTCATTTAGTTTGTAGGAAGTAAACTTACACGTGAACACGAAAGCTTAGTGAATCTAGAATCGCTAAATCAGTGGGATGTTGGTGAGAAAGCATAGAGAGGTTTCACTTGTCCCGTTACAACACTAAAAAGTATCAATATGCTGCATGTGCATAACTAAATGGCACTTTATGTATCAAACAAGAATATTATTTGTGGAACTGAGGAGTAAACTTGAATGATGTTTAAAAATTGTGTGACTTAATTGTCTCATCTGAACCCAGGAGCTTAAAAATTAACTTTCTCATCAAATTAGATCTATCTATCTATCTATCTATCTATCTATCTATCTATCTATCTATCTATCTCACACTATTATAAAAATAAATCAAATTCAGTTTCTTCTTAAATGTTGTGCCCCATGCACTGTGGTTGAATATGTCTAGTTAAAGATGCTATTTACATTTGCAACTACAATTACTTTCCCTCAAAATGCTTTTTCAGCAAAGTGAAGAAAGAGCGTAGGCTATATGATGCTTATAACAATCAACTAAGCATGGAACTGAGAACACAAGTCAAAGACTAAACAGGCTAAGCATCCAATGATTAAGTATATTTTAAATTCGAGGACAACAAAATGTCCTCAAGGAAATAAACAGAAATGACAAACCATGTCAATTCACCAAATGCTAACAGTTCAGTGAGCACAGTATTAAAGACAACCGTGTAGAAGCGCTGCAGTTTGTGACTGAGAACAGGCAGAGGATGTGGAGTAGCCAAAAATATGAAGATTGCTTGCCCAATGAATACTGATAAGCTGCCATGGTCGCCATGGTTATAGTATTCAGCCAATTACAAGACAGCAATATGCCTCCACTGTCTAAGACACACACACACACACATACACAATAGCAAACGGCTCATTCATAGAGCTGCAGGCAGCCAGCCTACTACATAAAAATTAATATTCAAAAGGAACCTTGGAGTTCACCTCAGTCTAGGTCCTAAATCATGTAAACATGCTGAATATTTAGTGGAAGCTCTGAGCGAGTACACTTTTGTGTTTTTGTTCATTTCCATAAAAAAAAAAAAAAAAAAAAGATTATATTTTATATCTAGCAGGAGTAAATCCTCACAACAAATAATAATAAAAAAAAAAAAATCATAAATGTATTTTATATGTTACAAGTTAAAGTGCTGCCTTATAGCACGTAGCGCTGTCTTCTCTTTAGCATCACTAATATTATTGAAAAAAAAAAAAGCATGGCCCATTTCTATCACTCAAAGCATGTATAGCTGTAATGAAAGAAGTGATCTCAAAAATGATTTGCAAACATTCAGCACGACATTCAACCTTTCAACACCACACATTAAATTGCAATGCGGACATTTTGAATAGATTGACTGTCAAGTCCTGGCACATACAAAGCAAGCGCTGGATATGTAAAACGAGGGGACACATAACACTATCATAAGAGGGATTATGATGAGTTTGACTGGTGTGCTAAAAACAAAGTCTATGGATTTGTGTGATGCTAAAATGACTTAAACTTCAAACAAACCCAAAATAAACAGGAGAATATGTCAAATTAATTTAGCATGACAAGTGGATAAAAAAGCAGGCTTGTTTTTAACACACCATTGTTGTCTTTTGTGGAAATTTGAGAACTCAAAAGGCAAGGTGACGATGCATATTCACAGTGGACTCTAGTAATTGCCTGTCAATATCATGTTCTCTTTTTTTTGGCTAACACATAAGGCCCTGTTATTACAGGTACAGTATTCACAGACAAGAGCCTATGATAAAAAATAAAAATAAAAAAAAAACTACTGTCAGGCATTTAAACAAAGATATATTTCCCCCTTCCAATAGGCCTATATATTTTTTGCACATTTATATCTTATCCAATATATTTATCTGTAACACCATACTTTTGAAAAACTAAACTACAAATATAATAATTATAATAATAATAAAAGCAATATATTTTAACACACGTATATCTTTATTTTATAATTGGCTAAATATTAAAACAATGACATTGATTAAAATGTCTTTAAAGCTATATACTATTTCTTAGATCAACCATTTTAATAACATTACAATTCCACTGTGTAAAGTGTTTAACAATGTTACTGAAAAGATCATAAGAAAGAATATGTGTTAAGGTTCACTAATTGAGTCAGTGTTAGGCCTATGAAAATATCTAATTTAAATCTTCAACTAACTTGCATTAGGCCTCTAAAAATAGGCTGTTTTTTATACCCTGGATAAATTCATAATAGAGTAGACCTAGATTAAAAATCTACTGCAAAGAATAAATACAGCATAATGAGAGGGCGTTAAGCCAGACGAAGAAAAAAAAAAAAAAATCTCACACTTGCCAAGTTCAAATACAAGCGCTTTGAGGACAATGGTGGTGATGTCATGTTTTAACGCGGTCTAAAAGACAGAGCTGCAGCAAAGCTATGCTTCAAAACTTCAAGCTCAATACGCCACTTCTTTTACATACACACGCCTTATTCCCACACTTATTCACCTCAGCAGAAGCAGCGTAGGCTACAGCTATCATTGCCTGTGAGATATTCACAGCCGTTAGGCTACTGTTCCTGCTTTGGGGCCCGCGTCTGCTGAGGCTGGGAACGGTCGCCACTTTCTAAAGGGATGCAGATGAGTCGGGTGCACTTGACATCTTTTCATGACCCATGTCGCCCCCAGCCCCCCCAGCCCGCCGGCGCTGTCTGTCATATTCTGGATAGGGCCGTGGCATTGCCACTTGCCCTCGAGCGTGGGAATGGGAGCGTCCAGTCGTTCACATCTACTGCGCTCCGTTTAACGGAATCAATTAAGGAGGACCGACCCCCTCGCTCCCCATGTGCCCACCCCTTTTCATTTTTGTCAGCTCTCTCTATATGTCCTAATTATTTCTGTTTGGGATGCCAGCGCCGTTTCCTGGCCAAAGGCGACCGAGCTGAAATAAATAGTGAGCACGTGGGTTCCTCTCTCTTCACGTGTCAGTTTTCAATAAATTGGTGAGATCATATAAATTCGAATATTATTAATTTAATCTCTGAACGTCTATTAATTTATTCAGTTTCGTAAAACAATACTCCCTTAGGGGAGAATGAAGCTGATTTTTTTTGGGTTGCATCTTTGCGCGCGAGCGATGAATAGAAAATAGCCTACTTTTCAAAGCAACATAATATTAAATGAAGCCTTAAAAAATAAAATAAAACACTCAGATTCTTGTCTGACATTGTGTGCAGTTATCAGCTCTCAAAAGGTACTGACACATATAATGTAATACAATTTCTTTTTTTTGTAAATGTATCTTCGTGTCATTAGGCATCCAGAGTTTTCGATGAGCCAGGAGGCAGTTTTTACTTTCGGTTATCTAGCTTTATGAAGTGCAACATACTCATACAGCTAGATAACCAAAGATAACAACTCGCTTCCAATTCCACAACAGTAATCCCCGGATACCTCCGTGTCTTGTGTAAGAATAAATCCAAGTGGAGAAGTTGCTAAAACACAACAAAAATAGGCACGGGACTTCACAATTGTCATTTGTAGTTCTTAAAAGTAGGTATGCTGGCAACAAAAATAAATGACAGTTTCTTCACAGGGTAATGAGGATCAAAACGGAAGCTATAATCCATTTGACATCGGAGCAGTTAACGTTAAAACAATATGAGAGTTGGAGTGAGGGAGCCTGTCGAATAAGAAGCAGTCATCCTCGCACAGGCCATCATTTGCATTGCAAATTACCTCCCAATCTCACAAAAGGCTCCTTTGGCTCTATTAAATCGTGGCAGCAGCGATAGATATCCCACGGAACCAGCAGCGAGATTATACAAAGGAAAAATCCGATTCCAGAGGAAAAAAAGTGCACTCGGAAATAACATCGCGTTTGTTTCGGCACTGAATGGAGAGATCTCTCTCTTATTTTTGGCCGAGTGGTGGCAGGTTGTCCGTGCACGGAGGAGATCGGTAATGCCACAGATCCCTGAGAGCTGCTATGAGAGAGACGAGAGGAGGATTGTGTTGCTGCTGCCAGCGGTCTGAGAGAGGGAACAGGGCCACATCTCGAGGAGTGGGGGGGGGGGGGGGGGGGGGAGGGGTTAGCGGGGGACGGGCTTCCAGTACCAAAATATGGACCAGCCAGAGAAGGTCAAAGGTCTCGGACCACGGGAGTGCAAGGCGATGATGATGATAATGATGATGATGATGATGATGATGATGATGATGTCATTAGAAATCTCCAGAGTGCGTTTGCTTCCCTCGTGCAGGTTGAAGCTGCGATCCCGCACGCGCTATTTCTGTACGCATAATGTAGTTTCAACGACGAGCATAGGCTACTTGATGGAAATATTACCAATCACCCTCGGTCACGAGGATTTTAGATTGTGCGACTGAATACATGGAAAATGCTCGCCAGCGACAGGAGGAATCTTGCGATCAAGGTATGTTTAGCAGTATAGCAGATCGCTCGCTGGACAGAGTAAGATGATTTCCATCGCTATGTTGAAGCCATCATTTTCTGACCACTGATATCAGTATCTTTATTTATAAATGTATTACATATACTACTTTCTGTTCCACAAGAACTGTAATTGAGTGTATTAAGTGGATAACAAACCTGTCATTCAAAACGTGATGTTGCTGACTTTCCAGCATCTGTGTGGGTTTCAGAATGTGGGACTCACTGTACAACTCTCTCTCTCTCTCTCTCTCTCTCTGTATTTGTGTGTATGCACATTGCAAAGCTGCAAAACATACACAATAAAATGATCTATATCACTTATAAAATGTGTATTCAGTTCATTTTCACACACTGTCACAAACTGAATAGGGCATTTGAGACACTTGTCACAACATATGGATGTCATCAGCATGAAGGTGTTCTATAGGCCTATACAGGATCTCTCGCCTTACAGGTCTCTAATTTTGGCCATGCTTATCTGTCAAAAGACAGATATCTTTTTTTTTTTTTTTTTTTTTTTTTTTTTGTATTTAATATGATACAATGTTTTTCTGACTGAATTGATTTTGGTTAACCATATTAACACAGCAGTTTTGAATCATTGGCCCAGGGGAACACACTCACAGCAACAGCTCATTTAGAAAGATAATATAGTTTGAAGCTGTTAAACTTAGACCTCATTCAAAAATACATACTAAGTAGTTTAACATCATAACGTTATTCGGGCCTTCTAGAGCTGCGTTACTGCCACAATGGAACACTATTAGAAGAATCTAAACATGGCCAAACACAAATAACAAACACAAAGCACTGCTAAAATCAGTAGGAACAAAACATTTGACTCTTTGCAATGTATGGCTCACATAAAAGCTAATTCAAGCATCAACACATATTATGTATAAGAACACATGTAAAAGTTGCCTGCCTTTCTTCCAAGAATCGTAAGAGCTCACATAACATCTCATAGAAATTTGTGTGAGAGAAGATAAAAGCTGCGATTGATAAATCACTGTCAACATGAACACGATATATCCCAACATGCAACATTAATTCCCTTGAGCACAATGACAAGTTATGAGACTGTCACCCACTACTTGCAGTATCACTGCATGAGACATTGGCCTTGAGACCAGTGCTTTGTGTTAGATCAGTTCAAAGTATGTTAACATATGACATTGTTTTACAACGTGGTTATTTTACCTCGAGAATAAACTCAAAAGTACACATTTTCATTATTTGAAATTTCTTTTGTCAAAGTCTGCAACGCGACTAATAGCACAATTTTATTCTTAATGGCCATAAAAAAGAAGCAAGAGAAGTGTCTCCAGATGTACTCACTTGAGCAAAGGTTTTTTTTTTTTTTTTTTTTTTTTTTTTTAATTTTGCCGAAGTCGACGTGACCAGATGCAACTCCTGCTGTAGGTAAGAAGCCGGCGTGCACGAGGAGCTTTCGGTTTAAAATTGCCGCTAATACTCAGTTCATTACGCGTGCCTCAGCGGCTCTGATTCTCACAAGAGCACAGTCCAGGCGCACGAGAACGACAGCTACCGTATAAGCGAGAGCCAGTAAGAGGGGGAGAGAGGGAGGAGGGGTTGAGAAGTTTCCCATAACCTATTTGTCTGCAGCACCAAATAGAAAAGTGCACTGTTGAGCAGAGAAGGTCGGCATGTTTTTTCCCCCTTTTCTTTCCTTTTCTTTTTTTCATGAAGGGTGTTCGGGAGGGGGCAGTCCTCTCTGTGAAAGAAAGGACGTGCTCTGAAATTCAAACAAGTTCGCCAGGTCTTTTGTTGGACTTGAACTGAGGAGGCATTGTTCCTCTATTGGCGTGGACTAGCCCCAAGTTCCCAGACCAGGTTACGGATTGACTGCGGTAATGAATTTGCTCCGAGCGCTTCTGCCCAACACGTTTTGACTGACGGAACGCAATGGCGCAATCTGACACTGAGAGGACATCATTAGCTTGGAGAAAACTTGCACACCGATACGTAATGGCTTTTGAAGAAAAATAATACAATAAAATAAAGTGAAATCTTTAAACTTACCATAAACCTCGAGGGAGCGCGCACGCAGGCTCAGAAAAGGCCACAAATGTTTAAGGCCTATTAAGCTGCACACAATAACATTTACAGTGAGAAAGAATTTTACAGTTAATTCCATTTTCGCGCCTCTAGTTACAATTAGTGCAACGTCAACTAAAATAGCCTACATTTTAAACAATACAGCCCATTATTCTTTTTGTCTGTGATATGCAAATGTATAATGAAGAAATAAATAATGATATTGCTTATGTTTTGTCAATGTCTCATCCGATGTTGATCTACCTTAGTAGTTAGCCTACCTCCTCTAGAATGAGATTGCTGTTCGCGATTGTTCTATTTAAATACGCGCTCTGATTTAGGCTACTTTTAAACTTTGAACATACACCTAAAAATAGACCTATTTAGCCTATTTGTAGACCCTAATGCCAGACCTTTTGTTTTGGCATCCTATGTTGGGGCTTCAAACCTTAATTAGGGGGTCAGACCCCCACCATGAATCTGTAAATTATTATTATTATTATTATTATTATTAATATTACCTTTTACCATTATTGCAAAGAGTTTTGTTTAGGCTAGTCCCGTTCAGATTTTAAATATTTCTTCATTTGAGATTCTGAACGTTTCCAAATAATATTGTTTAATTCTTATTCTTTCACAGTTCTCAATTATTGCTAGCACTTGTGTTTGACTAAAACGAATTCACGTTTCGATTTTACAACGAGGTCACGTCCAATGACGTAGCAAGCCTATCGGCTACGTGCAGCCATATTTAAATACATCAGGGAAATTAGCGCATCAAATATGCAAATCCCCCAACATAGCCTTTCTTTCAGCGGTCGGAGTAATTTCCCCTCATCGGCTTCGAGGTGGCTCGTTTCTTTTTTTCGGAAGAATATGTAAGTTGCTGTTTTTTACTGAAAGGAAGCACCTTTCTTGACCGTGAATACTGGACGATATGCAGCAAAGAAGCGGAGACTCTTTGCCAGGGAAGTCGCCCATCATGCATAATGAGACGCCTGCTCCGCCATTCTTACATCTTCACCGCAGTTGGTCCTTGCGTGTGTATAATTTTTAATATTGATGCATATTTAAAAGGTATATTTGAATTTCCTTTCCATTCACGGTGGCTGTGTGTTGTCTTTATTCCATTTTATTTCCTTCGCATTTGGCAGTCATTTGGCTCTTCGCGATGCGGATTTTATATTGTATAGTAGGCTAAAGCATTGTCTCCATTATTGTACAATTTCACCCATTTAGAGAAGGTTTAACAATACTTCATAATGTTTTTTTCTTATTCATTCTTTAGAATCCGTCCATAGACACAAATATTATAAAATGCATATTCAAAAGCATTATGAGCGAACAAAGACATTTGGTCGGCTCAAACAAAAAGGCACAAAGAGCATTGTGACATAGCATATCATTAATTTAGAACATCTCTCATTCACAAACAGTCGGGTAAAAGATACTACTATTTGACAAAACAAATAGCCTATTCGCATAAAATTTGGAGTCGTCAGTGCGAACTAAAATTAGTAAAGTAAAAATTCTCTTTCTGCGCACATAACATTATTAACACAGTCATTAAAATAAAAGACACTTTGGTGCATATTTTGTAAATTAATACGTAATTCAAAAATGAGCATCATATCTTTAGTTCATAGTTGCCTTAAACCACATGGATAATTGGTCTGCCAGCAGTCTAAAAAAGAAAACCTGAAATCATGAGGCAAATGCTTAGCAAATTAATTGAGAAACAAACGATATCTATTGCTTTGAACTTGCCATTCACACAAACATCATCGACCTCAAAACTTACCGCTAAAGTCATCATTAGGCCTAATATCCATTTCCTATTAATACAATTCGAGACATGACTCTTTTCCGTAACTTTTTTTTTTTGCGCAATCTTAGGCATCTCTCCTTCATAGTTCCTACTCGTCTGATCTTCATCTTGTAAACCTTTGCTCAACTGATCTGGCACCCAATAGAAGTGGTCAGACGGGCACACGTAAAGATTTACTCCCAATGGGTCAACACACGTGCTCGCATGTTTTCCGCCTAAAACTAACTTAAGACAGCCCTGTTATAGCCTACCTCTTTATACGAACAGACGTCAATGAGAGAAATAGGACTTACTTGGACTCTGTATGTCCTCATCTTGGCGACTTCGTACGGTCCGAAGTTGTGTAGCACATGTGTGATCTGCTGCGCCTGTTTGCAACACAGCAGGACCGCGATTACCATACTTATGCATATTTAAAACCTATAGAGAAAAGGATTTCAAAACTTTCCCACAGCTCCTATAAACTATAATGGACGACAATGACTCACCACAACGTCCTGAATAATAACAAAATTAATTTGTGTTATTATTGGACAATGAAACCGATCTATCAATAATCTTAATTTATTATTATGTTATTTTTTTGCATTAAATTATAAGCATTTAAAAGTTTTTTTTTTAGCCATTGTCTTTCTGTAGCTATAGTAATATAGTAAAATGAATAGAGTACACTAGGCTATAGCTATATTTAGTCATTCGCGGCGAATTAAAAGGGATTTCAGGGCATTCATGATGGCATTCCTAATAACTAATAAAAAGTATTTTAACAACTTTGAGACTGTTTACGAGGCCCATAAAAAATATACGTTTCACAACGAAAATTAGCATTTGTAGAGTTTTTGTGTTCACTTGTCTTTCACACATTTTCGTAGCTACACTACATTAAGATTCTTGCTTTTGCTTATCGTTTTTTTCCTCCAATGTGTTTCCCTGTAAATCTACAATCCTGACTAGACTGCTATTAGATTAAAAAGATAGCCTAAAGTTAATATCATTCTTATTATCGAGGTAGATAATCATAAATCAAAGCGGTAAATATCAAATTATGTTAATGGTCATTTTTAGCACCTGTGATTCAGCCTCAGTTCCGCGTGTAAACGATAAGAACATGAAAATATAAAATGTCTATAGAATCTGAACGAACCTTGTGGCTTATTTCTCATCCTCCCGTCGTTTCTCTCTCTCTTATGTTGTTCTTTTTACAATTATTGATAATCACCGCTACTGATACAGCTATATAACATAAACTATATGAATAGAGGTTGTTTAAGTCAATTAAACGTGTGGGAGAGGGAGAGGCTGATTTCCAGGTAACTCAATACAAAGACATTCATGTTTTCTTTCCATTGTTTAGCTCTGCGAATAATGCAGTGCATAGCTTGCGATTAGCAAAATTATGAATTAAGAACGACGGTGGGTATTTACAAATATTTTATAAACTGAAAAAAACAACAACAACAACAACAACAACAACAAAAAAAACTTTAGGTTTCCCAAAACTTCCCCTTTTTTTACTGTTAGGCTACATTTTTATTTTCCGCGTATAGGACAGAGTAACCTCGCGGTTATTGATAAGGCTATATCCCAATTTCTCTTAACCTTAATTTCTATATTAAACTATATTCTAAACTATATTTCAAGCCGTTTCCAAATATTGCCTCAGCCATTGATTCTCTAGAAATTCATTCGAAGAAAGAAATATTTGAGTCGTCGTGTTGCATTTCCGTAACACGTGGCGACATCTAGTGGTGCAATGCTCTAACGGGAACTGGTGCAGAAACAAATGTAACGGCTTAAGAGAGACAAGAGCGATAATTCCATGTGATAATAGGCTACCATCCACAAATTAAAAGTAATTTATCATTATAATTATATTTGATTATGCATTAGGTTTTTTTTTTCTATCTAAAAGCTTCCATCTATAAATAGACCAATTCTCTCTCTCTAAAGCAAACTGATTTTGATACAACGATTTCAAATTGTAAGCAAATATTGAGGTAAATAAATAAATAATATATATCTCTCTCTCTCTCTTTTAATTATATAGCTGTTTTGCGTTCATTTCTTTTCGTAGACACGTTTCACAATTTTCTATTTTGGGGAAATAAAATCTAGTGCGCACAGTTTTCACACCATTTAACCAAATAGCCTCATGATAGATTTCTTTCTTAGAGTCGGTTATATATTTGTCGGCCTCAATCATCAGTGATGACTAATAGCTCTTGTTCTAAATGATATCCATAGCCCACTGCGCAGTTGTCGGACACCTGCAACTCTGGAAAATATGTGGGAAAGTCCTCCTCGTTAATTTTTACCCCTTCTTTATTTAAGCCAGAGCCCTTAATAAAGCCACAAAATGTGTTGGTAAACAAAGAGACTTTTCTAAATCTCATTCCCCCCCCCCCCCCAAAAAAAAAAAACAAAAAACAAAAACTGTCGCAGCCACTGATGGCCAAATAAGCGGGTTACTCTCGACAGATTATAAATGCGTTCTCAAGATGATCCATTTATGAGCTTTTTTTTTTTTTTTTTTTTTTACATTGTGATAACAGTTTTCAAACATATAACACTATAATGTGGCTTATTAATGGGCACTGTTTAACGATTTCATCTTCATAAAACAACTCTAAAGTTACTTCACCTGATGATACTCAAAAAACGCATTTATGCCCCACTGTCTATTAAGTATACACGAATAAAATATCTTCGAGATGTTCCGAATTTTGTATTGTATTTATGTACATTCAATATATATATATATATATATATATATATATATATAGGCCTATATTTGATCTAAAAATATTCATCTGGTAATTTTCGATGAGCTATTACCCCCAAAACCATCCGCAACATATGGCTGATTAAAAATAACCAAAGGCCGTCTAACTCTGCTATTGGATGTTTTCGTTTATTTTCAGCAGAGAGTCACCTTTGAATCTTGAAGCAAAATTTCTCTTCATTTATGTCTGGAGTCAGAATTAGCTTACTGCAATGATGGGATCTGTTATGCTCAAGCTTTTGATTATTTATTTATTTTTTATTTCGTTGTGAGTTTAACAGCGTTCAAATAGACTTGTTTAATCGAATTTGATTTGTGATGGGATTATCGAAATAGGCTACGTTTTACGAAAGAAAAAAAAAAAAAACATTTTCCCCCCTTTTCCCCCCCTCAACTACCCACACCTGTTCATTTGCTAATTTTAAATGTGGCTGGAAAAACGCAATTATTAATCGAAAACTTCAAATGAAGATTAATTTGTTAGGAAATGTAAACTGCGAATTCTTTCAGTGTAAAAGTGCGCCTTTGACTGATTCCCTTTCTTTCGTTTGTTTATATAGCTACAATGTATTTTTGAAAGATTTCTGAAAGTGTAATTCAAATGAGAATATCTTCTGTCATAAATGAGATAGAATGTCTGATGAAAACCTGTTGATTAAACTTTGAAATAATCTCTTTGTTGTGACTTTCTTTTTGATCATTACAGACTTACAAAAACACATTTTAGATTTAACATTTTATGTTTTATATTGGCTGCGACTATAATATATTTAAACTAAGTATCAAAGGTATAAAATACATACAAAACTGTCCTCACATCTGATAAGAATCTATGTGAAATTGGCCTAGTTTATGCACTGAAAATGTTATTTTGAGTACTACAGGACAACAGCAATTTATGATCAAGCAACTAGAAGTATATCTTAAAATGCAATCAAAACAAATACAACTGAAATTCAATAATAAAGATAGCCTAATCGAAGAGTATGTCTAGGCATTTGGGCAGTAGCATATGAACGTATGTATCGTTTAAAGCAGCTGGCGACTAGTTCGGTAATCTCTCTTTCACCGAATAAAAGCGTGTGAATGCAATCAAATAAATGCGCTCAAGAAATCTTTTAAGAATTGAACAATGGTGACATCTTGTGGCCAAAAGGATTCATTGTCTCTTCAACAGCCTATGATGTTTCCACAATAATGCAATTCAGCTGCATTGGCTCACTTCAGATCTGACATGTTTATAAAAAACAAAAAAAACACAAAAAAAATCTTTTTCATTATTTTTATATAATACTTAAAGCCTAATAAACCATTTTAAACATTCAAAAGTCGACGCTAATACATTAGTCCACATCTATTGCCCATGTCTATTACAAATATTACTAGCCTACTAGGCTATTATTCTAATTCTACTAATAAATAGGCTACATGTTAGGTTTTTGGTTGGATTTAAAGAACAAACATATTTTCCAGGATAAATACATAGGCTAACAGATAAGAACCTCCCTGTTCTGTTCAGGAGGAATGAACGACACTCTGCAGGTGAGGTGGGCGGGGGGGCTGACCAGTAAATATTTACCTTTTAAAGCAGAAGCAAAGCGAAAAACGTCGTTTATATTAACCCTGTTAAAGGTTTGCTTAACCGTTTTTAAGCTCTCACCTGCCTCAAAGCTGAAAATATTTAGCCTACCAACGTTCACTGTCTTCCGTTTTCTTCCATGTTACTTTTTGATCTCTTTATGTTACTCTGTCTTCCAGTATTCCTTTAAGGATGTTTGGCTGTGTAGGCCGTTGTTACAGTTTACAGTTTGCAGACTTCAAACTCATGAAAATGCCCCAAGTTCATCAACTACCACGCTCTTAGCTTCCGGTTTCCATATATGGACTGGCCACTGTGCACGCGACAAAAAGCTCCCGAAAGCTTTCTGATTGGCTAAACAAACAATCTCACTGCTACCACTTTTTTATTTAACGTGATATATATGGAGAGTTAATTCAATTATGTTTTATTTTAGGTTTAGTCATTGTCTGTATATATATATATATATATATATATATATATATATATATATATATATATATATATATATATATATAAACGGTAACAAATGGAGTAGGCTAGCCTACATTCCTCATAGGCTACACGTGACATATCAATGATATTTGGCAACATGTAATTGAAAAATAAATAAATAAATAAATAAAATTAAAGTTCTGAGCGGTTCAATGTGTGAATGATGACTATGATCTAATATTTTATTTAGAAAAAAGTGTTTGTTGAAATCCAAAGCCTTGTGTGTAGCTACACCTCTATTTGAAGATACAGAAAATAGGCCCACAAATGATGACTACACTGTAAAAAAATATTTTCATGATTTATCACATTTTTCTTTTGTCAAATCAACTTAGCTAATTAAAATGGTTCAGATAACATATTTTGTGTTTCAGTTTATTAAACCAATCACCTTCATTGTATTAACTCAATTTCCAGGTAACTTACTTTAAAAATATAATTTGATTTAACTTACAGTGTACAGTGTGTTATGTAGCTTGCTGCATAATAACATAAAATTATTATTCTGCATTGATGCTTCTGTGATTCATCAAATTTGATTTAGAGACACATACAATTTCACAAAGCTATCTTGCAATCAAGGCGAGGGACAGAACACAATAAAGATCACACCAGGACGTCTGTGTAACTAAGAAAGCCAGTAACTTTACTGAATTCTCTGCAAAATACAAATACCTTTTTTTTAAGTCCCAGCAGGAGAAACAATTTTTATTCCATACATTAATTTTTACTACATACAGCTGAATCAAGTCCCTTGAGATACAGAGATGTGGTTTTAATTTAATGACATCTTGTCTTCAAGTGGCGACAAAGTCCAGCTTGTGCCGCTGAAAGCCTCTTTCTCCTGGTTAGAAAACAAAAAGACACTTTCTTTCACCCTTACCCATTGTAGGTTTATACAAGCTACATTTGTTACTACAGAATTTTTCAGCATTTTTTTTTTTTCATTTTTTTATTTTGTTATTTATATACTTAATGGAAACAACACTCAAGAGAGAGAAAGAGAGAGAGAAACAGAAAAGGTCAACCAAAAAATCAATAAAAAAAAAAAAAGAAAGAAAAGAAAAAGAAAAATAACCGGAGAGTCATATATGGACAGCTGAAATCTATATAACAAACAATGGCATTGTTTCACAATACTGTACACTCGTTAGTTAGAGGAGAATGTTCCCAATTCTTAACAAGACCAACTCATCGAAAGGTAATCTGAGGCACTGGGAGGGTGAGTCAGAGGTACCAGCCACTAGCATGAACAACTTGTGAAGAAACACAATGGTCTCAAACCCAGAAAGGATCATGGATCGGCAAACATAACATCACTTTTTGTCTTTGGTAGAAAAAACAGACTAACATATGTCCTGTCAAAATCACAGAATGCACAATGATAGATATGTATAACAACTGAACAAAACTAGTCACAATCCACTAAATGATGATACAAGCTTACACAAGCAGTCATGAGGTATCTATGACTGTGCTGTCTTACTGTATATTATAAAATCTTCAGTGCAATGTCGATTAATGTGACACTGGAAACTTTAAAAGGTTTTGAATATTCCAGACCAAAGTGGAGATCTGGGCAAGTATCTTGTGCTTTAAAAAAAGGGGGCATATATTTATGAGTGTGAGTTAAATTTCAAAATGTCATTCTGAATGTATTTGCCCCTAAAAGACTCAGTCCGGTGAAGGAAAAAAAAGGAAGGGGAAAGAAAAAATTAACGTGTGCAACTGCACATTTCCCCTGCAATGGGGAAAAAGTTATGACCATATTTTTTTTTTTTATCATATATATTCATATATTAGAAAGCTATACACAAGCATGTTAATTTCACAGATTCTTTAAAAAGATTCTTAATATTATTATTCAATATACTTAGAAATACACGTTTAAAAACAAAACTTCTACAAAGAGAGAGAGAGAGAGAGAGGAAAAAAAAAAAAAAACATTGAGCAAAGCAAGAATTCACTGTCTCAGATTTCATGGCTTATGGTTGAAAAGCCCAAAGTTTCTCGTTCTTTTACTATCATTTCTCATATAAGCAAAGCTATCAAAACACATTCTGGCTCTTATAAACTACAAAAAGCCACAAAAATGCTTTGCATTGTATTCCTTTTTGATATGAAAATAGAAGCAAGTGTATCATACTTTTTTTTTTTTCTCTTTTTCTTCTTTTAATACTGAACAACAACTGCAAGTCCTAGGTTTAAATGTCATCAGACTGAAGTAACATGGCTCTTAATTTAAAGTCCTTCATCTCTGCGACTCCGTCCTGCTATTTTTTTTTTCCTTCAGCAGGAGAGTTTTTTCCTGAAATACCCACTCCCCCATAACTTAACCAAGGAACCTGCACATAAATCTGTACAATCCTTCGAAATTCTTGCATAACAGTTTTGTTTGTGTGAAATCAGTAATATTTTACCAACCTTGACCCTTCCCCCGTGTCCCAGCCTTGTCTCTATGTACAATACGTTGAACCTGCAACATGACATTGTCACCCATAACATACATTTAGCGAAGGGGCCCTCTGAAGAGAGTGGCACTAAAAAAAGGAATCTGTACATATTGTACTGGTACAACAACTCAAGTGCTAAGCTGTCACCTCTCTGCTGTGCTCCTCTTGTGGCTGAACATCACCGAGGCAAGTACTTTACAAAAAAAAAAAAAAAAAAAGAAGATCCAAGAGTACCTGACACTTTTTGTTGGTTTGTTACTCTGCATACATGTACACCTACACAACGTGTAAATATATATGCATATATGGTAATTCTTTACATTGTATTCCACACACTGCACAAGTTATGCATAGTAGCCCGCCCACTAAACCCTCCCCGACCCGGTTGAACTAGTCCTCCTTCCTGTTTCCCTCCCTGAAAACCCGTCAATCACAACAATATGTATATCAGACACACTCTGATAAAATAATAATAAAAAAAAAAAAAAAAAAGAGAGAGCACTTCCTCCCCTCTCCACAGCAAATCAGAGAATAAAGGAGAGCAATGATTGTGACTAGTCATAAACGGCAGAGAGAAAGCGAGAACATGTGAGGCGCCGTGGAACCACGCCGCTTCGCGTGGGGAGGTCAAGATCGAGGATGGGGCTGTCCAAGGGGGGCATCGCTTATCATGTGGCCCACCCCTCCGAGAGGCGGACGCGCTTGATGGATGGGCTGTCTTGCTCGTCCAGGCCGGGCCGACCCAATCCTAAGGGCGAATGGAAGTCGGGACGGTGATCGTCGCGGTCGCTGCCCTCGTGCGAGCTGCCGCAGCTGCTGAGGCTGTCGGCCGGGGAGCGGCCCGAGTCCTGTCGCCCCTGTGGGGGCGGGCCCTGGTGCTGCTGGTGGGATGGTAGCGGGCCGTAGCCGCCGGGCGTGGTGCTGCTGGATCGATCTCTAGGAGGAGAAACAGGTTCGGACTTGATGTGCAGGCTTTGAGTAGAGGGCAGGGAGAGATTTGAACCCTGACATAAGTGAGTGCTAGAGCAATTTCTGTAGAAAGGAAAGGAAATGAAGGGGGTTACGGATCGGAACGAGTGCTCGTGCACTCTTGTACACAGGTGGCAAAGATACAATCAAATCAGTGACATTTGTCTAACTATACTTAAATGTGGTTATTGCAGAATGAAAATGATGAGCTTGGAAAATAAAAGAGAAGTTTATTTTCTGTATAGTGACAAAGAGTGAGAGAAAGTTGCACATGTTAAAGGTACACCATGTAACTTTTTTTTGTTCACAATGAACAAAATTTAAAAGAGTAGGGATGTAACGATTCACTCGACTCACGATGCAATACGATTCATAATACTGGTTTCACAATATGATTTTCTAATGATTTTTTTTTTTTTTTTTACAAAATGAGATTTAAAGGTCCCGTTTTTCGTGGTTTTTTGAAGCTTTGATTGTGTTTATAGTGTGCAATATAACATGTGTTCATGTTTCGCATGTAAAAAAACACAGTATTTTTCACATAATTTACTTATCTGTATACCGCTGTTTCCACTGTCATAAAAACGGGCTGATGACTTCCTTGTTCTGTGAAGTCCCTCCTTCAGAAATACGTAACGAGTTCTGATTGTGCCAGCGGTTCCTGTGTTGTGATTCGACAGCAGTTTAGCGCATCTTGCCCGGAAAGGTCACGCCTCTTACCATAACGTGGAGATGCATGTGCTCAGTGTTATTGTAAACATGTCTTTAATTTTACCCTATCAATTTGAGCCGGAATCAGACCCGGTGATTGGACTGCGGGATGAAAATAACAGCGTTTCGACGACATGGCGACAAACACACTCTACAAACGCAACTCTTGTGTATTCCTGTGGGCGGAGGTTAGTCAAAAAGTGACGTCATTAAAGAAGGAAGTAGAGGGATGTAGTCCAAACTGGCCGTTCGATGTAGGCGACTTCTGTTAAATAAAATATCTCGCTTGGCATTGAACTTTGAGCTTTAAAAATGTACAGATTTTATTTATACTCTAACAACAACATTACACACTAACTAAAGTTTGAAACATGGGATCACGAAGAACGGGACCTTTAAGATAATTCTTTATAACAAAACTAAATTGAAATTTTAAAACAAATCCTAAATAAATCAAATGAATAATACAAATAAAAGAAATGAGTACATGAACAAGATGTTTATTTGCTCTATTACAGCTTAAACTATTTGTAGCCATTCAAAATTAGAGGCAACCACTGCATTTTAACCACAATCCCATCAAAGATGCTGCATACATGCAGCATGAGCGGTTTTTGATTTAAATTAGATTGTATAATTTTTAACATTTGAAGCAACAGAATGTTCTGACTTTAGCTTTGTGAAATTATGCTATATAAAACTTCATAACAGCAGTAAGGCTGCATGAGTATGCAAATTCACTGCCTGACAGCCTCGTTTACTGAAATCACGTGACTTTGGCACTCCGAACCACTGATTCGAAACAAAAGATTCGTAAAGCTTCAAAGCAGTGTTTTGAAATCGCCCATCACTAGATATTTTTGAAAATCATTATTTAGTTTTTTTTTGGCACATAAAAAGTATTCTTGTCACTTTGTTGAACCACTGTAGTCACATGAACTGTTTTAAATATGTCTTTAGTAGCTTTCTGGATCTTGAGAGGTTCAGTGACAATGCTGGCAAAAGAGGCCTCACTGAGCCATCGGATTTCATTAAAATATCTTAATTTGTGTTCCGAAGACGAACGAAGGTCTTACGGGTGTAGAACGACATGAAGGTGAGTAATTAATTACATTATTTTAATTTTTGTGTGAACTAACCCTTTAAAATAAATAGTACGTAAGATGACAAGAAAATACCATCTAAACTTTTCTCACAGTCAGCTATACATTCATATAAACCCACCCCCATTCATTTAGCATCTCAACCTACTTGAATCGTCACGTTTTAATCGATTTTCCGGGTGCATCATTACATCCCTAATAATGAGTCAATTCATCATCAATCCTTCTTCCAAAACGTGTTTTGTCTAATATAAGTGTTTATATTTTAGACCTGTCGGGACAGGACCTCGTGCGTACATAACATCACTGGCCCGTGCGTGTCTCGTCATATCCGTAAATAGAGAAAAGTTGCTCTGGCTACTTAGATGCGTGTATTGTGTGGGAGTGTTATAGGTTAGTTGTCACAACGAGTGAGAAATGTTGTCATGGAGCATGCTAAGACTCTGGAGAATAACCCGTTTTAAAAAAACGGCAAACAGAGGAGAGTCTCCTGGCAAAAAGAGAACACGACAGAGCCTTGTAATAAAACCAGAATCAACATTAGCTTGGCTTTTTGGATTGGCGAGAACTGAGGAACATGAAATGTTGTAAAAACGACTCAGAGATGGTGTTTTTATTACTCAACAGGTGAGTACGGCATTTTATCGAACAGATAAATTGCCATATGTAGCTCTCTAACAGATTTCATTGTAAAGCATTATCTATTATGAAGGGTCATTTCATTATAGTTTTTGTAGCGCTGAATTTATTTTCAAGGAAGTACCATGTCTACTAATGTGTATAACTACAGCAACATCTTCAGCTAGTTAGCTTGAGATCCTTTCCATCTAAACTGGTGATATCTCTTAAGCCTAGTAATGAATGTTTTATGAGCACTAGCATAACCATATTCATCTGCAGTCACACAGAGCCGTTTTTTTTTAACCACTAAAGGGCCAAAAGTTAAATAGTGTACCTTTAAGTGCATAAAGATTAAAATAGGCTATTTGATGTGTGTATTGGTAATTAATTGTGTGTGTTTAGACTCACCCCAGCTGACTGAGGGCAGAGTGCTGCATGTTCTGGATCTGATGTTGCTGCCATCCGCTCATTGAGCCCAGATGCAGAGTGTTGGCACTGTTGAAGCCAGATATAGAGGACAGATCTGCACTGCTCAGAGAATATTCTAGAAGAAAACACATGAAGAGGATTAATATTTGCATCAAAAAAAAAAATTGGTGCTGCTCATTTGGAGAACAATATCTCCACCTGCTGGTGAGACAGAGCTATTACACACACAGAATAGACAATAATTCAAAGAGATTCTGCATTCATTTAGTCTGGGTTTAAGAAAGTAATATAAAAAGAGGTAAATTAAAAAAAAAAAAGCAATATGAAATTCTAATTAAAAATAATGATGTTAATTATTACATCTGATTATGTGAATTTACAGTAATTACAGTAGTAATAGATCACCGAACAGAATTTTAGATTGATGCACTAATTATATTATATTATATTATATTATATTATATTATATTATATTATATTATATTATATTATATTATATTAAACTACATTTGTTCATTTATTTTTTAATAAACATTAAAGTTACTACATTTAAACATTCTGATTAAAGGGTTAGTTCACCTAAAAATTTAATTTTGAGGGTGAGTAATTAATAACAGAATTTTCATTCAACTAACCCTGTAAGATGTGAAATGTGTGTATAATGCAAAGTATACTCAGTATTAGTGTAATTGAGGTACCTACCAGTACCATATGAGGTGGAAATGGCTGATGGGTAACCGCCCATTCCCTGCCCTGGTAGAGTGGGCGTCGCTACAGAAACCACGGGGGTAGCCAGTGACTGTGCAGACTGAGAGTTGTTTATTCTCTGGTTCTATAAGAAGAGGAAGAGAGCAGAAGAACACATATAGATGACTTGTCACTTGTCACTCACGAGGCTTGAATATATCTGTATCTTCATCAAACAAATGATGGAGCACCGCCCACCAAAATAATGAAGGGAAAATAGTCGTTTTACACGAAGCACCACTGAATCTGCTCAACCTATGATTTACAATCCCTCATAGGGCACTTGGTCGCTATAGAAACTCAAGGTCTCCAAGGCAACAGAACTAGCAAAAGAAGGGTTGGAGGTGTTTTTTTCCTCTTTTGTCAGGCTGGCATGATGACTGAATGATGCGACAGAGATTAAGAAAAGCAGAGATGGACACAGAGAGGTGAATAAACCTGAGAACGAGACGACTCTTATAACCACTAGATGTCACTCTGGAGCTTGGTTGTGTAGATGTTCCTAATACGAAATTGCATTTAAGCACTTTTACAGGTCAACATGTGCATCTCCCTATTGGCATTAGAACAATAAGCTAAACAATATCTGACCAAACACTACTGGTCTCATCATTTTATGTGTATGAGGATGACAAATGGCCTTCAGAACTATTAGCCTATGTCACCAGTTTGAGTGACAGTGCCACTTACCAATAGAAGGTCAACATCCTCAGACTGATGGCAGTAAAGGGAGGGTGATAAATCCAGAATTAGTGTCATTGGCTGACAGTGGCAGTGAGTGAAGCTGATGGCCGCCTATGACACTACGTGAACCTACAGAAGCGTACTTCACCAAACAAGACAAAAGCTGCTGAGGTGACTACTTAAGTTGTTTCTAATAGAGCTCTAACCTGTGCTTATTGGATTATAAAACTACTGGAGAGGAAGTGAGAAGAAAGGAGAGGAGAACCATGGAGGATTACGAAGGAACTGAGGCGTGTGGTTTTATGGATGTAGTACCATCGTGGCTGTTAGTAAAATTCAACACACTTTGGTAAACTTACAATGGAGGGCATGTTGTTCTTGGCCCCAGGTGGGATGAGCACTCGGAGGTCAGGCTTACGGCTGTTCATCCCCAGGTTCACTGGTGGAGGGGACTTGGCCTGCATGCTCTTGTTCATTCCTCCGGAGGACACCAGAAGTCCTGGAGAGTTACGGTGGTTTCCATAGCCATTTCCTAATGAGAGACAGAAAGGGAGGGGAAAAGGGCGTTAGGCACAACAGAGCCAAATTGAGTACATCAAACTTTCACCGTGCCACACAATTTAAGCAAGCTTCATTTCACTCTCTCGCCTGCACCAGAATGCACCATTTACACCGTCATCTACTGTGAAGCTTCTATTCAACCCTGTCTGCAGCTCTCCACACGGTTCCAGTGAGCCTTCACCACATGCAGCCATTAAACACTGTTTTATCCGTTCTGGAGTATTGCAACCATCTTTCACCAAGAATGTGCTCTTTCAATTCAATGTTTCCACACCATTTCACACAACTTGCACCTCCACCACCACTCATTCATTTGCACCAAGCACTTGGTAAACACACCCTCTCATTCACCCTCCATCAAATCAAGCCAGACTAATTCAGCTACCCCAAATCACCCCGTCACGCTCAAATGATTTTCACTCATGAATCATTATATGTCATTATGATTCAAAATATGTTTTTTTTTTTTTTTTTTTGTCAGCCTCTGTTTGAGTAAAAAGATCCAAGCTCTCAGTTCAACTGATTATCATGGATAAGCTATGTAATTTTTGTCACTGATTCTTAAGACACAAGACAAAACATATTTGATTTAAAAAAAGTAAGATTTTCACTTTGAAATTAAGCAGAGATGAAATACAATTTTATTTATTTTCCTAATCAAAATGACATTATCACTCATTACCTCTTAAACCCCTTCATATACAGATATAAAATATAAAAATAAATTATACAAATAAAATATAATATATATTAAGCTTTAGAGTTAGAAACATAAAAATGATAATATATAAAGTAAAAAATAAAAAAAATAAAAAATAAAAATAAATAAAATAAAATAAAATAAAATAAAATAAAATAAAATAAAATAAAATAAAATAAAATAAAATAATCGACCGGAGGAAAGGTAACCTTTTTCATAAGGCTTCACAGTTGTGTCACCTACTTTTTTAGTCAACACTATCTGATATTTAGGAAAACATTCTCTTTTAAAAGACGTAGCAAAATGTTGGTAGTGAGGTGTTTGGACTTTAAATTATGGTCAATTCATGACAGACTGCTTGAATGTTTCTGTTTGAGAGCAAACTGTTGCAGCATCATGAAGTCGAGAAATGAAAATGTGGAGTGTGGGTAGATAAAGAGAAAGAGAGAGGAGAGAGATGAGGCTCATTTGTTCCTCTTGTGGTTTTTGCGGTAAGGAGGCAGGTGTTTGATGAATAGAGACAGGTGGCAATGGTAACTCTGGGTGCTCTAAGAGCTGATGTTAAATGAGAGCAAAACAGTAAAAACTTCATTAGGTAAAACATGTATTATTGTTATTTTTTAGCAGAACACCACTTTTTTTGTTTATATTATACTTATATAATATAATAATGTTATATTACACTTTTTTGTCTTAAGATATACAGCAGTAATATTTTTGTATTTTTTACTAAGGCACATTTATAAAAGTTACTTCAATGTCCTAATTTATGCCCATTCCTAGCTTAATCTAGGCCCTGTCTGTGAAAACAGGCCTTAATGTACAAATTACACATGAAACATTAGAATGTACAATATGAGGGAGAAAATGGATTTTGAATGATATTCCAGTCATTTTAAGACATTTTATTTCAGCTGTAAAGGATCACTCCAAGTCCCATCTGGAGCACAATGGGAAGGTTGCCACTATCACATCTCACTTCCCAAGGCAGCAGTCTCTATGAATGACATAAAATGCATGGCCCTTAACTACTGACAGTGAAGGTCGTCATTTGGCAATCAATGATAAATACATGTGTGCACATGTGGCTTTCTCTTATGACTACCAGAAGTGGATCAGACAAGCAATCTTTATTCCTCATCCACAATTGCTAACCCAACTTCATCATCTCCAAAGAACCAGAGGGGTACATTATACTGGAAAAAAAAATAGGAGGGATCGGAGGAAAGAAGTACAGAGTCTTTGTTTCAATCCAAATTTTTTTTTTTGCTTTCGAGGGGAAAAATGTGGAGTGCTGCATGGCTTTTGCCACTTAAAAGAGGGTTAGGAATTATACGGTAGACATAAATGAATTTCCCAATCATGCACTCGAGAGGAAAACTAGACGCAGATGTCGTCCTCGGCAATTTCGCCCTGGTGATCTTTCTTTAATTTGAAGGCGATGGTTTTTGTTGTTTTCAAATGAGAAGTCTTGAAAGCGCAATTTGCACGATTCAAGGAAAATAAGGAGGACATGAGCCGGGAACCAGGAAGAGTAACTGTGATTGTGAGAGATTGTGTTTGTACAAGTGTGAGCGGGTAGATGTATGTGCCATGTGCACTGATGCATTTCCTGTCTCCTCATACATAGTGAAGTACAGGGCTCGAAAAACAGCTGGCTGGAGCTCTTCTCTAAACACTTAAACAGCCACACTTCATTGTTTGCAGTGGAGATGAGGAAATAAAACTGCATTTGATCCCCTAAAAATACATTTCCACACTTAAAGGAATATAACAGGCTCGGTACAAGTAGAGCTCAATCGACAGCACTCGTGCTGATTACCACGAAAACTCATCCCCGCTTTTCTCTCTCTCTAAAACAACAAAAATACATTAACTGGGTTACACTGAAAAACCTACAATGGAAGTGAATGGGGACAATTCAAAGACATTAAAATACTCACTAGCCATGTTTCTATTACAGATTTCCACAAAACTTAAAAAACTATTGAGAAATGATGGCGTTTCCATTAACCGATGCTATGCGACTAAAACAATTTTTTTTCCAAAAAAAGTCATTCCAAAAATTATGGCAACGGATGTGGGTAAGTTTACATATATCCCAGCCACTGCACATTATTTTTTTATCAAAAGAGAATATAGGCATATTATCCAATGTTATCCATTTATGGCAAAAAAAGCCCCTTATACTTGGGATCAGCCATGTATGAGGTGTTTCTGGGTGTTTCTCCCTCCCTATCTGCTTCGAGGTCTTGATAAATTCAAATTGTGGCATTTATTTGTTGTTTTGAATCAAGTAGTCCCGTAATACTTTTGTTTTTAATGAGTTTAATGAAGAACTCTCGTCTTCTGTCCAAATATATAGCACCCTCTATGAATTAAAGAATGACGGACTTTTACATACAGCAGGTGACCTATCAATGCGGAGAAAAAAAAAAAAAAAAAAAAAAAAAAAAAACTGTTTCCATTGCAGTTTTGCAAAATATTCCTTTTTTGAATTGCCTGAAAACCACGTCATGCGAGCGTAAAAACTTTTTTGGAATATATGGGAGCTTCTGCGAAATTGACGTGTTTCCATTGAGCGTATTTTTAATTCGCAATTTCAATATGTGCAATGTAAAGAGTAATGGAAACGCAGCTACTGTTTCTATACTATAGCCAGATGAAATAACCAATTTGCATGTTAACAATATTATTGAGATTTAAAAGAAAATAAATAAAAATAAAATTTGTATTTAAAGTTTCCATGTAAAGTTATAACTTTGATGCAATATCATAAACTACTGTAAAAAATAATGATTTAAGCAGCTTTATGGCTCAAATAATACACAAGATTTAACATCTGAATGAATGTACCAGTTTTTATTAAGTTATAAGCTGCACATTTCTGTTTATAAATCTTTAAATCTGTTTTTTGGCCCAATTCACTTCCATTTTCAGTGGCCCCATTCACTTCCAGCATGTATGCTGATAACGTTGATTAAGCTTAACTTGCATCTTGTTTTGAAGCCAAAATATTCAATTAAAGTCTTTTAACCAATAATCTAGGGCCATATATAATATATGAATATCTGTTCATTTTAAACCTTTTAGGTTGAAGTGATATGACAGATACACAATGAGAAAATCCAAACTCTTTCTGTAATTATTATCGTACAAAAGGACCGAGAGACTGGCCTCTGTTCTGCTCTGGTAACCATAGAAACCTGTGATTTCATGATGTGTGCAGGTTAATTAAAGAGGCCAGTACAGTACAGTACACCCTGAGCCAATCATAAAACACACAGACTGCTCAAATCACACAGGCCGGGATGTATTTAACAACCAGGGCGCTGCCGTCTGTGATTAGCAATACCACGCAAGAGTTAAAGTGACCCGTCGAGAGCAGGCAGACGGAGACGATGAGTTCAACTAAGGACGTGCGCTAGACACTGGTGATGAATGAGCCACGGCGACTTGATTTATGGATCATAAGCAGCACAGCTGGGATTCAGGTGGCCAATAAGTAGCACAAAACTCATTTATCTCATGCTATTCAACTTATTTTTTACAGTTGCTTGTTCTGTAAGTCACAGAGAACGGCATCTCAGATTCAAAAGCAGTGCACTATAGGCCACAACAGTGTCCATCTTCTGACTCATGCTGTTTCCCTTGCAAAAGCCACACAAGTCTCTTCCCTGTGCGTTTGTGGCCCAGCTATCGCCCTCACAATGGGGAAGTGCTAAAATTACAGCTGCCCAGAAACGAGTGGTCCCCTCCTCACACACAAATCGCCTGATGTGTACACATGATAAAGGAGCCGATTCTATTTCTGGGGCTCCGCAGAGGAGGCTTAACAGTAAATGGGCTTGGCCTAAGTTTCCACTCAGCGTCAAAGCAAACTGACCGGCCAGTGTGGTTAAGCACACGCTCGCTTTCCCTGCAAGTTGGACCGTCTCTGATTTCTTATTGTGGTGTAACGGTCGCATTTAATCCTGTTGTCCGTGTTTGTTGATTCGGTGTTGAGGTTTCAGGCCAGCCTCGGTTCTAGCAACTGAAAGAATTGCACACGCACTGCTACTGCAATGACCTGTAAACTGCAGAGGTGTGGTAGGACCAAATGCGTGTACGCAGTAAATTAACAATAAATACCATAGAAAGGATAAAGTCAATGGACTTGCTATGGGACTCCACCTAAGAGACAAAAAATAGACTGGCCACTTCACTTTCTCCTATGTGTTGGCTGACCTTTCTCTATCTCATAGCACAACCCATATGTCACAGATGCATAAATACACGTAGCAGAGGACTTGCGGTTGTCTGAGAATGCCAGGGTGCCAGCCAAATAAGTAGCTGTCTGCGACGAACATCGTACCATGACACACTTTGCTGGCAAAACACTACTCCATAACATAACTTGAAAAATATATTCAAATGTATTAACTATATATACAGTACTGATCTAAAGGTGGGGTTTTGTCTCTTATGCTCATCAAGGCTCTGTTTATTTGATCAAAAATACAGTAAAAAAAAATATATTGTGAAATTTTGTAAAATGGAATTTATTTCTGATTTTCAGCATCATTACTCCAGTCTTCAGTGTCACATGATCCTTCAGAAATCATTCTGATTTGGTGCTCAAGAAACATAATCAATGTTCAGTCAATGCCTTTACTGTCACTTTTGATCACTTTAATGCATCCTAGATGAATACAATTATTAATTTCTATTATTAATTATTTCTAATTATTAATATATATATACTGTATATAGTGCTTAACAAATTTTTTTATTAAAAAATGTAAGGTTTGTGCCACAGCTGCCCTATACTAACAGTATTGTTGATTGCTAAAATCATTTTTTATGTTTCTGTAATGGTTAATCCACCAGTATGTGTAAGCTCTTTAGTCACAGTAGTGTTTCTAATGCATTTCTAAGGCATTTAATGGATTCAAAGACAGTTGCTAGTACATAAAAACAATGCCGGCAAGAATGCAAGCTGTTATCGAGGCCATACAAAATAAAAAAATAATATATATATATATATTTTTTGGTTATTATGAGTGAATAAGGACTATTTAGTTGCCTAATAAATGACAATAACATTTTTTATTTAAAGTAAGTTTTTGACAGATTCCTAAAATATTTGTGTTTTCTCGTTATTGAGACAGGTGGTCTAATAAACTTATTAAGCACTGTATATATAATTAAGAAACAGAATCTTTTTTTTTTTTTTTTTTTTTTTTTTTAAGTAGGATATTAAACATATTGGAATCAAGAGGTAACGAAGGCTACCATATGAGAAAGAGAAAAAGACTCATGAATATTCATATCATATTCATATTATAGACCATTAAAAGGCCTCTTGTTTCATTTGACTCTCTTCAACTCTTGTTTCCAGAGTTGTGGCCTACATCAACTCCACACTGTGCCCTGTGTTAGCCTGTCGTCGGCACAATGGCTATACTTGATGGCTGTGGACCTTGAATGTGGACAGCAGGGCCACACCAACAAGTGGTACTTTTGTGCATTCGAGACAGTGAAGAGAGGGGGTCAGTTGACAGACCTCACCCTCACCCTCATACAATGGACCCCGGGCCAGACAAGGTTACCCAGCTGTGTCTCAGCAACCCGGAAGCCAAGTTCAAAACATCTACTGTCCCGCTTTAAATATCCAAGCCATGCTTCTGTGACCACTGGTTAGTGGTTAAGACTGGCATACCCACATACACACACACAGACACAAACAGACGTGCAGACACGCACACGCGCAGACGTCCACATATACCCAGAGACTCTGAGGCAACCACAAGTCAAAGCACCAATCCGACTGTATAACTATTGCTTTCAAGTGGATTGTTCTGGTATACAGAAACTCATATACAAATTCTCTGAAAGGAGTGGGCTACTAGATGGAAAAATATTCCAAGTATGTTTTACTCCAAACATACGATAGGCCTTATCCTACAAAATACATAAAGCAGAAGTACAGGGTGAGAGGGGAGCTGTGTGCGCTATCATTTTCAGACAAGAGCTGAAGCAAACAAACAAAGGACATGGCTCAAACAGTGCAGCATATTGCTAATGCCAATATGCTTGTTTACCTCTTTACTAAAAAAACGCTGATATTTACAAAGCTTATAGGGACGAACAATCTTTATATGCTTGAAGAGCACGAAAGAAGAGTGTGCGCATGTGATTTCACCAAACCCGACAAATTCAGTAAGGAAATGGTTTAATGCTAATATACACTAAAAGGTTTGGGGTCAATAAGATTTTATTTATTTATTTATTTATTTATTTTTTGTAAGAAATTAAAGGTGCAATGTGTAAATTTTAGAAGGATCTATTGACAGAAATGCAATATAATATACATAACTATGTTTTCAGTGGTGAATAAAGACCTTACATAATTAATCATTATGTTTTTATTACCTTACACAAGCAATTTGACTGTCCACACTAGACGTGATGCGAAAATGAGAAGCGATAAAATCAATCAAAAACCACAGCCAATCAGAAGAGAGCGTGGGCGGGCTCTCTCGGCAAGAGCACAACAGACAAAATGAAAAAAAGTACATGTTAAAATTCATAAATATTATACCATTTAAACATAAAGTACATACAGAGTGACTGAACCAATCTTTGTCAGAATACACTTGTTTGTTCGCATTGAGTTGACAGTTTGAACATTCTTGTGCCCATTTATTTATGTTCAAGATCTGAGGTGAATTAGCCAGTGTTTTTTTCATTACAGCTAAAAAGCTGGGAACACAGAATGATATTCAAACTTACATTAGACGCTTTTAACATTAAATAAAGCACATAAACAGCACCTGATATTATCATTGCCATACTTTGTGTTACTGTTTCAGCCGCAACGTCGCAGAGAAATAGAAACCGTTTCTAAAATAGAATATTCGCGCGTTGCCGTCGCGGCTGGTTAGGACAAAAACTCTGATTAACATGGAAAAGATGCGGTGTCACGTCTGGTTAGGACACGCTGTTAGAATGAGCCATTTCTATCTACATAAACCGTGAGTCCCCTTACAAGTTAAGTCGTCATTTTGCGCCGACATGTTTCTACAGTACCCCTAAACGGACAAACTGCTCTACAGAGCATGTTTGCTTGAATGGCTACTATCTTCTGTGTCAGACGATGACATGTTTGTCCTGTGTTGGCCACCGTAGCTTCTCTATACTGCAATTTGCAACCTTACCACTAGATGCCGCTAAAATGTACACACTGTACCTTTAATACTTGTATTCAGGAAAGATGTATTAAATTGATCAAAAATGCCAGTAAAGACATTTATGATGTTAAAAAGATTCCTATTTCAAATAAATGCTTTTTTTTCTATTCCACAAACATATTAAGTATCTGTCTTCAACATTGATAATAATAAGAAATGTTTCTTAAGAACCAAATCAGCATATTATAATGATTTCTAAAGGATCATGTGACACTGAAGACTGGTGTAATGGCTGCTGAAAATTCAGCTCAACATTACTGTTTTTACTGTATTTTTGATCAAATAAATGCAGCCTTAGTGAGCATAAGAGACGTCTTTCAAAAACATTAAAAAATCATACAGACTCCTAAACTTTTATATATGTTATTACTGACATACACGTTAACACAAAACAACCACTGTATAGTAATTATTTCGCAAGAATTGAAAAAAACAACAAAAAAAAACAATAAAAAAACACAACCAAATGTTTTCATTTACTGTGGCTGTTGGGTTTGAACCAATCAAGTTCAGTCCAGTTCACTTAATGACTAAAGTCTGCAAAGAAATGAATACAAGCCCAGCTTATACAAACAGAACATTCTGCTGAAAATTTGCGAGGCTGGTTAGTGCTGGAAGAGAATTCGTGCAGTTATTGGCTGAGTAAAAGTCATGATGGAGAGGGAACATACTGTAGTATGTGGGGATGCCGTCCTTACCAGCACTGGTGCCCGCGCCAGTGGAGAGATCAGTGCCCATCAGACCACCTAGCATGGGAAGAGAAAGACAGAAAGAGAGAGAGAGAGAGAGAGATTTCAGTCACTTCATTGCAGCTGACATCCACATCCTACCACAAAATCTTCCTTCTTAAAACTGTCAGCTCATTTATTCAAGTCCCTCACGCCACAGAGATCTTCCTCCCTCCCAGCACGTTTAAGAGCGAGGGAGACCGAAAGACAAATATAAGGTGACAGAGACGTGTGTGTGTGTTTGTCTGAGAAGAACAAAACACTGTCCTTTTCCACCTCAGCACACTTTTCTGAGGAGGAAGCGATGTGGCCGACGGGGCTCGTCCGTGGTGTCCAAGAAAAATTACACATTTTTATTTTTAAGCATGCAGGGGAGCAAGTGTGGTCAGAGGCGTGCAGGCTGGGCCAAAACTCATATTTAGCTAAGCACTCCTGGAATACAGACCTGATTGCATCAGGAGAAAGCAGTTTTAATGACAGAGCTGTGGGTGAGAGACTCTGTCTAATGAAGCAAGACAACACAACAATATAAAAGAGCCAACAGGATCGTTCTGTACACTCTTAAGAAGAAAAAGTTCGATATAGTACCTTAAAAGTTTCTGTCAGGCACTTCATATATAGAACCTTTTAGGGGTTCCCATCATGGGATCATTTTATAAATTTCTCTTTAATTAATTCATTTCAATTCATTTTTTATTTTGATTAAATTTTATGATTTAAACAGCTCGTAAACAAACTTTATCACTAGAAAAAAAAAAAATGAAAAGCTTCTTTAAAATTGAGCCAAGAATGCTAGTGTTCTATATAGAACCCCACTGAACCTCATTGTCATAGGGAAATACAGGCAAAAGGACAAATGAATAGAAATATAGAGGAATGCTGAGTATTAAATTAATTATAGGTAATATTATTCTGTATGCATGACATAGAACATGTAACATGTCTAACTTTAATACTACTTTAATTATTATTATATTTAATAGTGTTTTTTAACATGACTTGGTCATGTCGGTAGAAATGAAAAGTTGTTTCAGATACAATGAAAGTTATATTTTAATTAAATATTTTTTCCAGTCACACTATGCACTCTATGATATATATATATAGAGGTTATGCATGTGACATCACTGTCGGCCAGAGTAACTGCGGTTACGTCCACTGGCAAAAAGACTGAGCGGTAGCATTGCTTTCAGCGTAAATGCCGCGAAAAAACACACAACACACTTCTAAAATGGGAAATAGCTTTGCGATTGACTGTACAAATACATTTGACAATAAATCATGAGGTATATTTTTACAGACTGAATATAATCTCTTATATTCTGCATTATTGGATGTTTATAAATAAACGCTGACAAAAACTATACAAGTTTTATGGCTGGACAATATAACGATATATATAACATTGATAATTTGATCACCTGGATTTAGACCTACCTATATTGTATTTATATAAAGTGTTCACAGGAAAATTAGTTTTATGTATTTCCCTGACGTCGAAATCAGGCACATGTGTAAGGAAACACGATTCCTTGCTGCATGTCAATATCCATGGATCATTGGATCTTCAACGCTATCTCACGACCAATTTTACGAGGTGGCTAATTCGTACGACCTCATACGATGATTCGTACGAATTGATACGATTTGTCTAAACCCCAGTGATGGGTAGGTTTAAGGACGGGGTTAAGGGTAGGTCATTCGTACGAATTCATACAAATTTGGCAACTCGTAAAATACCTATGATTTAGCAAAAAACGTACAAATTAGTACAAGTGAGGTCATACAAATTAGCCACCTCATAAAATATGTGTGAACTGCCATGAGATCGGGTTGGTATCTATGTCAAGCCGTTTTCACAGTTTCCCCTATTAAATCCATATATATATATGTGTGTTTTTACCTGCACTAGGTGGTCTGTGTGTGACCCCGGGTGACATGCTGTTTCTCTGCAGGCCATGGTGGGCCAGTGGAAGCAGGTTATGATTGCCTGGGTAGATCTGGTTATTCACGGGGATGGGCATCTCGTAGGTAGAAGAGGGCACCGCCTGGTTGGAGACAGAAGCAATATATACCTTTAAAATAATCTGTAACAAACTATAATAATAATAGTGAAAACAGCAAGTTAAACACACTGAATACAAAGGTGAAGCGGGAGGAAAACGACACAGAAAACAGATCAAGTTTCAACTTGAATACTCAACCTTTTGCAAAGGCGAAAATGTATTTTTGTGACAAATATATTGCATGCAACGTCATCAATTCTTAGAACTCCTGAGCAGTATTTCTGTCCAGTTTCTCTGTTATCTTCCCTAAATGCACAGGCAGAGATGACTCTAAACTCTCTAAATCTCTGTAAATCCTCTTGTTCACGTCACTCCAAAAGACACAGGCTTAACCTTGAAGAGAGTCCTTCCTCCTTCGTAATATGTTTTTTAAGGACAAAATAGCCCCTAATTGTATCCATGTGTCCTGAGGGTCTGTAAGTGCTCATCTGGGAGAGCATCAACTGACAGGAACTGAAGAAGAGCCTCTCGCTCTTTCTCACTCTTTCATTCTTCATTAACTCACAAGGCCACAGCAATCATGGCTTGAGGCAGCCAAATATTTTCTCTCCGCAGTGAAGGTCTTGGTTGGCACAGCTTCACTTTTGTTAGGTGTTCATTTTTCCGTCTTTACCTTCATGTTCTGTTTGCAGTCTCAGAGACCCTAAGGCCTTTTAATAGCTTGAAAAATATTAGTTTGATGCTTCATGACGTTTTTGAAACTGTATGACAACTAATTTATAAACCAATCAGTTATTGTACATTGTGTTTGTCCTGGGGTAATAGTCAAATATGTTACTAAATCACATTCCTAAAAAGTGCATGTCTACTTTCTGACAAAACAGAGGGATACTGCTTCAGTAATATCAACCTAATTTAATTAGATAAAACCAAATGTATCTAAATTACTATTTTGTTTCTATTTGAATATGTCCATGGTTCTGGTCACGCTAAGCAATAAAAACAGTCAATCTTAACATGAGGAAATCTTTAGCATCTTTGTCTAAGTCTCCTGAACCGCATCCCTTCTCATTTACTTTTAAATGGAAGAGATTTCCACATCTTTTTGTGTACGTGAGGCTGGACATCTTCAGCATGGTGCCTTTCTTCCTCTTTATGCTACTGCACTCTCTAACTGGGAAAATATAATTCAGTCGCAACCTGATCTCATGAAAAAACGTACCTGTGTGAACATTTTTGCAAAACACAAAATACGTACCAATACGCATCACTGCAGTTTCCAACAGAAATGAACACTACAGGCAGTACAACAGAAAGCACTTTTAATCGTTTTCATACACAGTTATGATTACAGGGTCAGATTATGGATTAATAAAGACTTGTTTTCACGTTTAACCAGCTCCATATGTTTTGCTTTTCTAGCGTAACAAGCTTGCTCGGTGGCTCAGCTGGTATGGAAATGTACTTAGGATGCAGAAGCCTTGGGTACGAATCCCGTGAAACACGACTCACGATAAAGACGAGAGATCAAAAACAAGCTAAAATGGCATGATTATGAATGCTTTTTATGTCACATTTGCTTTTGTTAACACTATCGGGTAGGTTTAGGTGTAGTGTTGGTGGTACGTTATTTTAAAATGTAATGGAGCATTAGCGACACTCACCGGACATTTCAAATCAGAACTGTGGTGATACGTATAAAACCAACGTAATAAAAAGGTACCATATTCACGTTCATCTGTTTTGGGAAAAAAAAAAACTGAACATGCATTTTTTTCACATTTTCTGTCACAAAACGTACGTGGCGCTACGTATTTTCGTTTTGCACAAAATTTTCCACAGGTACGTTTTTCTAATAGATAGATATATAGATAGATAGATAGATTTTTGATTAAATTTTAAAATTCTGATTACATTTTTTCTTTTTTTTTTTTGCTGAATGTCAATATGAATATATCATCATGACTCAAGCTTTAAAAAAACATGCAGCAGATTGTCTTTAATAGAGCATGCTGTTTTATTTCTCTTAATTCTTTGACACACATAAGCAGCACATGCAAGATTTGCAAATTTATTTGTTTAAATCACTCAGGCTGTAGGTTCAGACATATAATGAAGAGTATCTATTTCTGACTTGTTTTAGTCATATATCAGAAGTGCAATTATCACCCATGCATCCAAGGCAGCACCAGTGTATATACCCTGTATACTAGATCTACATGATATATACTTTACATGAGTTCTATATAAAGTTTAGAATGAACAATTTTGTTTATCCAAATATGTTTGTTAGCTTTACTAGCTTTTCCACAAAGCTGTTAGTTTTTAGCCTCTCCTCTCTTTGCTGTACTTACAGGTATCTTCTGAGTCTTGATCATTAGATCAAACTCTTCGTTAATCTGTTTGTATTTCTCCTCCGTGCGCGGAGTGAGAGCGAGAGCAGACTCGAGCTCCAGGCTCTCGCCGCCTTTGTTCTCCTTCTTGCTCAATGCCTGAAGGCCCGCACAGAGCGAACAGTGAGCCAGAGGAGGAGAGGTAGAAAAAAAAAAGAGAGAGAGAGAAGAAGAAGGAAGTGTGAGAGGGCTAGTCTGAAATGCAGGTACTTACACATATCCTCTGTCTGCTGATCATGTGCAGATCAATGTCGTTGTTGATCTTATGGAACTTGTCGTCCGACTCTGGGCTGTGGCCCACTGAGTCGTCTGCGTCGGGGTCGGGGCTGTCACAGCCATTTAGACCCTTCTTTCTCAGGGTCTGTAAATACAAGTTTGCACACAGTTCAAATACCAACCACCACGTAGACTCTAAGGTGGGTCATAAACTGAATACTTTCTGAGTCCAAAAAGCATCCATGTTCTGTATAGCCAACTTCAGTGAGGGAAACTACCTCAAAACTGTTATGTATAGTTAGTATCGTTTTAAAGATTAGGGACGGTACGATTTTTTTTTTTTTTTGAAAGTAAGAAAGAAATTGATACATTTCATAAATACATCTACGCAAAGACACACTGTAAAAAATAAATCTGTAAAATAACAGAAAAAGTACTGGCAGCTTATGACATTGTCCAGTAATTTTAAGGACATTTCCGTTAACACTAAAACACAACGCAATGAAGTTCAAAATACAGGTAAAACACCTGTAAAAAATAAATACGGAAAACTCTGTCAAATTAATACTGTACACTGTGGCCTATTTTTATGGATTTTTTTAGTGCACATTAAATTGGCAAAGGTGCAAAAGCGGCAGAAGACATTTATAATGTTACAATTATCACGGTTTCACAAAAATATTAAGCCGCACAATTGCTTTCAACAAGAAAGAAATGTTTCTTGAGCAGCAAATCAAAATATTAGAATGATGCTGAAAATTCAGCTTTGCATTCACAGGAATGTTACATTTTAAAATCTAAAAGAGTTACTTAAAATTGTAATAATACTTCACAATATTACTGTTTTTTCTATATATATCAAATAAATGGTGAGCATAAGAGACTTCTTTTTAAAAACATATTAAAAAAAGTCTCACCAACCCCAAACTTTTAACAGTAATGTATATATTGAATTAAATAACCTAATTTAATATTTTCAGGCACATTTTAATGTCATTTATCACTTAAGGACCACAGTTTGAGAACCACTAGTGTAGAAGCTTTAAAAGGTTTATTAACCAAGAAATTCAAGCTGACATTTTATTTTCTAGAATCTTATTTGCTTTAGACTATTTGCATAAGGTCATGTTATTTATATTTATGTAATATAAAATAATCATACATATTCGGTGTAAAGGAAGTTGTCGAGAGACAAGAGGATACACACAGGAAGGGCCAACCTAAAATATAAACGGTAATATTTAACCAGGTCTGTGTACCAAAGAGAAAAATGTCTAAATGTAATTTCAGCAGCAAGAAACAGCCCTACTGCTGACCACACCAGAGAGACGCCTGGTCCAAATAGATTAACAGAGAGACACCCAAGGAACATGAAACGATACAAGGATTCTTTTGATATAACCATTAAGAACATAAACCAAAAATGCATGATGAAGCAGAAAAGCTGTGCTATATATGCTTAAGCAAACAAGCTAGCGTAACAGTAAAAGAAAGAATCGTGGGCTCTCCTGATATATTAAAGCAGCAGTTTCACTCTCTGCCACCTGATGGCCACCTTCTCTCGCAGTAAAGTCAACCTATGAGAGAGTATCTGCCAAATGGGAAACTTTTGTATTAACACTACAAAAACTAATATTAATTATTTTAATTTACTATTAGTCATTGTGCTTATAGAGACTCTGCCATCCTGAGTGATAAAAAAATCAGATAATATCAGAAATTCTGAGAGAGTCATGATGTTTGTTTTTTTTTTAAAAGAAGAAAAGAAGAAATAAAAAATGCACAAAGCCACACGCTGCACCAGACCCAACCCCCTTCAACTGTCTCGTGACATTATCTGCACAAGGTTCTCGAGCAGTCCCAGACGTCTCATCAAAGTGAGACGCGTTCCACTGGATCAACTGGCTTTAAGTGTGGCGTGGCGGGATATTAGCCACCAGCTAACATATGTGGAGCTTGCGCTCTCACACATAGTCCTTCTCTGCCTTCATCTGCCTGTCTGCATCAATCACACAAGAATTAATTTACTCTGCTGACGTGAGGGCTTGATGAAGACGGGTTTCTCATCCTCTTTTCTTTGCTATGACATGCTTCTGTTAGGTGTTGAGGGATTGTGTAGAGAGCGGCATTGCGAGATGAGAGCTTTTTTTTTTTCTTTTATACATATTGAGCTTATTAAATGCTTTGATGATGAGTACCAGTTGTTGTTTTGTGCGACTGAAATAGAAAATGATGGATTTTGAGTCTCAGTCATTAAAAAGACAAACTAAACAACTTTATAATGCTATATGTAAAGTGCTGCTCCAGATGTTTTGTGTTCTTAGAGTGGTAGTCCAAATCAAATAGATTATTTCAAAAGTCTAACTTGATTTTTTTTTGTTTTTGTTTTTTTTTGTCTCAAATGATAGGTTGCCCCCTAACTAGCAAAACTCAGGTATTGCCTTGGCAACTGGGTGGGGGAAGATTGCCGGCGTCGATCTGAGGTAGCGGAGTGCGAAGAGGCAGAGTAGACTATAGTGTGCTGATGGGAGGGCATGCTGGCTGAGTGAGCGCTCAAGCAGGGATCGGCAGTTTAAGACCCAGCATGCAGCCGCTCTGAACCCCCTGAAGGTCCGCCGCTATGCCACTCATTCCAGATATGTGCACCTGTCAGAGTGTCCACACCTGTCACCAGCTCTCTCACACACACACATACAGTATGTTCTGCTGTAGGTTGGTGGAATTAGCCAATCACAGCATGTATGCTGAAAATGGCCATAAATGGCTAAACAAACACCCATTCCCCTGGGAAAAATAAATGCTCAGATGTTGCTCTTTCATTGCTCAGGAGGCTCAGTGGAGGTTTTATACTTCTTTAAAGCATCTTAGTTTCAAATAAATTAAAAATTGACACAAATGAGCCAGCTCTTGACATACAGTAAGATTACAGAGCTATAAAATTATCACAGCTCAGATAGTTTGATCTTGGAAGAATTTAATGGGAAAAAAAAATTGACTTTTGATTGCAGACTTCACCTTGGTAAATCTGAGCATATTTATAGGGGTCTTTTTCTCAGTAGAAGCAGGAGATTTAAGCAAATGTCTCTATTTGAACATTCATTCTCATTGCTGAGAAACAATTGAGATTTTAAAAGGATCTCATTAAAAAAAATTATAAAATATAAACAATACTTAAATTATATTACAAACAGGTCATGCTAAATAAATAAATAAATAAATAAATAAATGTTGTAATAATAAAACGTATTGCATATTAAAAATACATTTTATAAATTAATAATAATATTAATATTAACATTATTATTTTATTAATTATAATGATGGTGATAATAATAATTAAATTTTGGTAACACTTTGGTATGGGGAACAAAAATGCACTATTAACTACAACTTTTGCCTCAATAAACTCTTAATTTACTGCTTATTAATAATTAATAAGGTAGTTGTTAAGAAAAGATATTAGTCTGGATTGAGGGATGTAGAACATGGTCATGCAGAATAAGGCATTAATATGTGCTTCATATGTACTAATAAACAGCCAATATGCTAATAAGATAGTAGCAACTAGTTAAAAGTAAGAATTGTTCCCCATTTAGTTTAGGGTCCAATTTTCACTTTTAACAAGTTGCTTATTAGCATCCATATTACTAAGATATTGGCTGTTTATTAATTAAGCACATATTAAAGCCTTATTATGCATGACCTTATTCTACATTAATCCTACCCAATACCTTAACTTAATAACTACCTTACTAACTATTAATAAGCAGTAATTAGGTGTTTATAGAGGCGAAATTCATATTTAATAGTTAGTTAATCTAGTGATAATTGGACCATAAACTAAAGTGTGATTGTGTTACTTAAATTTTAAATGAAATAAATTTTTTTTAGGTCCATCTTTTTAAATAATTCATTTGAATAAACTTGGAATCTTTTTAGGCACAACCAGTGACAACAGATCCGTTTGGTTTCTTGGCAAATGTGAGCACAGATTGAGACATGTTTAGACACGTTACATTACTGGGGTCTCTTTCTCACTTAAGCAAAAGTCTCTATTTGAACTCCATTTAATGTTATTGCTGTCTAGGAGAAACAACTGAGACTTTAAAAAGATCCCATTAGTAATTTTTCTTTCCCATGGGTTTATAATGACTCACTCATAATCACTGCCATGCTCTTCATTTCTGAAAGAAGGCAAAACACACAGCCAATGCAATTGATTTCCCAAGAAGCAACGGCAACATTAATGCTTCTAGTTTGCCGGTCTAAAAATAAGATACAGTAGACAACAAACACCCTGTACTTGGACCAGGCAGTGAGAACATTCTGACGTCTTAATAGCTCTGCAAGATGAAAGCTGTATGATTGTCCTTCCAAAACATCGATGAGAAGTAATCAATCTAACAAAGTGGAAAATGGCCAGGCGGGGGTGGGGGGGGATGGCTGATAAAAAGCTAAAATGCACAGAGATAGTCAATATAGAGCTGCGAAGGGATGAGCGGCTGGAGGTTTCTGAGAATCAAGAATCAGTGAAGACAAGGAAGGGAAAAGAGTGGGAAGGAATGTCTCCTTCAATGGTATGCTCCTAATTAAACTCCTTCATACTTCTCGTCCCTCCTGGCTCCTTCTGTCAGACCTCCTCTCTGGGATGAAGCCTAAATAATGGACTGATATCAACTATAGTCTTGCAATTCCAGCTGTAATCAAGCCAGAGAAACTCTAGCTCCAGTAGCCAAAGATGATTCCCTACTGTCTTCACAACTGATCATTTTACTCTGGCCTCTTTTTAAAATCTGAACAGTGTCCAGTGCTCTTTTAGACATCTAGTTAAAACCAGGCCAGATTGATGAGGGTTTCTGACCCAGACAGACCTCATGGTTTACTTTCAAGAGGGTTTCTATTGTTGAATTAAGCTAGCAGGTTTGCAGGGAAGTCTGAAGAATTCAATATTTTGCTGGAGACCAGGAGATAGGACAGACAAGCTTTATTTATATGATCTGACAACAAAATACAAAATCCAACAGTTTTTTTTTTTTTTTTTTCTTGCATGATTAATCGTATTTTAATCATGATCACGATTTCTGTTTCTCTCGATTAGTTAAGCATAATGGTTTGCGATATTGGCCTACTGGTGACAGTCCCGTTGTGTTGCAATGGCTTTCATGCTTGGGGTTGTGAGATGTCGAGCGTTTAAATCCCCCAATCAGATCTTTTCTCTTAAATGGATTTATGGAGTTTCTGCCTAGTGTTTTACTAATGTTTCCAAAATGGTAACCATGCACATATACTCTCTCTGAAAAAAAGAAGAAGAAAAAACAAAGCTAATTATCTGAAAACACAGTCAAACATGTCTGCTGGAGTTCAGCTAACTCAATTGTGATATTCTGCTCAAATGAAATTGTAATACAGCCGGTCTGTGCTCCTTCACAAGACCGCTTGTGCTGTTTGCTGCGAATAAATCTGTGAGCAAATCTTCTCAGTGAAAAACTGTATTAAATCCAAACATGAATCTCGACTAAATTGTTTGCAATTGTGGTTGCACTTATGCAACCCATGTGTTACAATACAAAAAAAACAAACATAATTTAAACCAACTTAATTTGGAATTATTGAAAATTATAATAGGAATTTCACTGTTTTAGCTTTTGATAAAAGTCCCCGTGGAGTCAATAATTTCATTCCTTAAAACTTTGAGTTTCAAAATTACATATTTAAATGTAATTTTAATATATGTAATAAACATTACATATTTAAAAAAAATTTTTTTCCTGTGAAAAAAATTATTCATGCCTTAAAAAATGCCTTCAATGCAACTCTACACCCTTTGCTTTATTGTATGCGGATATATGAATATGCTAATTAGCACCACCTCCACTCAGAGATCTCAGAGATCCACTCGGTCAACTTACTGAGGTAAAAGCTGCACAATGGTATCGCTTTTTACAATGTCGGACACATGACAGTAATTGATATGATTTGTGTATAGCTTGACTAAGTTTTCAAACAGCTAATAATGTATTACACAAACTATGTTCATATTCGATAGCTGCCTTCTTCAGAGAGGTAATAGTTAATGATATACTAAGACCCACCGGCACGTTGACGTAACTGGTTACAAGGTAGTTTGTGACATCACAAACACCAGCGATTTCAAACCGCATTTTTTTAAACTATCCTATTTTAAAATACTCAGCAATGGTGATGACTTATAAATTTGCACATGGTTTGTCTTAAAGCATATTAAAAACACCACATAAACATATAAACAACATTAAAACTCGATTTTCACCACAGGGGGACTTTAAGGTTTTACCAGTTTTCATAATTGATAAATCAGGAAACTAGATGAGTTTGAGTTGATATCCTCTTGATTTGTCATTATGTGGACATTCTGATGAAATGTAAACAGAAATGTCTCAAATGAGAACAATCTTGATTAATAATTATGATTGTAACTGTGGAGCAAAATAATTAGTTTAAAGGTGCCATTGAACATTTTTTTACAAGATGTAATATAAGTCTAAGGTGTCCCCTGAATGTGTCTGTGAATTTTCAGCTCAAAATACCCCATAGATTTTTTTTTAATAAATTGTTTTAACTGCCTATTTTGGGGAATCATTAAATATGAGCCAATTCATGCTGCGGCCCCTTTAAATCTGGCGCTCCTCCGCCCAAGGAGCTCGCGCTTGCCTTTAACAGCATAAACAAAGTTCACACAGCTAATATAATAATATATATATATATTATTATATATATATATAATAATATAATTTGGATGTTTACATTTGATTCTGAATGAGTTTGAGGATATGCTCCGTGGCTAACGGCTAATGCTACACTGTTGGAGAGATTTATAAAGAATGAAGTTGTGTTTATGAATTATACAGACTGCAAGTGTTTAATAATGAAAATAGCGACGGCTCTTGTCTCCGTGAATACAGTAAGAAACGATGGTAACTTTAACCACATTTAACAGTACATTAGCAACATGCTAATGAAACATTTAGAAAGACAGTTTACAAATATCACAAAAAATATCATGATATCATGGATCATGTCAGTTATTATTGCTCCATCTGCCATTTTTCGCTATTGTTCTTGCTTGCTTACCTAGTCTGGTGATTCAGCTGTGCATAGATCCAGACGTTAATACTGGCTGCCCTTGTGTAATGCCTTGAACATGAGCTGGCATATGCAAATATTGGGGGCGTACATATTAATGATCCCGAATGTTACATAACAGTCGGTGTTATGTTGAGATTCGCCTGTTCTTCGGAGGTCTTTTAAACAAATGAGATTTACATAAGAAGGAGGAAACAATGGAGTTTGAGACTCACTGTATGTCATTTCCATGTACTGAACTCTTGTTATTCAACTATGCCAAGATAAATTCAATTTTTAATTCTAGGGCACCTTTAACCATTATCATGGATGCTTTCTCTCCACTTTTAAATCACATTTCTGTGTCCCTGTCAGACAGTTTCTAAGAACTTGCACTAATAATCAAACTTTGCTAACCTGTACTTGGAGGTCCTAGCAGAACAGTTACATTCGTTTTCATTAGCTCATGTTAGCGGTTTACAAAAAAGACATAATTTCACACAGAGCTCTATTTTGGCAGCTCACCGACTCTCCTTGCTCAGCACATGTACTAGTGTTTTTTTCCACTTCTTTCTCGCTTATACAAATCCACTATAAAGCCACTAACTCCAAGGTGGTCCTATTAGGCCAACAGAGATGACATCATGCACCCCAACAGTCACGCCTCCACCATGTGTGTGCTGCGAGTAAGTTGGAGTTAATCATTGCGTACAGTCATGCACGCTTCTTGCTTCGACAGAGTGGATGAAGGTCAGAGAAAGCTCGGTGACAGACACACACTTGATCCAAAAGCCCTCTGCAGATGGCCTCACTAAAAACTCTGTGCTTTGATATGGTGCTTTTGGGGGGACCGCAGAGTCTCCTGCTCCCGTTGAACACGAGAGTGCAGAACTTTAGGAAGAGAGCCAGTCTGTCTTGACCTTATTGGAAGCATATGGCTGGAGAGAAAGCAGGGAAGCCACCATTTAATTAAGTGTGGTTTGAACATGCTACAACAGTGTAGCGAGACACGAATGCAGATGACAAAGGATGTGGCTGCCATATGTGCCTGTGTCTGTGTCTGTGTACAGTATAATGGTAGTGTCAGATGGTGCATCACAGAAGACTATCCTTCTTTGAACTAACCCATCAAGCTCTTCAGCCTTTGGAAGTGGGCACCTCTTAACTCCTAAAAACAAGCTACTTTACTGTAATTTTCTTGGTTTGAGCCCTTCCCCGAATCAAAGAGAAAAACTATAGGCCCGACATTCTATAGTTACTATGTTACTATGGTTACTATGGCCCCACATTCTATGGTCATATCAGACATTATTTTTGCCCTCATGAGTCTACCAAAAATTTGTGCACATCAAAATACAATCAACTATACCATTCAAAAGTTTCAACATGGTGATAATGAGAAATGTTCCTTGAGCAGCAAATCAGCATTTTAGAATGATTTCTGAAGGATCATGTGACACTGAAGTACTGATGCTTAAAAATTCAGCTTTGTCATCACAGGAATAAATTACATTGTACAAATATATTACTATAGAGAGCAGTTATTTCAAATGGAAATAATATTTCACAATATTTCTGTTGTTACTATATTATACGGCAGCGCATAAAGATGAGTTCAGATATATTCATTGGATTGACATCAGATATTTGCAGAACGAACAAGCCGTTTCTGCAGCTTAGCTTCAATAAATGTCTTTTTTTCATTGAGAAGTTTTCAGTTCTAAGAGTTACAATATATTTTCTTGACACAATGAACTCTTTTATCTCAAACCAATCAAAGAAAATTTGATTTCTCATGATTACAGTAGGTAATGGATAAGTAATATTATACCTTGAGCATCTAATTACATCCTGGAATGGATGAACATAGGGAAAATCCAAATCCACTTAAAATTTTCTATATTTAGACATTTCTAAAATTAAAGCTATTCCCAATGCACAGGCATAAAGTGAAGTAGTACACAGAGAGAAATAAAATAGCTATCTAGCTATTTTAAAAAGTAAAACTGTTACTCAAAGAAACATTATTCTTAGCAATGATAAAACCTTGTTTACCTTTTAAATAATGTGATACTTTGTTGAACATTTGTGCCATGTTTTTCAGATTCTGGTATATGACTGTAAAGCGTGTCATCTCATATTCTCTCTCCATGGCTGTTACAGACAAACAAGTCATTCATATGACCTAATGGAGCATCCCATACATGCACACAATGACACTCAGTCAAGCTAAATAAAGGGGTGCTTATACCATGGCCATCTTTCCATTTGAAACACGCTGGTTATGTCTTTATGTCTTATTTTATTTCTAGAGAGACAGAAGGACACCTATCACACGCACACACACACACACATATTGAAAGGGCTCTGATTCTTTTTTTGGATGCAATGAGCTACGATCACACTTGAATACACACACACACACACACACACACACACACACACACATAGACATCAGTTATCAGCCTTTGTCTGTAGGGGTTCTTATCATGCAGCTGCATTACAGGAAGGGGCAGAGGGTTTTTGAGGAACAATGCACAGGCACCTGACCTCTTTGGCATGACCTTGTGTTTCCACACCCTTCGAGCCCTGTGTGAGGGGACACTGCCATCTACACCCACATACAGAAATAGATTGCTCATTTTCCACTGGCAGTATGACGGACAGCCAGACAGGACAGCCTTGTTTCTTGTAGCTTAAATGCTGATGTCATGTGCTGTGCTGATTTAAGATCAGTCTACGAGTTCCATGCTGATGAAATAGAGCCAATCTTTCATCTTATGTTGATACATACATTCTACTGACTATAAGTAATGTTGCAATTGCATGACAACTTATTCTGCTAACCCTAACCCCTTACTCTACTAACCCTAATCCTATCCCTAACAATCTGCTAATAGTCAACTAATGAGAGTTAGTTGACATGTAGCTGCAACGTTACTTATAGTCAACAGAATTTCTAAATGGTACCGTAAAAAAATAAAGTGTAACCGATAATAAACCACTTATAATCTGTTTATTATAAGCGCACAAGGCAATTCTATCATCTGCCACTTTAAATGCTCAAGATCTTTATAGCAGGTCAATGTTTTTATTGCTTATCAGCTGAAAAAAAAATCATTCTGAATGTGATTCCAATAATATCGATCCGTTGTGTCGTTATTGTTATAGCTGTGGTATGGACTTAACTATTCTTATAGAATTAGAATGATTTTTTTAAACTTTGTAGATATTGCTATTGTTATTGTTACCGTCCTTGGTGTGCACGGGCTATTATACTTATAAATTATATATTCTTATTCTCTTTTAGTTATAATCTTATACATTCATATTAATTCAAACCTAAAATTGTTCATATAAATTCATAAAAAATGTAATCTACAATCACACCCTTTTCTGTAAATATGAATATATTGCGTGCATGAACTATTCCGTGTCTGTAAAGCCATTCAGATCAGTTAAACTAGCCATAAAAACCCTTTAGAGTCTTTTTATAAATAAATAAATAAATAAATAATAACAGCTTTTATCCCCGGGATCAAATGTTTAGTGGCACCCCCAGGTCTAGCGGTGAAGGGGGGAATGCAGTCCAAGGGTAGCGGTTCACTAGAGGCCTCCACACAAGCTGTTGAATGAATAGAGTCTTGCTTACTCACCCTGCCTCTCCACGCCTATTCTTCTCCATTTGCTTCGCCAGCGCAATAAGCCAAGTGCTAAATTTAGCAACACAGTACACTATTTTTAGACCACTACCATTTTTTTTGAGACATTTATTAGGGGAAGGATACTAAAAAAAACTCATGCGCACACACACACAGACCCACATCACACACACACACAAACAGAGGGAGGAAGGGGGAGAGGGAGGGGGCTCCTAATTTGGACACATCTGAAATGCACTCATTTTAAAAGTGTTGCCGTAGATGCTTTGCAGCTGTTTCCAATCAGAGGGAAGTGTAGAGAAAACATGAGAGATTTAGACTGAGTAAAAGAGAGAAAACGAGGCAGAACAAATGCTCTCCTCGGTTCTCCTCGTCGACATCCAGCTGCCATGTGGCAGAAGTTCAACAAGTTGTTCTAAGGCTGTGGGGTCAACATGCTCTGGACTGGTGCTGTTCCTCACTGAATGAGTGATGAGATCTGCTTTGAAGGCTGGGCAGATGTCTCACACGCATGTCACATTTTACACTTATTTTTCATCTTGTCAAGGATCTGTAGAAAATGTATTCTGGCTTGGTTATTATACAAAGACTTCTGAATCTCACAGATTTCACAGTCTGCAAATAGTCAAACCAAAATATATTCAGACACCTTGAACATTTCATTCATTAAAACAGTTACTAAGAAAATATGACAAGATCTCAGAGTTAAACTGTCAGAAAAAAATGATCTTAATTGTGTCAGATAACACTTAAGCAAAACATGGTCAGGTCAAATTGTCTGAATAATTTTTGGTTCCAAATTTTTATCAGTTTTACTGGTAGTCCACTGTATGAAGAGTTTTTAGTTATAATATGTCACAGTTTACTTTATTTTGCTATCCTCACTTACATAAATGAACTATAGTGTCCTGCACCCACTAGTAAAAATATATCAAAAGTGTCTGAATAAATATGCCAACGTTTAAAAGTTTGGGTCGGTAAAAAGCTGTCTCTTATTCTCACCAAGGCTGCAGTAAAAACAGTAATATTCTGAAATAGTATTACAATTTTATTAAAGATGTATTTTATTCCTGATAAAGCAGAATTTTCAGCATCACTGAGCCATCGGATTTCATAAAAAAATCTCTTAATTTGTTTTCCAAAGATGAGGTCTTAAGGGTGTAGAATGACATGAGGGTGAGTAATTAATAGGGGTGTGACGAGACGGGTATCTCACGAGACGAGACGAGATTCGAGATTGAGTTCACGAGACGAGACGAGACAAGATTCTACTTTCTGAGTATGAATTATCATATGCAGTAAAAGACAACAATACTCAAACACTGTAAAAGGATTTGCCACAAACTCAACTGACTGACTTCTCTTCTGTATGATTTCAGTCTCTTCAGACCTTACTGTACATGATTTATGAGCTTCTACAACTTTTGACCTCCTAACTGAACTCCTTTCCACAAACTGATCATAGAAATAAAAACAGTATAAATAAAAATGGTAACACTTTACAATAAGGTCTCATTTATTAACATTAACATATTAACCAACATCAACTAACAATGAGCAATATATTTGCTACAGTATTTATTAATCTTTGTTTATGTTAGTTAATAAAAATAGTCATTCATTGTTAGTTCATGATAGTTCACAGTGCATTAACTAATGTTAACAAATGAAACCTTATTGTTTGTGCTTAATAAGATTAAGAGAAAACTGTTATTCATTTTTATGGTAACACTTTACAAGTTGAAACCATAATCGCACTCTCTCAATATTCAAAGTGCAAATAAGACCAAATTTTTCTTCGATACAGAGCTAAGAGATGGTTACAACTACGCTGCCCAGCCTAAAATAGCTTTCATATTGAGAGATATTTGCATTCATCAAGGAGCCGCTTTCAAAATGCGGGGTATTGAAATCGCATTTGAATGCGCGCGAGTTTACTTTCACTTTAAGCGATCGCGCATAACTCTTTAAATATGGAGAGCCGGCAACCGTTATCCAACTTAATTAAATGTTTTTTTATTTAAACACAAAGCAAAAGGACAGTGGAGGCGTAATGTAAACGTAGCGGTGGCATATTCTTTCCTAATCATCCTAACACTCTGTCATGGCAACATCACGAGACTACTTTTCGCATCGACGAGAAATCTTGTCACACTTTAGTCTTGCGAGATCTCGTGACACGAGATCTCGTCACACCCCTAGTAATTAATGGCATTATTTTCATTTTTGGGTGAACTAACCCTTTAATATTGTTGTGGAAATGGTGATACTTTTTTTTCAAGATTATTTGGAAAAAAAAGTTCAAAAGAACAGCATTTATTTGAAAAAAAAAAAAAAAAATCTTTTGTAACATTATAAATGCATTACAATATTTACATCAAGTAGTATAATGCATTATACTATATAACTGATAAAACTGATAAAAGTTGCACCACTTTTGCAATATCTCAGTCCTGTGTCTTATTTTTTTTTTTTTAACCAAACACAATCTAATTTAATGCACTAAATGCATACAACTGGTGTTTGACTTAATATTTAAATGACGACATTGGAAAACCACGCCTTTCTATGCAAATTAGGCTCATCATAGATTGCACCTTACGTACAACCAATTGTAAGGTGTATTATAAATGTTTAAGCAATCAAGTGTATCACATATTGTAAGAATAATAAAGCCTCCCTTTATACTATACACTGTAAAAAATGACCGTGATTTTAACAGTAAAAGACTGTAAAAATGCTGCGGTGAAAAACTGTCAATTGGTTTACAGAAAGTTTCCGCACTATATACGGTGAATAACTGTAATAGATCTAACGGTACATTTAATGTAATTTTACGGTAAAATACCGTTAAATTCACAGTTTTTGGAAGTGAAAAATAACAATTCATTGTAAAATTTACAGTGAAAAACCGTAAATTGACATTCCCACAATTCCCTGCATGACACTTCACATTTGATATATTTTCGTTGAAATAACTCTGTTTCTTCTTAGTTTTTCTCATTTTTTTCTAATCAGTTATGTACATTAGGGTTTTATGTTACATCTAATGTTGTTAAATTAATGTTTATTGCATTTTTAAAATTTCATGCATGTTACCATGATGGTGTTTAGTGTGTGTGTAAATGACACTGTGTGCACCTTCTATATGTTACTGTTGTCCTTCTCAGCTTGTGATGAACTTTGATTCATCATGTGACTCTCACCACCACTGTGTTTGGTGACTGTCAGTGTATTATAAAGGTACAAAACAGATATTAGTACTTCATTAGGTTGGTAAATTAACATTATATCATTTAATGAAATACATTATTTTACCGTAAATTTAACATATTTTTTTTACGTTGCTACTTTATTTTTTGCGGTAAAGTTCTGGCAACCACAGCTGCCGTTTTTTTACCGTAAATTTGACTGGGATTTTTTTTTTACAGTGTACATCTGTTTGTGACGCTCATTGTTCATCGACACTCCTCCTCTGTTGACTTGTCTATGTCAAAAGTTTATTTGCCTAACTAGACAAAGCCTCTTCTGAGTTTAATCAAAAATTCTGGCAAAAACATTGAGTTTGAACATGACTCGGTTAAATTACCATAAACTTATTGACTCTTTGCGTGAACTATTAATAGTATGTGTGTGCGTGGTGGTAGATTATGGTGGTACACAAATATTTCCCTCTATCAGATGTATGTTTGTCTGTAAGAGGACACAGTTATGTGAGTATGTTATGTCATAGCGGGCCTTTGTAAGTTAAATAGATGGTCATTGAGACTCGGCGCTGAGAGAAAACCGCTGTAGGCTAATGTTCTCTCTGATCTCTGATTACTCAAACTAGTAAGAAAGAAAGTCTTTTCAAAAGACAACTGAGGGAATGTTCTACCGGAGGAGCCTGCTAATGTGCAAAGTCCTTACGAGGAAAATATCTTTTAATTAACTCTTTACTGCCACTTTGAAAAGAAATGAAAATGAAATTCAGTTAATTAGTGTACCTTGTCCACATTAAGCATTCTCCAAGACGTTTAATGAACCTGTGTTTATCTTCATTTATTTTTTCCCCTCTTCTCCTTCTAATTTAAACAGATGTAAGTTGAGAGAAGCCCGACGCCTGCAACCCTTCTTACACATCTCGGCACACGGCAACACATATGAGGGTGAAACATCGTGAGGGAGCTTTGTGGAATCTCATTAACCAAGCAGGTAGTCATTAACAGTGTGACCTTTGGAAATAATCACCAGCCTCCCTCCTTGTCGTTCTCTCTCTCAGTTTGTCTCCCGCCGCTTATGGCTAAACGCGCTCCTTTCTATTGCCGATTCATTTAGAAGTTGTGGAGGTGAGAGAAGAGAGAAGATTAAAAGATTGATGTTCAGATAAAGCTAATCTGTGATGGGATGGGCTTGGCAAACTCTGTCTCAAGTGTTTGTGTCCTGTTCACACGACCACTCCATGTGATGACGTGAGCGTTGACATGAGTAAGTCATGCAGCCGCAACGTGCTTCCTTTCTTTCATAGTCATGCTAATTTCTCTCGTTTTTGCCTTGCATTAACAAAAAAAAAGAATAGAATAGTGCTTACTAATTAGTCATTTAGCTGGTGCTTTTACCATAAAGCGACATACATTAATCATTCATTTGCCTATATCTATATATTTAAATAATAAAAATATTAAATAACATTATACATGTAAGGGATAATGTACATCCAGCCGGTTGTTATCACAGAATAAACCCCGACAAGGTGATCTTGCATTTATTCTGCGATAGCAACCGGCTGGATGTACATTATCTTGCTTATTACACAGCTACTTGCCACATAAGTAAATAATTAGACATGAAATATTGATCTGAGGCAAAATATTTTATTAGCTCTTTAAACGCAAAGTTTGCTAGCAAGCGGCAAGTTCAAACTAGATGGACATTTAAGAGATACGGTACAGTCATACCACGTATTACACGACATTTCGCCACATAAATAATTATGGGCATAAGAGATATTGATTTGAGATTAAACAGATTTAAAATCGTACCTGTTTGTTGTCTTATAATCCATTATAGTGAACAAAACAATAGTCGCAAAATGGCAGCAGCTGCGTTTGTATGAAACAAGAGAGCGAGTCTGCGATACCAGATGACAATTAAATAACTGTATACAAAATATTGACTTGAATGCTTTTAAATATTTTATAAGCTCACCAAATGCAAAACTTCCAAGAGGAAAAAACTTTCCTAAAAAGCATATAGCGCTGCAGACTTCAGTTACCCGGATGAGCTTGTGTTATCTGTTTTATATATATATATATATATATATATATATATATATATATATATATATATATATATATCATTATATTAATTCATTAATTTACTAATTTTATATATTTCTTATGATAAAATGTTGTTTAAAATGATTTATATAATATAACATTATTTATCAAATAATAATTTGTCATATAAATGTTATTTAAATGCATTCATTATTATATTATTCATAAAATGTTTTATTTTTATCATATTGATATATTTTACATTATTCATTAATTTACTGATCTCATGTAATAGCCAACAAAATAATCTGTCTGATCTGTCATCTGTTGAACAAAAATCAAAACCAGCTCTAGTGCCGCCTTCACATGCTATTAGAATTATCTTAAATATGAGTTTCCTAGTTAAAAATTGGACATGAACGCCCTCTCAAGTCATACCACTGGGAAGCGTGGGGATAATTTTGATACCCAAGCACCCGAGTTGGTTGGGCTATAAACTTCAAACACGATTGCTGCTGTGACTGGTATTCTTTATTCTTCCACAAGAGCAACATCGCCTTGTCTTGTCATTAAAGTAATGCATATTTACATATATGAATAATCATTTGAAGCATATTGTATGATTTATACACAACGAAAATAGCCTGTATTTCACCGGAATTCCAGAACCGTCAGCAAGCTGACTATCTAGATAGCATGGTGAATGTTTATATGGTTGTCAATGAATATCATTTTGGCTTTAATAGGATTATCCCATTAAATAGGCAAGAATAAACCTGGTGTCCTCCATGAATCCTGTTCTTTCCCACAACAAAGCACTTGAATGCGACAAGCTCATATTCACGACTTCAGAAGTGGGAAGTAGGAAATTTCCGATAGGACAGCATGTGAAAGAGGCATAACGCTCCAGCGTATGCTGGGAAAACTTGTCTGGCGCAATGCATTATGGGAAATCTATACCTGTTTAAGTTTTTAATCACTGCCAAATAAACACTACATTGCCAACAGAAGAGAGCATTTTGACAAGCAAACATGTTGTTGTGTTTTTGTTGTTTTCCCCCCCTGCTAATCTAAAACTAGATAATTTTACCTTACACAAGCACTCGTAATTTGTTCTTTCTTCACGACTTAAGGTGTAATTATCTGGACCTTCCCACCTTTCGTCTAGCCTCAGATGTTAAGACGTAGGAGACTTTTAATGAGTTTCTGTGAGAAAGCTAAACAAGGAAAGGTGCTTAGACTGAGGTATGAATTGAAAGATATCTTCTATATACATTACTTAGCTTGCATAACAATAAACAGTTGTTAATTTGTTTCAATTAACAAGTTTGTCTTGTGATATAATAAATAAAATCAGATTGACAAACATTTTAAAAATCTATCTGAGAACATTTTCCTTTCTTGCAAATCATATATAAATACATATATTTTCATGTCTCTATTGTCATGTTTGCCTTACGTCAATGCCAGATTGAGAAAGGCACGTCCGCATACATTTCGGCTGAATGAAATAATGGCCTGACCAACTAAATTGAGATAAAAATGGGGCGAAAACGGAAGACATAAGCGGAAAGAATGAGCCGGGGAGAGTAGAGTAGGGTAGAAGAGCCTCTAGCCTCTCATAAATAGAGCTAAAGAGGCTGGGCAAGCCTCTCACTGCCTCTCTCCCAACAACGCTAATTATCAACCAAAGACATGCTAATTACATGGAGCTTTATTGCTAATGTAGCGGGCTGCTCTTCAAGACGCCCACACGCTGCGCCCGGCTCCCCTGCCTCTCCTTATCCTCCCACTGCACCCCACAGGCACTCCAGGCAAAGACAGGAAAGATTGCTCGGATTTGTGTGTTTTCTATGAGTATGTGTATTTTGCCCGTTTAAACAATGCTAAATCTCTGTATGTACAGTGCACGTTTGAGACCGTCCAAAGCAGATACGTGTCTCGCACACACAAACCCTCACACGCTCCACAGCTCAAAGCTGAACTATGGCACTGATACCCCTATGCCGAGTTCCCCCTCCGGCCCACCCCAAGGCCTCGTCCCCATCCTGCCATCACAACAGGAAGTCTGCTTTGTTCCTCTTTACCTCCTACCGCCCACATCCCCTGGCCGTGATGTAACCTAGCAGCAGAAAAACCGGGCCCTGCAGGAGCTCAACACTTCAGCGTCGACAAATCCAGTTAGGGCGGCATTTTAGCCACCTTCAAATCGATTTCTCTAACACGAAATCTGGCAAATTGGAAAGAAACTCCACTAAAGCTGTTGCTTGGCGATGGGAGCAGTTTGACTTGCTATGCTCTTTTTCTTTCCACTTCGATGTTTGCGTGTGTGCTGATTCTTCTTAGAATTTCTGTCTTCATGTGGCAAAGCAAAGCATGATGTTTAGGACCTGATTTTTAAAGGGATAGTTCACGTCAAATTTAAAATTGTGTCATCACTTACTCAAGTTGTTCCAAACCTGTATGAGTTTCTTTCTTCTGGTGAACAAAAAGAAAGATATTTTACAGAATGTTGGTAATCAAACCGTTGACGGTAGTCGTTGACATCCATAGTAGGAAAAAGAAATGGAAGTCAATGGCTACTGTCAACTGTCTGGTTACCAACATTTTTAAAAATACCTTTTATTGTGTTCAACAGAAGAAAGAAACTCAGTCAGGTTTGAAACAACATGAGGGTGAGTAAACGATGACAAAATGTTCATTTTTGAGTGAACTATCCCCTTAAGGTTTTGTTAAAATTGTGAGAACAACTTATAATAGTCTTGAAAGCATGAATTAATGTTTGAAATGTAATGTACTGTAATATTTTACAAACATTTTAACTGCCTTTAGAATTGTATAACCGTCATAGAGTTAAATAGCAGTGTATTTTCCATATTTATTCTTAATAAATAAATTAAATAAAAAACAAATGATTAAAACCAAATACATTTATTGTTATTACTGTTTATACTATAAAGTACATTTAAGAACATGTAATATAAAAAGTCCACTTAAAATACTGTCAGATAAAGTATACATCTTTATTCCTTATTGCTAGGCCATGAATCTGACTTTACATTCCATTTTACTCTCCCCTGATAATAATAAAAACATTGCAATGGAAAAATTGAACTTGAATGGCACATTATTATACCACCACTTCAGTGTAAATTGGATCTTCTTTATTAATTTCTTCCTTATATCTCTAAACTACTGGCTATGGAGTGTGGACTATAATCCAAATTAAAAAGCATATGACTGTTCAATCGCTAATAAGAGTTTCCGAGAATTCCAATATCATTCGGAATGATAAATATTCTAAGAATTAATCACAATAAATCTAGTATTATACATTTACTTGAGTATTTCTCAAGTGCAATGCACAGCTGCTCATGCTTGGAGTGCATTTTAATAATTGTGCCTTGATGCACTGTAGGAATAACAAGCACTTTCTATCTGCTCTTTAAATCTGCCTCAAGGTCTGAGATTGTATAAGAGACAAAAACACAGGGCATGTTTCAGACTTTATGACAGATGATCACCAAACTTCCAAAAACCTAAATATATATTAGAAAAGGGATGCCACACTTGCTTTATAAGATATATGCATATGGAAATATACTCGCTGAATATGTAAATAATAAAAAAAAATAATAAGTTAAATAAAATAAAATAAATGATTAAGCTGCAGAATTATTGAGCGAGTGTACACACAGCTGAAATGAAGATGGGGCACAGAGTGAGCGGATAAAAAAGGAAGTAGACAGAAAAACATGTTTTTTTTCTGTCTGACTCTAAGAGCAAAGCAATTGGATTGCACTTAGATTGAGAACAAGCCACTTCATAAACTCACCCATAGATCTAGGGATATTAAGAACTGTGTGCAGATGTGAACCTGTTAGTGTGTTGTTGTGCTGTTGGCATGACAAGAGGACTTCTTAAAGCCCTTTAGTCCTTCAGAGGACCACCTTGTCAACCCACATATGTCACCTTTGCTTGTCAAAATGTGTTGTGACATCTAAGAAAAGAAGATTACATAACCAGCTCACGCTGCAACATGCTTTTGGATGTTTGCCACCAATCGCTTAACATGGCCTGACCTCAGGTTAGGCTAAAGGCAACGTGTCTCTAAGACCTGAGAGCCTTTAGGAGCATTAAGCTGATTGAGAAAATGCAGACATCAAAGCAGCATGCATTCAAAAAGAGCATTACACTGGATGTATATAATGTACTTTATTATATAGTCTATTTTAGTCCATTAGACTGCAAAAAACTTGTGTCTATAGTGTCTCGCCAAGGGTTGAGCTGAAAATAAGGGTGCACTGGTACTATGCACAAGGAATCCTAGTCATAGTCACGTGTTAACGATACATTTAGTCTACTGAAATATCACACATAAAAAATCTCATTTATGAACATGTTTCTGTATACACACTCACTGATGTATCTATGGCAGAGGTTTTTACCTTTACAGACCCACACCCAGATTTTCATCCAACCTAAGGGACCCCCAATATAAAACTCTACGTTTCACATTTTGTCATAAGCATCATTTTAAACAGCCACTAATCTATATAACATTTATCAGATCATTAGTCAATGTTAATTTACTTTTTCAGAAATGTCACAAAAAAAGTGAAAAAGTTACACTACCGTTCAAACGTTTGGTGTCAGTAAGATTTTTTTTTTTAAAGTAAATTAGTACTTTTATTCATCACGTTAAATTGATCAAAAGTGACAGTAAAGGTGTTTATAATGCCACAAATTTCGATGAACTTTCTATTCATCAAAAAAAATCATCATGATCATAATCAAGATTTTTTTTATTATTATTATTAAAAAAGTTTCCACAAAAATACTAAGCAGTACTACTGTTTTCTACATTGATACTAATAAGAAATGTTTCTTGATCAGCAAATCAGCATATTAGAATGATTTCTGAAGGATCATCTGACACTGAAGACTAAGTAATGGATGCTTAAAATTCAGCTTTACCATCACAGGAATAAATTATATTTTAAAATATATTAAAAACAATTATTGTAATAATATTTCAAAATATTACTGTTTTACTGTATCTTTGATCAAATAATTGTAGCCTTGGTAAGCATAAGAGACTTCTTTTAAAAACAAACAAACAAAAACAGTTACTGACCCCAAACTTTGAACAGTAGTGTTTTTATTATTAGTATTAATTAAAAAAAAAAAAAAAAAAAAACATTATAATAACCATGAAAATAATCTGCTGACAGCGTGAGAATGTCAGGTAAGTGTGTTTAGAGAAACTCACCTCCACAATGTCAGAGTTGGTCCTGCTCTCATGTGGCTCATTGTACTCAGTGTATTTCAGCAACACTTTGTCCATATCTGTGCTGGCATACTGGAACAGCTTGTTGGTGCTGTTGAAGATGATGAGGGCAATCTCACAGTCACACAACACGCTCAGCTCGTAGGCTTTCTTCATCAGTCCAAACTTTCTCTTTGTAAACGTCACCTAGAGAGAGACAGAAGAGGGGAAACAAGGTTAGACAAGTCACAGGCTGCACTGACGGCGTATAAAAACTGAGATGGATGACTCTATGTGTGTTTGCTCAGCGTGTTGATGCTCTTAAATATTCCTGACTCCTGAGTTGTCCTAAATACAGCGTTTCTTCGGAAAATCAATGTTACTTTTCTTTCCTTCTGTCTACTTTTCTTTATTTTCCTTTGTGCTCTTCCAAATTATCTGGAAAAATAGACAATAGCGTAATAGCTCCTTCCTCTCATAAATCAACTGAAGATCTTTGAAAAATTCCATTCTTTAACTTAAAGTAAAATACTTATTTCACTTCTGCTTTTATTCTTACAGGCATAAGGAGAAAAGAGCTTACTAATTGAAATATTACCTTTGTGCTCTGAAACCTTGCAATAACCTTTCATTTAAGATTAATACAGTAACACTAACTATATCTGGCCCCTCTAATACAATAGTTCAACTGCATAATTAGGATTTTATTTCACGACTAAGGTTAACCAAATTCACCTCAAGCAAATTGAGAGGAAAAAAGTATAAGATTGCCTGTGTTGCATGGAAGGCAGTTTCTCCTCGTGTGCATCTGTGTGCAAATGTACTTTTCAGCAGATGAGCAGACATACAAACACACACACACACTCACGCACCAAGATCATCGCTGCCACGGAGTGTTTGAGAGGCTGTTAATGACTTCTCAGTGCATGTTCTCATCTAAATTAGCAGCATTAAAAATAAGAAGCATCTCTTTCTGACCTCATAGGTTTCATGTCTCTTGAGCACTTAAATGCAGCGCTGGAGAAACCACACATGCACACACCAGCTCACGAGAAGAACAACACAGAGGAGGAACCTTGACCACTAAACCACTAAACTTTTCACCTCTTAAGTATAACCAAAATGCCCTCACGCATCTGTTAATGTGACACATGTTCACGGCAAATCTATACATTATTTACTGCAGAAGGAAAGTGCATACTATTATAAAATATATTGTGCATGTGATAATCACCAAAGGATTTTGATAAGTAAGAAAATTAGCATGTATTAGCATAAGGTATTACATTTCTTTGATGATGCTAATTTGTTTCTGACGTTGTCATGGTGAAACTATTTAGATTTTGTTGTGTGTTAAATGAAAAAATACATAAATAAAGATTAAGCCCTAGTTATATGAGTAGATGATTTTTTGTTGTTGTTTTTTGTTTCAGAAAGTTTTTTTAATTTAAGTTGGTACATTTTCATTTAAAAATATGGGTATGGTCTAAACAAACGGTGTAGCTTTATGAAAATGGCAAAGGAAACAGTCACTGTAAACCCTAACGCTCAAAATAATTAATTGGTTTGAGTAGGACAAACTTAAATTAAATACATTCAGTCAAATTAACTTTTATGAGTATTTAGCACTTTCTTTTTCTTTCAAGTTCACAGAACTGATATATTTTAAGTAAAATTAACTGTTTCATTGTTTTGAGTTTTATGAACTTATTTCTTTTAATTTAGAAGAACTTAAGATTAACTGAAACTGGGCTGGGATTTCTATTTCCCCGCATGCTTTGCCCATGACACTTGAAAGCAAGAGTAAATGCTAAAATTGTTTAAAAAAAAAAAAAAGTGTTATATAATGTTTTTGTGCACTATTTAGTAGTGATTAATGTTTTGTTATGCTAATTTATAAGAGTTTCTGTTAATGTTGGTTTTTTGGAGATTTACCATCATGGTGACAAATGCATGAAAATACAGGAAAACTTTAAAGGTGGTAAAGAGGATGTTTTGTTTTATACATTTTTGCAATATTACTTGAAACTGTCTTTACTAAGTGACAAAAGACTATTTATTAGGTGCACTGAAAGGAATAATATTAATATACATCATCTGTGCACGAGGTAAGGCCTTAAAAACATCAGTCAATCGTTTATGCGATCATCGCGTAAACGATTGGCCCTCTGGCTTGTCAATCACTGCCATTGTGAGAGACGTGCGCGGATTGGCCCTCTGGCTTGTCAATTACTGCCATGACGTTCCTTGTGAGAGACGCGCGGCTGCACGCTCTAGTAACTTTCCACACTCTACAGGCGCTGCATGCAATGTTTTTGTCGGGAGACAGGAGTAACAACTGCAGATTATGAGTCACCTGCGGTGAGTCCGACATAATGAATCCACTAAGTGTGTGCGCCGGTTAACGATTGTAAGGCCGATTATTAATGTAAATTGATACTTATGACTGATCGCGCTCAAACGCGTCCAGTCAGAGCAAGTTGCGTTTAGTCTGCGATTACAGTCGGTGTTCAAATTCCATGTGAAAGTATATAAATCTGCTTCAGGAGCAGGAAACTATCGCTGTATGTTGAGCATAGTCAGAATGTTTTAGCTAGTCGTAAAATGTGTGCCCGGCTTAATAACACAGCGAATGCCGGTGGTAAACAAACACTCGTGCACGAGTTTTGGGAGGCGTTCACTTGAAATGAGCTGTGAAGGAGGGGGGTTGTTCTTCCGCATGTGCTCATTTCAAAAACTCAGTTGACGAAAACATCCCCTGTACCACCTTTAAGTTAAATGTATGAATTAGTGTACTCAAACATTTCAAGTTAAGAACAATTAAAATTTATGAGTACAAAATAAAAATCTGCCGGTTCTGCTTACTTAAACTTTGAATTTCTTAACTTAAAAATTGAGGCAACTGATTGAGTTTTGCCAACTTATTTGGGCTTACAGTAAAAAAAAAAAAAAAAAAAAGTGTTTCAAGTGTTGTCGAACCTACACACGTACTTGGTGTTGTAACATCTAAATTAACTGGTTTTATTTAAGACAAATTTCTGTATCTGATCTGTATGACTTTCTATCTTCTGCAGAGCACTAAAAAAGGTATTTTTAAAGTTTAGTCCATTTCATGAAAGTTTTGGGACCAAAATAACACTGGACCCTATTGACCTTCATTTTATGAAAAATAAAAAAAAAACAGACATTTTAGAAAATTTGTTCGTACCCCACAAAATAAAGAAAGTCATGCAGGTTTGGTGCAAATATAATGGTGAATAAATGATGAAATTTTCATTTTTGGGTGAACTATCCCCTTAAGAAAATAACAGCCACTTTTTACAGTGTCTGTGTACTTGAACTGGAGTTCAAGTACACAATTTCATTTGACAGTGATCTCTCATCCTTCGGCGATTACAGCTACAAAAGTTAAAATCATCCTGCTGCTGGTCATCTTCTATCATCATATTTCTAATAATTTATGAGCAAAGATGATGTATTGATTATGTATCATTTTGACAAGTTCATTTTGACAAGTCGAACAGCCACTTAAACAACACAACTGATGTTTTGACAGCTCCTTTTTCTGCAAGATAAAGCCAAAGTGAGAGTTTTGAGCTTCCATACTGTGGCTTAGCAGTTCTGAGAGGTTTCTTCTTCTTCTGGAGATTTGGCAAGTGTGACAAGATGCAAAAAGAATAAGCCAAAAATCCTCCAGTAATGACAGCAGGTTGAGAAAAGAAAAAGCTGAACAATGTGTTTGATGAACAGACTTTGAATTTTGAATTATTTGAATAACAAATAACAGTCATTAATTCACACATCCAAAATAAATGTAGCAATTTTCACTGGGCAGTTCTCTGAAAGAGGAAGTAGTATCACACATTCTCAGATATGGAGATATAAGGACTTTAAATAATCACTGTGGTCAAGCTCATAACTGTGGCTAGTGACATCAACACCCACAGTCACAAAACAACATACTAAAGATACTTCACTAATCCTTCATCAGTCTTGTTTTTCTAAAACTGCACGGTCACATTCCTGTTTAAGTGAACGGTGCACTCAAAATTTTATTATTAAAGGGATAGTTCACCTAAAGATGAAAATCATGTCATCATTTGCTCACCCTCGTGTCATTCCAAGACTTTGTCTTTGTCAACGGACATCAAAACTGTATGGCTACCAACATTGTTGAAAATATCTTCTTTTATGTTCCACAGAAGAAAGAAAGCCATACAGGTTTTGAAGAACATGAGGGTGAGTAAATGAGACAAAGTTTTTTTTACTCCTGAAATTTTTTAGTGTGAAATCTGTTTAAACACGTCCACTCAACATGAAATTAGCAGCCTAATTAAAGCTGCACCATTTTGGGATCACATGACTGAATACTAGCCAAATACTACTTATTTTATCTCATCTGATGAAGAAGAAGAACATTATAATAGCCTTCTGTCACTTTTTGTCTCCAAAACTGATTTTAGGTTCACCATATACAGTATGTAACATGCTGGTGTAATGTGATCACAAGGGCTTTGAGCGTGATGTTCTTCTTCTTCTTCTTCTTCTTCTCCTGCTTACTACCTGCCTCCGCAATCTGTGAAGCTCATGAGCCTTCAGCGATCCAGCGTGTTAATTGCAGAAAATGCCAGTTGCAACACCTCCTCGATGTGGTGAGAGCTGCAAAGAATGAAGGAAGGACCACGGTTCATAACGATCGTGATTTTGTTTCTTCGAACCCTGAACCTGTAGACCGCAGGAGTGCGAAGCCCTTATCGTGTGAGCACATTCTTATCAAGCGTGACAAACAAACTGCCAAGCATGTAGATGTAAATGCGTCACTGTGCGCATAAGGTGAGTTTGAACTGCTGTTCAAAGGACTGAGAATCACTTTCTACTGCCAAACAGAAAGAATGAAAAGGAGAAAGGAGAAAAAAGGTCTGATTCCCAGCCTGAGTTTGGTGTGTGTGTATGCACGTGTGTGTGAGGGGGAGTCGAGGGGGGAGGTCAGGAAGCACATTTGTATGCATTTCCTCTCATAACAGGAAGTGCCTGACAGCTTCCCCTTCACAATGGCTTCGCTTCTGCTTCCCGCCTCCAGTGCATTTTTTCCCCTGGGGAGTTCCTCTAGAGGACAGAGACAGGGAGGATGAATGTCCATTTGTCACCATCTGCCCATGAACCGTGGTCCGTGCGACCCACGCACCCCAAAATCTCCCCGCTCACGCTCCATGTTTTACTGTATGAATCATTATTATGGTAAAGTCTCACAGTAGGGGTTGTATTGACATTAGACATCATGCTCAGACGCGGGACACGACTAATTCTGCTCTGTTCCCTTTCTAAACATTGTATATTTAAATGTTAAAGCATGTTAGAGGTTGCTTTTGTGTTAACAAACTCACCATTTCTGCTAAACTACACTGACAGTAACTAAATATGGTTAAAAGTCATGCGATATTTCAGCACATTGCTTGCTGTAACGAAGAGCATGATTTGAAGGTCATCAGCAGAAACATAATAAGAAACAAAACCTGCGTGAAAAGCACTGAATAATGAGAAGAAAAGTGGAATAACAATTAGCGTAAGAGGAACAAAAGAATTTTAAGAAGATCAATTCTAAGAGGAGAAATTTGGAGAAGTTACACTTCGCGGAAGCAAAGGAATTTTTGAGATGATGTTGGTGAAGAAGCAGAAAAAGAAGAGGAGAGGCAGAGGGAGAGACAGATGAAAAAGTGGAAAAAAAACACGCACAGCGTGTTTCGTGAGGAGACAGGCGCAGAGGTAACGATCACAAGAGAAAGGTGGGAATCGTGGAGAGGGGAGCAAGGGGTGATGGGATACCCAGAGGGCCTCATTATTTTCTTGCTGTTAATTTTACTCAAACTGTTTTACACCTTTCCGTTGTTGATTGGAGAGACGCCTCTGTTGTCATGGGTGGCTGAATCAAGCACCGTCTCCATGCCATCACACCATCATGAGGCAGAGATGAAAAGAAAGGTAACAGAAGCCTACGGAACGTGTGGCGCCTGCGTTTGCCAAGTCAGTTAGAGGGGTGAAAACCACATGCATGTTGAGTGCCAATTAAAGGGCGTACTTCTGAATGAACTTCCATCACACGGATGCTTCCAGGAACTGAATTTCTAACACAGAAGTAACTACTGACCCTTTTTATTGAGCCGTTCTACTGAAGAAAATCCCAAAACGTCATATTTGTCATTGTTCTTTTTGCTCCTCCAAGGTTAAAACCCCAGCTCATAGCAAAGTGACTGTGATAATTCCCTTCTTGTCCAATTCAAGGAAATAAAAATGAAATGGAATATACACTACTATTAACATTTGGTCAGTAAGATATACTCAGTAAAGTTGCATTTATTTGATCAAAAATATAGTAAAAGGTTTTATTTTAATATGATTTGAAATATAATTTATTCCTGTGATGGCAAAGCTGAATTTTCAGCATCATTACTACAGTCTTCAGTGTCACATGATCCTTCAGAAATCATTCTAATATGTTGATTTGCTGCTCAAGAAAAATTTCATATCATTATCAATGATGAAATCTGTTGTGTTGCTTAACATTTTTTTGTGGAGACCATGATAATTTTTTTTCAGGATTCTTTCATGAATTAAAAGTTCAAAAGAAGAGCATTTATTTGAAATAGAAAACTTTTGTAAAACTATAAATGTCACTTTATATTCATTTAAAGGGTTAGTTCACCCAAAAATGAAATTTATGTCATTAAGTACACACACTCATGTTGTTTCAAACCTGTAAGACCTTCATTCATATTCAAAACACAAATTAAGATACTTTTGATGAAATCCAATTTCTTTATTTTTTTTAATTATTTTTTTTGCATATACTGTCATTCAAGGTCCAAAAAAGTAGTAAAGACATTGTCAAAATGATCCATGTGACTACAGTGGTTCAACCTTAATGTTTGAAGTGACGAGAATAATTTTTGTGTGCAAAAAAACAAAACAAAAATAACGGCTTTAATCAACAATTTCTTCTCTACCCTGTCAGTCTCGTACGCAGTTGACGCAGTGCTGCGTTTCCTATTCTACGTCAGAACGGCGACTGTATTGGCCAGCTCCTGCATCAGCATCACGCGCATGCGTCATGGTGCTCACGTGAACAGTGTCGGCCAATAGTGAGCCGGCGTTCGGACGTAAAAGCAGAAGCGCTAAACTGCGTTTGCTACGTCATCTGCGTACGAGACTTACAGGGTAGAGAAGAAATTGTTGAATAAAGTCGTTATTTTTGTTTTTGCACACAAAAAGTATTCTTGTCGCTTCGTAACATTAAGATTGAACCACTGTAGTCACATGGACTATTTTAACGATGACTAATACCTTTCTGGATCTTAAATGGGGATAAAAAACCTCTCGGATTTCATCAAAATATCTTAATTTGTGTTCCGAAGATGAAAGAAGGTCTTACGGGTGACGGACTTCATGACAGAAATTTCATTTTTGGGTAAACTAACCCTATAGTTAGTTATATTATATAAAAATATTTTTTGAATGCTGCACAATAACAAGATGTTGAAGGATCGACTCCATAGCATTTCCTGAACTCAATGAGCCTACAACAGAATCATCTGTATGGCAGATGAATCAGCACTGACATTGGTTCCCAAGTGTAATTGACTAAATATAATTTCATTTTAAATAATTATCACACATATTCATCTCTCTCAAACGTGCCTGTAAGTATATGCTGTGTATTCAGCAGTGTGAAAATTAGTCAGTAAGCATGCTCTTGTTAGCGATGTGGCTAACACTTTAATGACACAGGGGGTCCTTTCATGTGACGTGCCCAGGAAAGTGTTTGAGTGGCTGAGGGGAAGAAAGCCAGGCTCCTCACACTGATGCCCTCTGTCTAAGCTTCTGGGCAGCCAGTCAACGCCAGGGAGGCCTGCTGGAGGTGCCTTGCTCTTCGCAAGTGTTTTCAGGAGGTGGGCTAGGGAGCCAAAGTGGCCGCCCAAGGCGACTGAGGCCTTGTGCCCATAAGCATGGCGCCAGAGACAGGGTGGGCCGTAGGGAAGCTGCCAATCTGGAAGAGGTGATATCAGCAAGGAAATGATGGGAGACGACAGCTGGGCCAAATATATTTTTGAGCATTCAGACATTAAATGCTTGAAAAAGATGATTCGTATGGGACGAGCAGGTTTAGGTTTTTATTGTATATCCACTATTCAAGCGGTTATATCATATACTTTTGCCTTTTTCATTTAGCTCTTACTGCCTTATTTAAACTTTTTTTTTTTTATTAAAGTGTATGCAATTAAAATATATGCAATAATATTGCATATAAATTGTGAGATATAAAAAAATTGTCACAACCTTTTTTCTCGCAATTGCGAATTTATATCTCCCAATTCTGATTTCTTTTCTCAGAATTGTGAGAAATAGTCCAATTCTGAGAAGAAGAAAAAAAAAAAACTTTTTGTAAACTCACAATTCTCACATAATAACTCACAGTTGCGACTTTATATCTGGGGGAAACAATTATCCATACAAATCACAAATTTTAGGGACCAACAACATAAAATATCACTGGTTCTCAGATGAAAGAATTCTTTTATGGTACTTTTCTAGTGCTTTTTGTCTTTTTTTGGAGCTTGACAGATATAAATTGTCATTATATGCAAAAGAGCTGCATAAAGGCTGTGTGTTCAGTTCTACTAGTATAGAAGGAATATTTAATGACAAAAATTTAATTTCTGGGTGAACTATTCCTTTAAGCTGCACAACTGTTTTCACAAAAAAAGCATATTAAAATGATTTCTGAAGAAAATCATGTGACACTAAAAACTGGAGTAATGATCACTGAAAATCCAGCTTTGTCACCAGAGGAACAAATGTATATATATATATACATAAAGATGAAACTCTACTACAGAATTTTGAAGCATTTGCATGAAAAAAAGAGCAAGCATCTCAAGAATGCCGTGCTTAAGGTAACACCATTGAAGCAGTCTGTTGTTTATTTGGCTTTGGTATGGAAAGATTTCCTAAAGAGGAAGTGAAAATATGCTCAGCCCCAGCCACGTCTTCAACACATAAAGAGCTAGAGGGTAGAGAAAAAGCAAAATAGAAACCAAAAAACCCTTTGTAAGTCAAAGGTCCCCCATTCTTTTTGTCTTGTGATGTCTGTCTTCATGGTTCTCTTGTAATACAATGAAGCTGGTTGTTTGCCACAACCCCAGATGAATGGCAGCAAGAGGACGAGAGTCAATGATAACCCTTGTGCCAGCTGTCGAACATGGCCTATACTCTATAAATACACGACAATTTATGATGCGTGTTTTCAGCAAAGCATCTTCTGACCAAAACCTCTCTAGAGAATTTATGAGCTTATTTTTATCACTTTGGAAGGCCACAGTATATTTTTTGGCGTTGCTTTTTATTAAAGTTGTTGACATATGGCTAACGATGTGGTCATACTAGACATTAAGCATAGAAAAGTATGCCGGATTTTGGCAAAAGGATAAATGTCATGTTCTAGGGCTTCTGTGTTTAATAAGTAATACATTACAAATAATTATACAAATTTAAAATGTTTTCTGCTTCATTATCCATCAACACTGCAATCATGCAACTTAGAAGTTTATTTTTGTAGTGTGCAAGAGGTCAATCCCACACAGTGTGACGCATCTGAACATTCACAGAACAAAAGTACTTAATTAGTATAAAAAGCTTCATTTCAACCATATTGAAGGAAACTGGTCAAAAGGAAATAAATGTCATTGTTTTTTTTCTTTGTCATCCCTTTCTTCTTTTCTATCCCAAGGCCTGGAAATCTGTGGCATTGACTCTCATCAGGTGTCCTTCCTGTATCAATCTCTGATCTTGAAGTCTGGTTAAGGGGGAGTGAGAGAACCAGAGAGAGAGAGAAGGAGAGGAGAACAGCGATAACACCAAGACAGGATGCTCTCTGTGCAATCCGATAGCCTCGCCAAAAACATCCTGACCTCAGCCCCCCCTCCTTCTTCTCTCCGTTTCTTTCCTCCTTTCCTTTTCATCTTAACTTATGATTAGAAACTCTGTGTCATTGAAAGTAAAATAGAGCAGAAAGGTTGTGTAAAGGTTTTTTTTTTTTTTTTTCCTTTTTTAATTAATACAATAGATTTGTGTGGGAAAGAGGCTGAAATGTGTGTTAAGTTCTACTGAAATTAGTAGAAGTGAATAAATAATTGAATTTCTGGGTGAACCTCTTCTTAAAGCACACATACACTCCCCAATAAGACTTATTTTTCATAAACACAAACCTTTAAAATTCAAACTATACATATTTCTGTTATTTTAAACTCAGAAGCAAATTCAATATGATGCCTTGCTAACATCTAAACTTGTTGGTTTTTCAAAATAAACAGAAACAGAGAACAGAGAAGTTTCTGGTTTGAGAAGTACCTTGACTCATTCTTTCAGCGTATGGCATGAAAGCCCACATGAATGTGAGCCTCTGGTTTCCTCAAGGGGGAGAACTTACTCAACCCACAAGTACTGAATGACTAATGTCACTGTGCCCCCTCCGTCTGCTCCGGCTGACACGCCCATTACTTTCCTCACCCGCTTTTCTCTCTCTTTCTCCTCCACTTCTCCTCAGGCCCTCACACTATCTTCAATAATTGATCAACCCACCCAAGGTCCAGACAGCAGCCATTAACTGCAGCAGTATGGTCTCACTCTGTCATATCAACTGTTAGCCAAGTTCTTTTTCCAAAATCACATTTTTTTTTTTTCCAGACCAGACTGAGGAACTACAAATGTCTGTTTCTGTGACAAAGTGTCATCCTGTGAAAGGATGTGAGGACTCTGGTTGACTGTTCAGAGAGTCAAGTTACAACACAAAAGACAAAGACAACAACCTCAAACTAGTCAAGGTTACTTTCTGTCAAACTGCAAACTGCTTTCCAGGTTTTTCTGCTTTTTTTTTTTTTTCTATAAGGGGACAAATGTAAATGTCAAGCCTAAAGAACATTTATTGATCTTGCAGTAAAACAAGCATCTATGTAACTGGCACCAATACGATCAATACAACTACAGTAACTGCTATGCATAATATCTGCCTGTTTTTGTGTGTTCCTGACTTGATTCTGTTTCACGGCCAGAGAAACGGAGATACAAAACAGAACGTTTTTCATTAACAGAATATGTTCAGTTAGAAATTGTCTGAGAAACAAAAAAAAAGGCAAATTTATACAGTTATTTCATGATTTCAGTGCCATCTATGCAGAGGAAAAGTCAAAGTCAAAGATGGTTTAGTCAGGTTTGCTGGTTTTAGAGGGGTTTTAGCCACTTGTCTTCTGGTTAGGAAATCAGCTAAACTAGCTTGGCTAAAATGGGAGATTTACTAGTCCAGCTTAAAACAGCTAAGACCTAATTTAAGATTCTTTTTTTTTTCAACAGGGATTACAATTACAATTACTACAATTGCTACACATGAGGAGCAAGATCTCAGTGATCTGAGAGCCGAGTTGAAGAGGAAAACTACTAGCAAAGGCAGGAAGGCCCCTCGAGGGCCTTCTTCTACCTCTGTGTTGACTCCACCTAAAGCCCTGAAGCATGTGGCATCATTCCACCATTGCCATCTCTGCATGTTTGTGTTCTCCACCCACCCTGCCCCTGCTAAAGTAATATTCCACTGCCATGCGCAAGAGGTGGCAGCGTGCGAGGATGCCGACAATTAGCGTGCGCACACCACCTACTTGGTCTATTTTAGTTTGAAATAACCCGTCAAACTTCTGTGAAGGAAGCTGTCTAGAGGCAGTTTTTGGCTCCTTCTGGTCAGCGTGACTCACCTGTCTGTTGCGTTCATCCATAATCCGTGTGATCTGAATCTTTTTCCTCCCCATTGTCCCCGTCTTTTCGTCTCTCTCTTTCACCACTGAACTTTATTCTTTTGTCCCTCTGTTTTTGCTTGCGTTTTCTTCAAACCAGGCTTTCTTCTCTCGACTTCCTCCGCTCAATTCAAAGATTCCAGTAGCTGTACCTGCGAAAGGCAGAGAGAGAAAGGCATTAAGTCAGATGAAAAATGGCAAAACCGCAACGTTAAAAAACAGGGAAAGGCAGAGTCTGAGCCACATGGGACAGCAAATAAAGACAAAAGAATCCGTCGACGTTTCGAGGCAGCGCTGTTTTCTGCCATCAATATCATGCAAATCAGATTCTCGCGCTTCGGCTGCGACTATGAGGGTAGACAGCACTGTCATGCTCTCTCTACAGTCACAGAGAATTTGACAGTGTTTTGGAAGTGCCACTAACTTAACAGCTCTAATCATTTGCAGTGTAACGTTTACTGTCGCCTGAACGACAAACAGCGGCACTTTCCTAAACAACGCCGGTGTAACATCGCAGAGAATTGTCACTACATTCAGAACGAACACACTGGTATTTCCCTTTTAGCTGAAATTTCTTGTGAACGCAACAAAACTGTAGCTGAGCTACGTTGCCCCAAACTGCGAGGCTTTACTATCCACATATCATAAGATCTGATCTGAAGAAGAACCTGAATGGAAACCTGGGCCATCCTGATTTACCCTCATCAAACCCGCTCTGGAATATGATCCTGTTGTCACGTCGCGGCTTTGCTCCGCTCTCCGTCTCTCAGGGAAAGAGGTGTGCGGGGCCTTTATCGGGCCCTCCTGCTGAGCCTTTTGAAAGGCTGCCCTCACCCGAGAAGCTAACCCAGGCTTTCTATAAAGTGCTCACAGCTCAGATTCACACAGTGAGAGAGCTCGCGATCACAGAACACACATGTGCGCGCACCGGTGTTTGTGTGCATGTGCGCACCTCTTTGGTGCCGTAAAGTAGGCCAACCCGATTCATCTCTGGGAGGAGCGGCAGAAGTGTTGTTGTGTTTTATTCTGACAGTAGAGGTGATAACGTCCCTCGTTATGCAAATGAGCGTCCCATTATTTAAGCTCGCTGTAATGCAGTAAAGCTGTCAGTGGTGTCACGTTAAAAGCCCTCCATTGCTTTCTCTTTATTCTCCGGCTCTTTTTCTTCTTTCTGAACCAGATTTCACCTGCCAGAGCGAGCAAGGAACATTGATGTAGATGCACCTAAAGGATATGCTGCGCTTCTATGCGCGTTGCCATGCTTCTCTCATTTATTAATAATCAAATGTTTATGGGTGGAGTAGGGGTTTGAAAGTGTTCGAGAGACTTTTCCATGTCATATAAGTTAAACCGCAAGCAAACTCTAATTTCATTGGCTGAGATCCATCTTCATTTCATAGGATGCTGCTAATCTACCAAATTCCACGTTGAATTGTTGGATTCCTTCGGTGTTGTTGAAATAGAGTTGTTAAATACATAGTTTCGTTGCTACTAATACAACCTTGTGCTCGTATTGATATAATGTATTTTCCATTGTCTCTAATAATAGCTGTGAATAAGATTACACTCTATTAGCATACAAACAACAGCGCTCTGTACTTCACCAAGAGCTGTTAGCCGGACTGTTAGCGAGCACGTCTTAACGTGTAAGTGGCGAAATCCGATGATTGTTTAGAGGACCACTGTAAAAGACATAAAACAAGGAGCAAAACAACTCGACTACAAGCTGGTGATAATGACTGGACGCCTGTGTAAATATTTACCCACCGTGCAGCCAGCAGAACCTGGCGTCACCGAGTGCAGTTTCGCTGCTCGCATTTGAAAGCTGATTAAGTAGTTAACTCAATCAAAACAGGGTCTTTGGCTGCGACTCCAAGAGGAGCTTCCTCATTGACAACGACAGGTCCGTAATCCCTGATTCATCCACGCCACAGCCTCAACTGCCGTGCCTTACGTAATTTTAAACGTCTTTTAATGAGTTTCATCTGGGCACTGATTCCTGTTTACAGTGGGACCAAAAATTATTAAAGAATGAATTTTATTGCATTAGATTTGACAAAATATCAAACAAATGATGATAACCCTTGATAGAACTTCACTTTTTAAAACATCCATTCTTTCATTTATTTATATTTTTAAAGGTTTTTGTGAAGTTTTTTTTTATTATTTATTTATTTTATTTTTTTTGCAGTGACCTCACTTATAGCTTTGGACCAATGTTGCCAAATTGGGCTACTTTTTTTTTTACTTGGCAAGCGGGTTGTTTTTCATGTCCACGGGTTGAAGCGACCCCAAATAACATGATATTTAGCCCCTGGAATCCAAATTTTACCAAAGGAACCCTGCCAAAAATGTGGATTTTACCCCCCAGAACATGATTTTTACTGGGGGACCCCCATACTTTATATTTTGTTTGATATTTTATCTAAATCATATAAAGATTTTCATTCAATTTTAAAGGGTTAGTTCACCCAAAAATGAAAATTCTGTTATTTATTAGTCACCCTCATGCCGTTCCACACCCGTAAGACTTTTGTTAATCTTCAGAATGCAAATTAAGATATTTTTGTTGAAATCCTATGCAGGCTCCATGAGGCCTCCATAGGGAGCAATTACATTTCCTCTCTCAAGATCCATTAATGTACTAAAAACTTATTTAAATCAGTTCATGTGAGTACAGTGGTTCAATATTAATATTATAAAGCGATGAGAATATTTTTGGTGTGCCAAAAAAACAAAATAACGACTTATAAAGCGATGGCCGATTTCAAAACACTGCTTCAGGAAGCTTCAGAGCATAATGAATCAGCGTGTCGAATCAGCGTTTCAGAGCGCCAAAGTCACGTGATTTCAGCAGTTTGGCGGTTTGACAAGCGATCCGAATCATGATTCGATACGCTGATTCATAATGCTTCCGAAGCTTTCTGAAGCAGTGTTTTGAAATCGGTCATCACTATATAAGTTGCTATTTTGTTTTTTTGCCGCACAAAAAATATTCTCATCACTTTATAATATTAATATTGAACCACTGTACTCACATGAACTGATTTAAATATGTTTTTAGTACATTAATGGATCTTGAGAGAGGAAATGTCATTGCTAGCTATGCAGGCCTCACTGAGCCATCGGATTTCAACAAAAATATCTTAATTTGTGTTCCGAAGATGAACGAAGGTCTTACGGGTGTGGAACGGCATGAGGGTGAGTAAGAAATGACATTATTTTCATTTTTGGGTGAACTAACCCTTCAAGTGTAAATTTAGTGTCCAAATAGTTTTTGGTGCCACTATATATGCGGTGATTTGAAGCACTAGGTAACGTTTTTTATCTCACCTTCCCTTCCCCTGTAAGCACTGGGGCAACCTGAGTCGACCTAAGCACAATCTCTCATTCACCCTGCACACCTTGGCCACCCCACCTTCCCCATCTTTCTCTCTCTCCGTCATTCCCTCCTTCACATGTGCACATGCTCACACTCGTCTGCTTTCAGATTACCACAGATGAGCACAATCCAATTTACACCAGTAAAGCCGAACTACAGTGCAGACAAGCTGTGGTTGATCAGTAGCCAGAGGCGCTTTAGATGTAAATAAGGTCCCTTCGCCGCCACACAAGCACTCGTAATATCTTATCAAATATATCCGTTCTTGATGCACAAGTGTGGCTGACCCCTGCCGAAAGCACAGGAACAAATTACTATTTGTGTTTAAGATCAAATATGTATGTGAAAGGGTTTTAAAGTTTAGTATGTGCAATTATGCCATGAAAGAGTGAGGCGGAGAGGGACTACTAACAGGCTTTCTCTGCCATGCTAAGCCAATTCACTAATCCACAGCCAAAGCATATGGGGAGGGTGTGAGAGAGAGAGAGGGCCAGAAAGATCCCCAATCCCCCCCCCCGCCCCAAAGAGAACCTCAGGACAGGTTTGGCATAGTGTGACAGGCAGAAGAAAGCCTGGAAAAGGGGTCATCACCAAGGGCTGAAGGGTCACAGAGGGATGCTACAGGACAGAGAGGGAAAGATAAGACAAGTTAACCCACAACCTTTCGCATTTGATATATTGGGCTCAAAGCAAGAGCACAAAGAGAAAATATGAGCGAACGGTGAAAACCAAAGGAAAACCAGAGAGATGTGAGCAGGTCTCTCTTGAGGAAAGGGAGGAGAGGCTGCCGTCCACCCTCCCATCTGTTAACCATGCCTCTCTTTCTCTGCCACAGAGCACAAGGGTGGCGGGGGAACGAGGAGAAAGCATGGGGGAAAAGGCGAGAGAGGTGGGGGTGCCGACACTGGGATGTAATGAGGTGCTGTGTGTTTTTCTCTCTTTCTCTCAGTCTCTCTCTCTCTCTCTCCTTTTAAGAAATGGAACTATGAGGGCAATGAGTACGTTCATAAACAGGCACAATTCTGGGTCGGCTCGGTCCCTAGTGTTCCACTGGAAAAGAAAAAATATATATATTTTGCACGCGATTGTATTGTCAGAGTCCTAATAAAGTGAATATGACTACTTCTCCGTGCTCAGCGATATAATTTTGTTAGGGGGAAAAAGAAACAAAGCAATTTTTTATTTCTCTAAGGGGTCTCGTGTTGAGAATGAAAAATGATTAAGATGCAAATACCATGAATTATATTTGTGTAAAAAGTACAGAGATTGTATGTGATAATGAAACACTTGTTTTGATGAGATATACAACTCTGGCAGGTTTCGTTTTTATTGAGATCTGCGAGGTACAGGGGGGTTATAGAGCAACGCTGCTTGACTCCCACCACATTAAAGTCATCTGTATGTTATTATTACAATCAGACAGGAGCTGTTCTTTTGAGAAATCGACCTCAGCACTATGTTGCCACCCTTCGTAAACTGTCTCGCTTCCACTTTCCCTCTTTTCTTTTCTTTTCTTTTCTTTTCTTTTCTTTTCTTTTCTTTTCTTTTCTTTTCTTTGCAGCACATCTGCAAGACATTTGGTACTAGTGTGTGTTTGAAAAAAGGGCAGTATCCTCTATCCTCGTGGGGAAATGTGGTCGTGAAGATTTGAAATAACATATTATGGGCAGAAAGTAAACCTTTTAGGAGGTGCATGATACATTAAATAAACCCTCACTCTTTTAAAATAAACTGCCGTTTCCTTGAAGAGGTCAACAATTTTTAATATGTCTTATGAACAATTTGATTACAAAAGACATGCTTTTGACCCTTCTTGGATTTGACGCTTTTTACCACATCTTAATCTTAAGAACTTTTCATGCTGCAATCATTGAAACTAAATAAATACTGTTATATACACCCAAGGTTTTTTTTCTTTTACACACATATTTACGTGTACATATTTAGGTGCGGCTGTTTGGTTTGCACTTAAAACGGGGCAGGGAGCCCATAGCGAGAGAGTTAACGGCCTATTGTCTGTATAAAGTCATTATGGCCAGTGCTTCTTAAGTGTGGCAGAGTCTGCCTGAGGGACAAAGCTGATGAGTGCCCATAAATCTTGGCAGTGGAAAAGACACAGGATGGGTGACCTGAACCTGAGATCAGGATGAGTGTGGGAGGGACCCTGGCAGTACAGATCTTAATGAGTGCTGGTAAAAAATGGTTGGCATACAGTTTAAAAATCCACATACACAGTAAAAAAAAAAAAAAAAAAAAAATGTGTACTACATTTTAACGGTGTATGTGGATTTTTAAAATTTGAATTAAAGTGGACAGGGATAATAGGGACAAACTTTTCTGAGCTAAAAATTTTACACTTATTGCACCGCACATTGTTTTCTGACCAAATGAGTTCAAATGCAGCTACATAATTTCTAGTTTGTTGCAATTTTTTGTTTAGAAACAAATAAATCTTTATGTAATAAAAAAATATATATTTTTGTGATGAAAAAGTAAACCAATCATTTAAAGTAACTGTAAAACTGTATGGCAGTTATTCCAATATACATGTTTGAATATGTAAAAATACAAAATAAAAATTTAACAATCAATTATTCTGTGGATCATCAGGAAAAAAAAAATCAAATGTTGCACTTTCATTTACTATGACAGTTCAAATAGCATATCGATACTGATATTTGGACATTTAGAGCAGAAAATAGTTACAGTTACGCAACACATCTGATTTGGATCCCCCCTAATTTCCACCGACTGTATTTTGAATGCAATCAAAACACATTAAAAGCTACTGTAAGACACACAGTTTCATTACTGTAAGGGAGCATCAGTGTCTATCTGGGTTCCTCCATGGTCATATACACCCCCAAGTCTCCCCACTGTATGATTGGATAGAGACAGGAAACATACATGCACACACACACAAAGAATGGTGGAAGGATGTGACATCAGCAGCCACAGACAATCAAAGGTGTAAAGGTGCTTCCTTTCCTAAACTGTTCCAGCGTACACAAAATGGGAACCAAAACTCCTGCGCTTCCTTCTCCAGGCCAGAAAAGAAGAAAAAAGAAGAGAAGAATAGAGAGAAAAAGAGTTGAGGGCTTGAGCCACAGCTGACTGTAAACAAACGGCCTCCACTGATGCAACCCCAGACAGAAAAGGCTTGTGGTTTGTACTTTTTAAGCACTTAGTGATGGCCAAAACATTAATGACAAGGCTTAACAAACATACTCACAGCGGATATGGTCAAAAAATCACTGCATCCACATTATTAGATTTCATCACACAAAACAACCTCATTCTGTGATGGTTAAACTGATTTCACAGCCATTCTTAATTTCCAAACCAAGGAAATTAAGCAAGTCTTCATAAAAATTTTGCAAGTAATCTTCATAAACTCATTTCAACCCAAAGGAAAAAGAGCAGAGATGAAGAGAGAGATTTTTAAATGTTAGATTTTATTAGTAAAAGTGTAAAATTATAGATGAACTGCTTTTCTGTTTTTGCAGTGATTAGTGAATAGGTCTTTTCAGGTGCTTTGCTAGATTAGGGCATTGGGTGGAGGGATTTATTTATGTGATACAGGGCGCTCTTTCAGGACTCTGCTGCAATACCTTCCTTCTGTCTCTACAGGAATCAACAGCTAATTACTTAAATAGTTCTACATGTACCTTAAAATAACACGCTGGCCCCTCTGACTTCCCCAAAGTTCACCTCTCTTTGTCAAAACAACTAAAAATATTGGCATAGAATCATGTAAGACATAAACACGACATGCTCTTGTCAGGTTTGTGGGTTTACACTGCATGCAGCATTATTTGGTTTGAAACCAGACTTAAATCGCCATCACCATTTTCTACTTAAAGTCATTTGTTGAGCTCTCTACAGTTTATCAATTTCCAGTAACATGTAAATATGTTCAATCTCAAAAACAAACACCTCTGGTATTTCTAGTCAAATTAGCATATTTTCCAAGCTGAAAATGTAACATTAAACCTGTAAAAATGGTTTAAAAAAAAGCACATGGCTCAATAGTACCATCACTTGACCATCTTTTGTCAGTTCCTGACCCGTCAAAGTTTAAAAAGTGCGTAGATGACATGAAGCTGCCCGAAGTTAGCTACATTGAAAACAGATGAGTGCTCATATCCTACATACAGCTCCTGATCGGGTGAAGTTTTGCTCTCAAAATGATAAAAACGCACATATACCATTTTTTTGGAGAGTATTTTAACTTAAGTGCTGCAAGCCAAGCTTGTCTTTCGCATAAAATGCAAGGCATATGGAGCCGTATACGGACATTCTTTTCAGATTTGTTGGGGCTTCCAGGAATTTCTTCGGTTTATTTCTGTTGTTGTGGTAGCCAACCACAGCACAGCTTAACCCTGCACTCATTTTATTTTTTAGTAATGTTCAAAAAAGTTTCCGTTTAATTCAATTCATTCACTCTTTTTACCTTTAATTTATTTTAACAATGGGTCCTTATGGAAACCGGAACGGGAACAGCATTCAAACGGAAGTTGGAATCCATCATGGCAGCACTCATCATTTGCTCAGGAAAAAGGTGGATATAGTATTCGAAAAAACAGTAGGCAAAAAATCCCCGGATGACCTAGTACTTCTGGCGAGATTCTGAAGTGCACATTCGCTGGATACCTTACTATCCCATGAGGCCACAGGAGAGGATTCACGAATGGCAGTGAAGCGACGCAACTGACGCTGGTAGGTCATGTGACAGTAACAACATGGTAAATGTAGTACATCCAAATTTTATTCATACTACCCACATTTATACTATATAGAACATACTTTTTTAATGTTTGCGAAGTAAGTTCAAATTCAAATGTAGTACCTACTTAGTAAGCAATTTCGGACACAGCGAACATCCACATTCATATATGAATATGTAATATATTAGTACATACTGTATTTATTGAAACACTTTTACCATTGAAATACATTCTGTACATATGGATGTATGTCATGCATCTACTATGTTGACAATGACCTTTGACCTACAGTATGACGTACTAACAGAAATTGCAGTAATAATTTACTCAGGTTTTTTTTAAACATGTCCAAAATAACCAAGTGGAAGAACTTTTTTGGTACATTATCAGCATGTGTCTTGTACTAATTCGACGTATCGCTTTTTTAATTCTTTATAACAGGAAAGTATGGATATTCTGTGCAAGGTCTGATGAGAAGCGGGGTAGTGTTGTAGTCTTTCATATGGCGGCACGTGACCAAGCACAACAGTGGAAAATAAAATGAAAGGGTGTTAACAGCAGTTGCATCCTTCATGAAGTCAGTAAACAGGGAAGTGTGGCCCACTAAAGCCAGAACAGGGGAAGGTGAGAGCTGTCTTTCAATTAGCGATTGGTTACTGGCCCAAGGAAAGCATGGCACAACATACTGTGTCAACTCTAACTGAAAGAGGTACGCTGAAACCAGCTGCTCAGATGACAGACACATACTGAGTGAATGGTGTCTGATCACTGTCCTGTTCTGGGTGGCCAGCTGTAGTAAAGAAATAGGCAAAAAATTACAGCCCTGACAGTGGCTTGGTTTTTTTCATGAACAGGGCGATGGCCCTGCGCTGGGCACAAAACGGAGATTGCGTGGGTTGCTTTGGGTGGTTTCATCGGTCAATATGCTGAAGACATTAGCTCAAAGAATCTCTCAGACTTCTGGGTGAGTTCTTAGTACAGTGGAACAGAGTTAAAGAAAGAAAGGAGAACTGAAATAATGTCCAACTACGCTAGCATGTCAAAGGGGAAAAAAATGAATCTGTGTCAGTAAAACTCTAAGACTACATTTACACAATGTTCGAGATGAACAACCATATTTACTAACAGCTGTGACTCAAATTGTTCTGTTCACATCTTACAGAAGTGGAATAATTAATGTCTGTACGAATGAACAACTGAAGTAAAGCCCCTTTTAATCATGAATATATCTTTAACCATACTAACAGTGACTAAAGTAAATTCCAAACATGGTGACTTGTCAACACCATAAAGTTACAAATGATATGACATTTTTTAAAAAACGCAAATGCACAGTGGGTCTCACATTGTATTAACTAGCTGTAGTCTGTCATGTAAGAGTCAGATCATTTATAGAAAGCAGCGTCACTCTCGTTCAAAACTGAATTGTGTGTGAACAGGCATACTGAAGCCGTGAAGAGTTACATAGTTTATCGCATTATGAAACTAGCCCAGACACAGCAACCACTACTCTCTACTCTTCTGGAGTCAAAACTATTCATTCTCCACACTTCACAGAAAACTAAATAAAATTAAATTTGTCACTACAAACAGACAGGGCCTGACATCTTCACCGAAACATATTATGAGCACAGAACAGCAATGTCTTTTAATGTTAGCCATCTTGTTGGGGGCGATAGTTAGGAGTGAAGACAAAGTCATGTGACCTCCCCGCAACACCAGACAGCATGCTCGGATGATCCTCTGATTATTTCATTGCACTTTTTTTCATCCCCTATTCTCCCTCTGTACCACGGCATTCTAATCAGACTAATTAAAAGCTTTGTTCATTTGGAAATCTCCGATGACAATTTGTTTCACTCTACCCTACAGCGGTCCTGTGAAAAGAGAATTAAATTTGATCTTCTGACAGCAATTATTAAACGCTCCCTCCTGGCTTCAATTAAGCCCAGAGGCTAACGTGGCTCACCAAGCAAGAGCGAGGGCCAAGATACTTCCTTTGCCACTTTATCATCGCTCTCTCTCTCTCTTTCTTTTCTTTGGATTTTTTTTTTTTTAATTCATGTACAAAATCTCACTGCACTGATTTAAAGATTGTTTATGGGATTTTTTGGTTCCTTCTTGAAGTGGCCTTACAAGATGCTGGTTGAAGGGGGAGTAAGGGGTAAGGTGGAAAAGGGAAGTTGAGCAACCTCTCTTCTCCGATCAATCGCCAGTGATTGCACGAAAGTTCTTTTTATGAGTGATGTTTCAGTAATGATGGTGAAACAGTAGGCGACCAGATGCTACTTTCATTTTCACTGTACTCAAAAACGAGCAAAAAAAAAAAGCTAAGACTTGATATGGCAAAATCATCAAGTGCATCATCTCAAATGTCATTTTATAGCATAAATTTAAGGCCAATTCAGACTGCACCAACAGACGCTGTCCAATGACAACAGGTTTTGTCAGAGTTGGTCAGCGCCTGTTTTTGCTGATTGAACATGTTTGTCAGGTCTTTATGGAAAGACTGACTGAGAAGTGACATATTGTAATCTAGTGATTTTTGGTGTCTGTCGGTGCAGTGTGAATTGGCTTTTATGGTTGGATACTCAGCAATTCAAATACATACTTCTGACTGATCTGTGACCTGCTCTCGTAAGCAAATGATATAACTCTGAGAACCACAGGGCCACGGTTTCAAACTGACAAAGCAAAATGTCCAAATGACTGCTCGCCATACCTACACTGACCAGAGAAATGAATCACGTCCTACCATAACATCACATGTGGCATTTCTGACACCCCTTGAGGTGACCTGAAGACATCTAAACTGATCACAAAACACATCTTTCAGGGAGAACACCATTTGAAGCTGAAACCCATTCAGCAAGGATGTCCTTCAAAATGTTGACCTGACTCTTTTTTTACCCCCCCCCCATTTTTCTCTCTCACCGGTCCCAAAGCTCTGCGAGGAAACCGAGTAACCCAGATCGGGAGGAAAAGAGCACGGAAGAGGAGATGAAGATTACGTGAGCCCAGACACTATCTCAAATCTCCTGCTGCAAAATGTTATGCCATTATTCTGCCCTCCCCCTCCTTGGTTTTCCAAAGTGATGTCACAGTTTGGTTTAAGCGCAAGCCGATCCGCTTGATTGTTGGAAGAATTGCTGCGCTGTTGACATTGTGGATCATTAAACTGTGATTGTTGCAGTTAGCGTTTGTCTAAACATGAGTGCCAATATGACTGGGTGACGCCTATCTCTCTTTCCTCCTCTCTAACGGTTCCTTCTTGACTCACTCCATTTCTTGGCCTCACTTCTTTTTATGTCGGACTAGGGATGTGGACTAAATTGACTAGTTGGACGACTGCATGAACGACTAGTCCGTTTAAGGAAGCTTGTTTAATTAGGTTGTTTTCAGGTGCACCAAACCAGACATATTTCATAGTGGGCTTTACATAAGATGTGTTCAAAAACAGCTTGATGCACACTAGGGTTTTGAGACATGTTTTTAAAAGTAGAGTTAATTTTAACTTGACATGTCATCTAAAAAAAAACAAAAAAAACAATACTAATGATGGGAAGTTAAAAAAAACACTCGAGATGTGATTCAACGTCATAGGTTGCCCATCTGTAGCAACGATGTTTTAAAGGAAATTCATTTTAGATTACTTTTCCAAGAAGGTTTTACTGTGCAAATTGTGTAACCATGAAAGTATAGCACACTGTAAGCATGCTAATAAAAGCATAACCTCTAGAAATGTAAAAATAAATAAATAAAAAATATTTAAATTTAAATATCTATGCTGATAAAAAAAAAATAAAAAAAAAATATGTACATAAATAATTCAATAACTTAAAAATGATGGTGTCATTGTAACTAAAAATGCATTTAAATATTTAGCATATTGATATATTTTATTATATATAATTAAATATATAATATATAATAAAAAAACACTTATGTCTGAAATTTCTCATATCTTCGGCTAAGATACCTGCAACCCCCCCACCCCCCCCACCCCCCTTTGGTGTCTTCACAGCTTGTAGTGGGCAACCAGGCAGCCCCGGGCCCAGTCTCTCATTACGGTTTCAGCATGCCGACGCATACCCCCCAACCCCCGTTTGTAGTGGTGAGGGGAACCACCAGGGGCTGGCACAAGTTACTCCAGTACCGGCTCGGCCTGACCTCATCAAAGCACGCGCTCGTAATTTGTCACAGAAAGCAACCAATTAAGATGCGTTAAGGGATGAGGGAGGGGAGGGGAGGGAGAGAGGGAAGGGTAGACGGGGCAAAGCAGTGAAAAAGATAGCATTTGATTAAAGAGTCAGCGCAGCTGCGGTGAATCAAAACGGTCCAGACTTTCAAAGAAAAACCTCAATTATGGACGGGAGGTTTAGAGCGTGGAACTAGTGCGATCAGATAAAGCGCTGCTGGTTAACCCTTGAGGAGGAAGAAAGAACGGCGGAAAAGAGAGTAAATATTAGATTTCCATGACTTTTACTGGTGGTACGCACACACATGCTGAATGGACTGACTTAGTAGCAAGCTTCTGGATTACTCAGAGGTGACCCTTCATGCCAAGCTCCTCCTACTTTGTTGTGTCAGCTATTTTTAGTTGACAATAAGATATGTCTCTATGTATAGGATATATATGTATATACTCACACACACACATATATATAGTGCAAAGTTTCCTTTTAAGGGTAATTATTTCATTTTTTTCCATGTTTCCGCCTCATAGTGACATTCAAGACGTCCTGCCATGCATCACTGCAATTAATCTCAGTCTCTCCCCTGTGTGCACGAAAAAACTGTTCCACAACTTGTACCTTTTTTTTTATTATTCTCCTTTCAAATCTTCCATACAGGACTATCCATGTGTAGCGTGTGATGTGTGCACGTGTATTTCACTATTTATTTATTTATTTTCTCAGGCTTTACCTTGTTGTTCAGTAGCGTGTCAGTGTTGCACGCATTTGCATAGCTTCCTTTACCGTGTGTTTCTTGTGTCGTGCAGCTGTGACGGGCCTGTTTTTTTATATGTGATCAGAAAACAGTGACAGCGAAAGTTTTCCGATGCTGCACGCCGGATTAAACAGCTTCACTTTTCTGCTTCACACTTTTCAGTCACCTCGATGAAGGAGCAAAAAAATGCTAGTCAAATAAATAAAATAAAAAAAATAAAAAAAGAAGAAGAAAAATCTCTGCTCAGAGGAAGAATAAAAAATGGTGAGATGCATATCGTGTGTTGTTTTTTCAGGCATTTATATAAAAAATAATCACTCTTCTAATTGCTGTTATTCTGATGGTAATCGCTCACTCTAGCTAAATAATGACCGCTTCTTGATTCGGCTCGATAAGAGCGGAAAAGAAAACAAGTGAAAGCAAGTGCTTACAGCCGGTGTTGTATAAATCAGGTCTGTGTGTGTGTGTGTGTGTGTTTTCCAGAGGCTTATCTACACCATCTTGTTTTTAGGGGGGGTTTGGGAAAGTGCAGTCTGCAGAAGGTTGCGAAGGGAGGGAAGCTTTTTCTCAAGGCTCCAGCCACTCGGCAGCACAGGGATCGGCCAAGCGATCTCCCTCGGCTCCCGATCCAGCTGCAGCGTTCACATAACCCCAGCTGTCCCCCTCGGCTTATGATAGCACAACTTGTCTCTCCCTCCCTCTTTTGCGTTTGCACCCATGGACTTTTCCACTCCCTTCTGCACTGCTGGGCACACATCGCCCCCCCCACTCCACGTACGTTGTTTTTCTTTTTCAGCATTGTATGTTTTTTCGCAGGTTTCTTTTCCCCCCACCCCTGAGAAAAATCCTATGGCCGTTTGACCCTGAGATGGGATGTGAATGCCCACCCCTCCTCCACCGAGCCTCCCTTTCCTCGTTCTGGCGCCGACAGTGGGGACTGTCTTTCTCCTGTCTCCTCTTTCCTCCATCCTCCTATCCTATCCTTGACTCTCCCTGGGTCTGCTCCCAGCTCCGGCGTTAGGCAGACGTTCCTGCTGCGCATTATCCCAAATAAACAACTCATTACACATGTAATTAACCGAGGGGGCTAGCCAAGCATCGGAAGCTAATCCACACCAGCATTCCCAGTCCCTCTCTTTTCCGATTCTGCTGGAGGGAAGCTTGTAGAAAAAAGTGGGCTGCGTTCAGGATAAGGAAGAGAGGGAAGGAAAGTGCAAAAGGATTTCAAATCGACTTCCCAACAAAATTAACCTTTTTTTTTTTTTGCCCTCTCTCCGTCATTCTCCACAAATTGTGCTCGGCTCTTCCTTGTTTTCTCGACCATCTTAGAAGTGGGTCATCGACAGGCTGCCTAGCAGCATTTTGAAGAACGTGGAAAAAAAGGGTCTGCGCTTTCCTTGGCGAAAACTGTTGTAGACTTTTTACGAGCGGCCTGCTTATCCAATTAAATTGTCATAAACACATTAATATAACGGCACATGCCCGTTCGGGGAGAGAGGGAAAGAGGCTAACTGCCGCTTTATTAACATGAGGTTTCTTCACCTGCGCACTGAAGCTTGACGAGAGCAGTTCCTCTTTCTCGCGAAAGATGATGATGAATCTAATAAGATTACACCTCCTACGTTAACAGGCCTGCAGAGCACAGCGCTTTTAATCTGACCTGGGAAACAATAACCTGAGGATAAAAGCAACCATGTCAATATAATGAAATTATGTCCATTGTGTGTCCTCTACTCTGGTGGGACCAATCCAATGTTGTTGAAAGAGAAAATTGCAGTAAAAAAATGAGTGTAATTGGTTGAGTATATATTTTAGAGTATATCAGTTTTGTCATTTATAATTCAGACGCAAGTAATACGCCTCTCTTGTCAAACTCTAAGTTGTTCTAATCTATCCAAGGTGTCAGGCCTATGTTCAGGCCTCTCTGCGGTCTACAGGTGCTAACGTAGAGTCCAGAGGTCCAATACACAACCCCTCTAGAGAGACACCAGCGGGAAACTGGGGCGAGCTAGCAGGAATGTTTGCCGAGTCAAATTCAATCATGCCACATCATTAATTCACAATCTTAACAGTTAGCAACAGGGCTGGGGACGTCGTAATGTGCTAAGTGCAGAGCTGTTCACACTTAGGTTTGTTTTAATCAAATATACTAGAATTCAAAAGTTTGGGCTCTATAAGATTTTTAAATGTTTTTAAAAGGATTCTCTTACACTCAGCAGTGCTGCGTTTATTTAGTCAAAAATACAGTAAAAACAGTAATATTGTGACAATTACAATTTTAATTACAATTTAATTTTCAATTTGAATAAATTTTAAAATGTAATGTGTTCCGGTGATGGCAGAGCTGAATTTTCAGCAGCCATTACTCCAGAAATCTTACGCAACATTATAAATGTCACTTTTGATGAATTTAATGCATTATTGCTGAATATAAGTAAAAATTTCTTACACAAACTTTTGAACTTTCTAGATATTTCAAAGGAAAGCAAAGGAAATATTATGTAAACTAAGCTTAGATCTACTTTCCTTGAAATTTTCATTCACTGAATTTTTCACAGACAGAAAGTAAAACATTACACTGGTAAAAAGCAATTTATCTTAAGCATAATTTACTTTAATGGATGTTATCTTGAGGAACTATTTATACTTGATCTAACCCTTAAAGTACATTTGTTTGTGTAATCTAATGTACTCAGATTGAGTCATATTAAATAATATTTTTAAGAATTAATCACTTATAAAAACAGTCAATTTAGATGCACAGTCATATGAAACATTTTTACAAACCTTTATTTTTCCAACTATTTATTTAGTGAAACTATTTTCATTGCATTGTATGTGGTACTTCTACTGGAGGTGGGAAAATACTTTAATGTTCACAAACAGCTCAAGTTTGTAATGAAAGAATAAAATTAGCACTTCACTTCTAAAAATATTCCATGATGTGGACATCGCCCTATTGGATTACACTCCGTGCCTACGCACAATTTCTTTCCTCTATTCTCTTTGCACACTACCTTCTCTTTGCCAACCATGAAAACCAGTCTAAAAGCTCTGTCACAAAGTATAGTCATATGACTATTTTCCATCTAATACGTTCCCTGTTAAAACACCACATATCAGGGTCTGTTTAAGGACAGCGTGATATAGAGAGGATACAACGTGAACATTGGGCGGTGGGGGGACAACAGAGCTCGCCAGAGTCTCGGCAGGTATCTCCCTTCCTTTCCTTGTCTATTTATAACCCATGAGCCGCTCTGATCCAAAAATAAGACAGTGACCAATTTTAACCTGAACAATACTGCAGGCTCACAATCGTAGTCCCTGGCGCACATATGCACACACAGGCAGACAAACACAGGCAAAAAAAAAAAAAAAAAAAAAAAAAGTCAATCTCATGGCTGAGCTATTTCTGGCGGGACAGCAGCATTTAGGAAGTGTGGGCTACGGGCCAGCAAGCAGTTTAATGACACGCCTGCATCACATGGTCTCATGTCACAGGAGCTCCCGCCATTGTCAGGGTTGAGCGCGGGCACACACACACACATACACACACACGCACGCACGCACAAGGTTATTTGTTTTTCCAGAGGGGCTGTAACAGAGCAGCTGCAGGTGAAAGGAGCCACCTCCACACTTCACTATACAAAACTGAGCACTCCACGTCCCGTCCTGCACTGGCCAGCAAACCCTGAAGTTTCAAATGAAGTGCTGGACTTATTAATTATGCATACAAGTCGGTGCCGCACATTTCCTTTCCTTCTTTCTCTCTCACTCTTTTTCTCTCCATCTCTCTCTTTCATTCTCTTCTTTTCCAGATGGAGCATCTGTAATAAAATTAATGACATCATTGGCTGTACTTTGGAGTAACTACTGGAAGAAAAGTCATACATCAAAGTAAACAGTGTACTGTAGAGAAAGGGGGAAAAAAATAAGTATGAAGAAAAAAACTGAGATAGTTCCTAGACTGTTAGATATAAAACAAAGAAAGATGATGAAAATATATAAAATTTGTCTGCCTAGTATTATATATGTGTGTATATATATATATATATATATATATATATATATATATATATATATATATATGAAGAGGTCCATTGCAAAAACCTTAAGTGACATCTGAAATTTTATTCTAAAATGATCGTTTTTATCAAGCTTGTATGTTTATGTTCAGTTATTTCACTTTAATGGCAATGAAAAAAAACATATTGATTGGCATTAAAGTGAAATTACTGAACCTAAACATAGGAGCCTAATAAAAACGCTAATTTTAGAAGAAAATTTCAGATGGCACTAATATATATATATATATATATATATATATATATATATATATATATATATATATATATATATATATATATATATATATATATATATATATATATATATATATATATATATATATACACACATATATAATTCAAATATATTATTCTTCGCAGTCAATTAATTGCACCCAGCATTTATTTTGGAATAAAACCGACTTAAGACAGAGCAGACAGCCCATGGCTGAAACTGGCTCGTCTGATTGGTTATTTTGGAGGTAGATGACAGCCTGCTGAAGGACCCTGTGTAAACGGCACCACAAACATAAAGGCATTAAGTGTCACAATGCCAGGCTCACAGACACATCTCCCCTTCCGTTTTCACGACTTTTCTTTTTCTTTCTCTCCCTCGAATCTCGAGTGTCCAGCACGGCACGCTTTTTCCGAAGTTTCAGCCTCCGATGCTGACAGGCCGCTGTTGAGAACGCCGCAGATGACTGCAGAAAGACACACGTGTGCAGCTTGGCAGGACACCGCTCGTGAGAGCTGCTCTCGCGAGCGCCTGAGAGGCTGTCTTTGCAAGCTCGGCTGAATGAAACACCTCAACCTCACACTAATGAAAAGAAACTCTTATTTCCTCCCAACGTTTTATGTATCTGAATCACGTCTGTCAGTTGTCAGATGCGTGTTTACTACTGAACGAGCTAAAAAAATAACACACCAAACAGTATATGATGAGGAAAATCACAGGATCGTGACACTTTGAAAGTGTCAAGAAGACCTTCGAGTAAATTGCTAAAAATATACGCCTTGCCACACGGCGCTGTGCTACGGGCAGCTTCGGCGACAGAGACGTCGGGGTTATGAATGCTATGTGAAGCTGGGGCATAGAGGCCCCTCTGTCCCCCCTCTCACCGGAGAGCCTTACAGAATGACTGGGCTATGCTGCCCCACTGACAAAGATAAATTACATTTGCTGGAAAATATTTCAGCATTTTTTCCCCTCCCCTAACCTCTCGACTCGTCTCCCATTTTTTATATATATATATATTTATTTATTTTTTTTGAAGATTTTCGTCATTTTTTTGGCCCTCGTCCACCAGTGTGCCATGGGTCCCTCTGCCGTGAAGCGAGGCGCGCACACCGTGCCACTGTGCTTTATCATGTAACGCACTCTCCGTCTCCAGCGTTTAAGCAAGGAGTCGGCAAACAAAGATTGGGATGGTTAAAGAAAAGTTTTACTGGATTGCAAATAAATTGAATTGCAAGTAAAACTTGATTGGATGTGTTTGTTTTTTTGTTTGTTTATTTTTTGTTTTCCACTTTATATCAGAATGTGTGAAATCTCTGATAAACTACATATTTTAAATCGCCAACTCTAATAGAAGTGGAACAGCCAAAAACACTCTGTATATAAAATGCTGGATTGCATCAAATATGCACGACTAGATAAAATGAAGGATGAACCCTTTCCTAAACTGTTTCTACTGTTCTGCGAACTCTTATCTAGCATAAAATGTGCTGTATTTTCCTAAGATACTGACCAAAAGTGGAAGCGTTTCGCTGCTTAAGGGGAGGAAGGCCAGAAGAGGTTCCTTGCTAGACCACCCAAATCTGAAAAGGAGTTTATATGAAACAGGAGTCACCTTTACCCATCTGATTTTTTTTTTTTTTTTTTTTTTTTTAAAAACAGCACCTCTTTCATGTTCACAGCGAGATATGCTGCGCACATTCATTCGGCGAACGCACGCATACTGACTTGTCTGTCATCGCAGCCTCTACCATCCTTCACAGCTTTCTATCATCTGCTCGTGTACAAATACACAGTAAAATATAGTTTGTCTCAAATCATGCAAATGCACATACACATACACAACGCTCAGAACTATTTCCAGCCGCATACACGCAGACTTCTTCAGCATACATAATAATTACCGTGTGTTCGGTACATACCACGTAAGCCCACAGCAGATCTTTAGAACAGTGAACGTTCAGCTGAAAAATTCAATTTTATGCAGAAATATTCTTTTCACAATATAATTAAACATCAAAGGCAGGACTATTCCTCTGTGATTGAGCAGCACTCTGGTGAATCAACTCCATACACCACCTTCCACTTTACTGCGAGAAAGAAAGTTGCCAAGCGTCACTGCTAATTACAAAATAGAGACAGAAGCAAAGTTAAATTCATTATGCAAAAACCAGGACAGACTCATACGTGCTCGGTACTTTCTTTCTAATGCCGAATATCATAACTTCTTTGAGGGTTAAAATGACTTATCTGAAGCTGGTTTATTTGCTTTATTAAACTAATTTTTAGCCTAGTAAATGAAGCTGAGAGAGTATGGAAAAAACGAAATGAGAAAATGTTTGACTTCACTGACTCAAAATTAACACACTGCTGTGTAATAAAATGGGCTGATATTACTTTTTTATTATTATTGCTGAAGAGTTACGACGAAAATAAAGACTCTGTCTTTCTTTTTAAGCTCATGAAACTTATTGGGAGATGGTGGCAAATGTTTAGTTTAAACATGTATAATGACTTATTTTTGGGGGGAAAACTGAAACACATTTAGATGAATTACTATTACTTCAAATATTACTTCAAAGTGTCATTTACCGAACGACAGCAAATAAACACATTCTCCTTGTGTTTATCAGGACAAACCTAAAGACAATACATTTGTGCTTCGGAGGGGCACACAAACTGTGCCTGTAAATGCCCCTGACAATCGGCTCAAGTACCTCAGCCAATCAGAGTGACACGTGGAGAGCTGATCCCTCTTTGAGAGTGTAAGGCCATGTTGTCACTGTTGGTTTTGTGAATCGACAGAAGCCTAATCCCCGGTGATTTCCTAGAGACGACAGGTCTGAGGAGGACCGCTCGTGTTTGCGTGTGCGTGTCTGTGCGTATATGTGCACGGCTATGAGAGGACCCTCTGAGTGTAATCATATGAGTCCACATGCGAGTGTGTTCATTTTCCTCTTGGGCAGATTAAGCAAACACTAAATCCCAGGAGAGCAACAGGTGAGACACTCACACACACACACGTACATACACACACATACAGGAGCTTCACTGATTGTGTTCGCCTGTCCGAGAGTACAGTCTTGTGGTAGAAGTGACAGAAATACAATACATCATGCCCTTTTGCATGGAGAAATAGTACCTAAAATTTTGATTAAACTGTTTTTTTTTTTTTTGTAAACTATGACATAACCCATTATATTATTTCACGGTTAAGCACAGCAAGGCTACAAAAAAAATCTGTTAGAATAAAAAAAAGTGACAAAAAGTAATTCTCCTGTTAATTAAACAATCACATTCATTCATTTACATCTGTAACTGTCTTCACCTTTACTTGTAAAAGTATGCAGATTGCCATATTTTAGCAGCTACCAGTTTAATTTGTTACTTCAAAATGTAATTAGATTATAACAGCTTCTTACAATAACCCTTGAAAAACTGATATAAAAAAACGTTGCTCACACACATACACAAATATATAAAACTCAGCAGACACATTCGCACTTCTTTGCCTTGACACACACACACACTAATTTATTATGGTAGCTTGAAATGACACTTGACCCTCAACTTAACTGCTCTCAGAAATAAACTGAAATAAAAAAGAACTGTATATATATGTACATTTTTTTTTATGTATATAAATTGTTTTAAGCTAATATATTCTTAAGTTTAAGCTTAGGCTACTGAGGACAACAACAAATAATTTACCCTCGATCATTAAACTAAAAACTTATTATGGACTTCTGGATATATAATAAACGGATGGTCTCTCAGCTTGAGTTAGGTGTAGTATTTAGTGACTTACAAATGTTGCTATTCAGAATCAAGAAGCTGTGATTTTTTTCTTTTTTTCTTCTGGTGAGATTTTAGTTTTTTTGTGTGTGGATTTGCTGGTACAAGTTGGTCTAATTCAACGTTTAGGCTGTAGCGCTTTATCTACCTGCATATAATAATAGACAGCTGAATGAAGAGAGTCACACGAATGAAAGTTGATCATATTTGAACGCCTGTTAATTCAACACCGCGTGTATCGTCTGATGACCCTCGGACCTTCACACAACACCGCACAGCTCTTTGACTATATTCACAACGGCAGTAACAGTAAATACATACATGACCTCTGTAAAGTGTGCTGGTTTATTCTGCGAGTTGAAGACCCAAACAAAAGCACGCGCCTGTTTAAAATAATAATAAAAAAGTCTACATAAAGAAACACTAGTAGTGATTCTCCTGTCAGTAGTCAGAGAAATAACATGTTGTCATGTCAACTTTCTTAACGAAGCTACTTTAACTCTCTCCCTTGTGTTCTAGCGAAATAACGGAGATATTAACTCGTCGCATTGTTGTTTACTAAACAGCAACGGCACACAATGTATCAACGAACAAACACACACCGGTGTCGGGTATCAGTGTCACTTACTTCATGGCGCGTCTGAAGTGTGTCCGGTGAAGTTTGTCCTGCGGTGTGACTGAAGGTGTTGAACCGCCGGGTGGACTTTACCGCTTCACACTTAAAATCCAGCAAAAATCACCAGCACCACCGGGAAAAAGTGTCGTTTTCTAAATGCGTGTTTCTTTTCTCCTGTCTAATAAAGCGTTTCAGATGCTGAAGTTGGTGTCGGTCGTCCACGGTGAGGAATGATTAAGCCGTTATTGCGACTGATGATGTTGAGCTCCGCGCCTCAGCCTCTCTCTCTCTTTCTCTCTCGCTCTCGCTCTCTCTCTCTCTCTCTCTCTCTACGCAGGGCAAATAATCGGGTTTACTCTTGAAGGGGGACGGGCTTAGATCACTCCAGTGTTTTAATGAAAGAAGCGCAACACTAATGCGTTTTTATCTCCTACCTGATCAAGGGAAATCACACCGTGTATAATCAAAGTGTGCACAGACACAATAGTACTTTTAGCTTTGTGACTTTTAATGTCACTTATACACATACAGTGAGATTTTAGCAGATAGTAGAGGATGTTTAATTAATTTTACTGAACTGAATATTTTACTATAGCCTATGTTACTGTGTGTAAGTATTTAAATACTTATATATATATATATATATATATATATATATATATATATATATATATATATATATATATATATATATTAAAAGATAGAATATACAGTTTAAAAATCATTAGGGCCTATATCTATAGAATGTCCCCATCAAACATGAAAACCCAACATGTGTCAGTTAGTGTTTTAATTAGATCCGAAACTAGTTCTATAGTCCACTAAAATGGAAAAGTTTATATATATATAACTATATATATATATATATACATATATATATATATATATATATATATATATAACTATATATATATATATACATATATATATAACTATATATATATATATATATATATATATATATATATATATATATATATATAATAAAAAAGTGGCAACCTGTGTAGGAGAACTCAGTCAGAACATTATATTCTCAAGATCTTTAGAAAACCATCTATGAAGCAGTGCTGTAATGAACCCCAATCTGAAGAATTTATAAAATAACATAAAGGACTTAAGCCTGCATAGATTAGTGCCCTCTCACAGCCCAGCAAGACAATCTTCTCACCATATATTTAAATGAAATTCCTTATCACTGGAGATAAGTACTTTAACACATGCTAAACATGAACAAATCACAGACAGATCTGTCCCACCATGAAAGGATTTAAACACATCTACAGAGGAATCAAAAGATGAGAATTAGAGGGCTAGTTCACCCAAAAATGAAATTTCTGTCATTACTGTAAGTACTCACACTTATGTCGTTGCAAACCCGTGAGACAATCGTTCATCTTCAGATCACAAATTAAGATATTTTTGATGAAATCCAAGAGGTTTTTTTTTTTTATCCCCCATAGAAAGCGACGTAATTACCATCATTCAAGGTAAAGAAAAGTAGTAAAGTCATTGTTAAAATAGTCCATGTGACTAGTCGTTCAACCTTAATGTTAAAAAGCGACAAGAATATTTTTTGTGTGCAAAAACAAAACAAAAAATAACAACTTTATTCAACAAATTCGCCTCTCCCCTGTCAGTCTCCTACGCTGTTTAGGTCTACGCTTACAGGTTCTACGTCAGAATGCTTAATTTGTGTTTCGAAGATGAACAAAGATTTTATGTGTTTGGAACAACATAAGGGTGAGTAATTAATGACAGAATTTCATTTTTGGGTGAACAAACCCTTTAAGATGAGAGGCAAAACCTTGGTTACTATCACCAAAGCTCTCCATGCATGCCAAAGACCATCCTGTGAATGTTCAGATAATAAATATGTTCAAATAATGTTCAGATGTTCAAATAATGGTCGAATTTACGTTTAAGCGATTGACAAAAGAAAAGAAACTATCATATTGCTGTTTTTTTTCAGTTCCCCATCTTAAAGCAGTCATCTGAATTGCGTCATGCTGATATTTCATTTTTCCATGAAACGATTGCCTTAGAATTAACTTTAAACACTACTTGAGTCAGTGACAGACAAACCAGAGGTAGAGGTAAAACATGAAATCAGTTAATGAATTAATAACACCTGCTAATCTGCCTGACAGACTGTAACTGGACCCAGTGGGATCAGCTTCCGTGGGATCCCACTTCTGGGTCACAAGACACTGTAATCTTGAATTGCATTTTTATTGGTAATTTCAATATCTGGATCAATACGGCTTCGGTTCCACTAGCTATATGATACCACATGATAAGTTTCATCAGATTCTCTGATTCACCATATATTTACACGGATAGTTCCTCATACTACATATATCAGTCAATGAAAATATCTTTAGCCTCAAGATCAGGCCACAATATCATTTTTATTAACTGTTATGTCCATTTGAAAATAATGTATATGTTATACCCACCGTGATCACAATTTCTTCAGTTCTTCCAGCTCCAGCAGACAGTTTTAGCAGGAAGACCCTCTTAGGTTTCAGTGTGCGGTTTTGTTTGTTTAGTTGGCACCTGGTGAAGAGACAAAAAGGGAGAGAGAAATTCTTTCTGTGTTAATAGCTATATCTAGGCACAGTGTTCAAGATACACTGCATGGCTGGGGGAACTACAAAAGGAATAAATAAATATATAAACACAGTTATTGAGTTGCCTCTTGCATATTCATGTGGTAGGTAAACTAGATAAAGAACAGGAAGAGGAACAGAAACAACAGTAACTACAGCAACTATAACGTTTATCATTGATGTTGACCTGGCTGACTTAGATCTGCAAAGGAATAACACCACAAATATTCATTTGCCTTAGAGATCACTTTTCTGTTATGTAGTGAATAGCTATTATTACACATTTGCAAGTAAATATTTACATTTTGTTCCTGTCATTTCCTGCCATTCTTTTTCTCGCTCTCTCTTTTTTTTCTCTCTCTCTGACCAGTTCGGGCTATTATTCGCACAGTTTAACTTCTACAAAGAGGAGCTTTATACAGAAAGTTGTTTAATGGATGATTTTTTTTACTTTTAAAAATGTCTCACTAGAAAATGACATCAAATATCAAATTAATTAATAATAATAACTATTTATATTTAAATATTTAATAATTATTTAAAATTATATATATATATATATATATATATATATATATATATATATATATATATATATATATATATATATATAATTTTAAATAATTTTTAAATTCTGTCATTAATTACTCACCCTCATGTTGTTCTACACCCGTCAGACCTTCGTTCATCTTCAGAACACAAATTAAGATATTTTTGATAAAATCTGATTCAGTGAGGCCTGCATTGCCAGCAAGATAATTAACACTTTCAATGCCCAAAAAGCTACTAAAGACGTATTTAAAACAGTTAATGTGACTACAGTGGTTCAACCTTAATGTTATGAAGCGATGAGAATACTTTTTTTGCACAAAAAAACAAAATAACTTTATTCAACAATATCTAGTGATGGGCGATTTCAAAACACTGCTTCATGAAGCTTCGAATCAGTGGTTCGGAACGTGTATCAAACTGCCAAAATCACGTGATTTCAGTAAACGAGGATTTGTTTCGTCATAAGTGTTTCAATGGTTCACCACTGGGGGGCGTGACTTTGGCAGTTTGATACACGCTCCGAACCACTGATTCGAAAAAAAAAGATTCGTAAAACTTCAAAGCTTCATAAAGCAGTGTTTTGAAATTGCCCTTCACTAGATATTGTTGAATAAAGTTGTTATTTAGTTTTTTTGGAGCACAAAAAAGTATTCTCGTCGCTTCATAACATTAAGCTTGAACCACTGTAGTCACATGATCTGTTTTAAATATGTCTTTAGTAGCTTTCTAGGCACTGAAAGTGTTAATTGTCTTGCGGTCAGTGCAGGCCTCACTGAGCCATTGGATTTGATCAAAAATATCTTAATTTGTGTTCCGAAGATGAACGTCTTACAGGTGAGGAACGACATAGTGAGTAATTAATGACAGAATTTTCATTTTATGTGAACTAAACCTTTAAAACAAAAACAACAACAACAACAACAACAACAACACAAAAAAATGTGAATTGAAATATATATATATATATATATATATATATATATATATATATATATATATATATATATAAACATTAGATATTTTTAATATTTGGTTTTATTTGGATTGGTGATTTTCACTATATTAGTTCAGTCTACTAAACATTGTGCAGTAGAGCTGACTAATGAGTTTGTTAAAATGTCTAAATTTGTCTGTTAGACATTCCCCAAAGGCACTTTACTGTAATATCTCAAATGGGAGGTTTATGTCAATGGAAACGTAAAACATTGCAAAGTTACATTTCCTGACCTAATTTACAAACAGACAGACACATACTGTATACATGTGTATACACACATGAATTATTCTCCCTCTTGTTTTCCTTGGCTGTCTATCCCAGACTGTCGGTCCAAACTGAACCTGCTTGCCATCACTCAGGATCAACAATCCGATTTCCAGTAAGTTCAAAGCCACAAGGAAAGTGTCCAGTAGCTGTTATGTCATTTCGTATACACATACAAGAGGCTTTTCAGAGAAAGGTAATTTTGAGGTTTCGGCCTCATCTGTTCATGTTTGTAACGAGCAGATGTAAGGAGATGGAAGATAAATACACAATGTTAGTGGCTGACAACAATCCCGCCTACATTGTTTTCTTTTCGGGAGCCCGGTAGTTACCCACGTGTGTCTTATTATCTTCAGTCAGACATAAGTAGCGTTCGGGGAGGATAGAGGGACAAGGCCTCTATTTCGTTTTATTTTAAGAGCACGATAAACATCAACACATTTTCTTTGGCAAACAGGAACAAGCAAGGCTGTTAGTGTACGAGTGTGTGCGTGAGTATCCGTGTGTAATCTGTTGCTGATCACACTCATGTGAAAACACAATCTGGCTGTCAGTGCTGATAACACTGTCAAGTGCTCAAACACCAGAGCTGAGCTTTCACAGTACAGGAGAGCACCGGGGATGAGCCTGTCTCCCTGGTCTGGCCAGATCATGGATTCTTCTTTTCTCCTTCCTCAGTTTATCTTACTCCTTCCCTCTGCCTCTCTCTCTCTCTGCCACCTTTAATTTCACCCATTTCCTGTCTCTTGCACTGTTTTCTCTCCTAAACTTTGAAGTTTTAGATAGAAAGATAGACACACTGACAGATAGGGAGAGGAAAACACACACTCACTATCTGGGGTATTTATGCAGCACAAAATTATGTAAGAGTCTTGAAAAGAGTTGGTTTTAGAGGGCTACGAAATGGCACTTTTGTTTCAGCCTCAGTTCAGTATGGATTTATGTCTAAATGTATTCTGTTTTTAACCCTCATGATATGATTTTACGTTTGGGATCCCAAAGAGCCTAAATGGTTAGTTCACCCAAAAATGAAAATTTCTGTCATTAAGTACTCACCCTCATGTCATTCCAAACCCGTAAGACCTCTGTTCATCTTCGGAACACAAATTAAGATATTTTTGATGAAATCCAAGGGTCTCTGATCCACACATAGACAGCAATGTCATTGCACCTTTTGAGGTCCAGAAAGGTACTAAAGACATTGTTAAAATAGTTCATGTTACTACAGTGGTTCAACCTTAACCTTGTCCCGTTATTCTGCTACACTATTTACGTTACAGTGCTTCCAGGTTCTACGTCAGTAATGCCGACCAATACTGAGCCTGCGTTATTTTTGTTTTCTTTTGAATACTTTTTTTCACAAAAAGGATTCTCGTCGCTTCATAACATTAAAGGTGACCGTGAACGTTTTTTTAAAAGATGTAATATAAGTCTCAAGTGTCCCCTGAATGTGTCTGTGAAGTTTCAGCTCAAAATACCCCATATATTTTTTTTTTTAACTGCCTGTTTTGGGGCATCATTAACTATGCACTGATATATAGGCTGCGGCCTCTTTAATTCTCGTGCTTCCCCGCCCCCGGAGCTCGCGCTTGCCTCGAACAGCATAAACACAGTTCACACAGCTAATATAACCCTCAAAATGGATCTTTACAAAGTGTTCGTCATGCAGCATGTCTAATCGCGTAAGTATTGTATTTATTTGGATGTTTATATTTGATTCTGAATGAGTTTGATGGTGCGCCGTGGCTAAAGCTAACGTTACACACTGTTGGAGAGATTTATAAAGAATGAAGTTGTGTTTATGAATTATACAGACTGCAATGTTTAATAATGAAAATAGCGACGGCTCTTTTCTCCGTGAATACAGTAATAAACGATGGTAACTTTAACCACATTTAACAGTACATTAGCAACATGCTAACGAAACATTTAGAAAGACAATTTACAAATATCACTAAAAATATCATGTTATCATGGATCATGTCAGTTATTATTGTTCCATCTGCCATTTTTCGCTATTGTTCTTGCTTGCTTACCTAGTCTGATGATTCAGCTGTGCACAGATCCAGACGTTCTGCCCTTGTCTAATGCTTGAACATGAGCTGGCATATGCAAATATTGGGGGCGTACATATTAATAATCCCGACTGTTATGTAACAGTCGGTGTTATGTTGAGATTCACCTGTTCTTCAGGGGTCTTTTAAACAAATGAGATTTATATAAGAAAGAGGAAACAATGGATTTTGAAACTCAGTGTATGTCTTTTCCATGTACTGAACTCTTGTTATTCAACTATGCCGAGGTAAATTCAATATTTAATTCTAGTGCACCTTTAAGGTTGAACCACTGTAGTCACATGAGCTATTTTAACGATGTCTTTAATACCTTTCTGGACCTCAAAGGGTGCAATGACATTGCTGCCTATGTGATCAGATACCCTTGGATTTCATCAAAAATATCTTAATTTATGTTCTGAAGACAAACGACAGTCTTACATGTTTGGGACAACAAGAGGGTGAGTAATTAATGATAGAAATTTCATTTTTTTTTTTTTTTTAAATGGATATTAAGCAAACGAATGCCTGATTGATCACAGAAAAACAGTTTAGCAATAGTTCTCAAGGGAAGATGAGATCTCATCTTCCATTAGCTCTTCTGACCCTTCAAAGCCTTTATCTACGGCGAGCCATTTTACATATCGCTGCAACTTTCTATTAATCTCAAAGTAATATAAAAAAGTGTAACTTCAACTTTCCAAGTATACATTTAACTTCTGAAAGCGCATATCTGATGAAATCATCACAGGTTGAGCCCTCTCTTCATTGCATTTAAATAGCACCTGAGAGCACACTAACACATATTGTGGTTGGAAGAAAACCGGTAGTGAAGTGTTGACTCGTGTGGGGACAAATTTGGTAATTTGCATCTTCTGTTGGGCAAACAGCGCGTGAACGCTACACCTTTGATTCATTATAAATGAACCACAAGCAGCACAACACGGTTAAGCCTTTGTGCAGGATGCTGCTGCTCTGGTTTCAGTATTAAAGCTGTGTGCTGGAAAAAGCCACCCCAGTTCCAGTTACCCTGCACTCTACTGAAGTCTTTATCTCCCCTGTCAATACACCTGTACTCTGTCCCACTTGCTAATGGAGGCCTAAATAGGAGTTAGTGTCAAATGACAGTAAAAGTTGAAAACTATGTTTACTTTAGCTCCAAACATGTAAAAGCACAGCTTAAAGGGCAGTTTCTTGAAACAGTTCTCTGCCTTGTGAGTGAAATGTGTAACTGCAATACATACCTCGGCCAGCAGGGGCGCACTAAGGCTTTCTCACAAAAGAGTAAACCCTCTCCATCACAACTACATAATACAATTGTTTAACTGTAAGTTAAATGGAAGCAGAAACAAGCATATGTTAAGCAGCATGGCTCACAGTAACATTTAGTAAGCATTTAGTAAATAAATAAATATGAGGATGCAAATCTCTCAGTAAAAGCACTGGCACCTACTCTCTGTCCCATATAGACCACCTTAAATTGTCAGTCAATTTATTTTAGAAATTACATTTTTGAAGTCTGCTGCTTCCTAAATTATGCAGTTGACTGTATCACTTACATCTTTGTATACACTTTTATATACATTTAATATACATCTTTGTATATTTCATCCTTTAGCTCAAAGTTCCATTTGTCTGTCTGAAGTTAAAAATGAAAAATAAATAAATTATTATTATATGTTATATATTATATAACAATCATATACTCTAATGATTTTTCCTCCTTTGAACGGTGGAAACTAATTCACTCATAACCTCTGCAAAACTTGCACAGTTATTTCATTGTTTCAGCATGCTTTTTTTCCCCACAACGGCGACACTAAAAAAGATGCCAACATCACATTTTTCTGTCTCCAGACTTAGAGTGCCAACCGGTGTTTCCTGAGCTTGTGCAGAAGTCGGGTCCTAACAGATGGTGGGCATTATGGACAGGCAATGGAAATTCTACCTGTATTTTCTTATGTATATTCCAAACTGGTCATATAATTGTTGCTATACTGTACCAGACAGTGTGATTATCCGTGCAGGGGGTGGTTACGTACATATATAAGTATGTCTAATGTGTCTGATGTGTGTGATTTTTCGTCCCAAACTCTTATTAGACATCAAATGCAGTTCTTTTTACTCTTTCATCCCTTCAGTTTTTGTCTGTGTGCTGTTCTCTCATTTATTCTCTTTCTTTCCAGCAGTTTTGAAACTGCAGGCCAGTTACACTCGTGCACACTTCAGGTGGTAAAGAAATCAAACCCTCTCTCTTTTTTTTACTCTCTTGCTTTCTCTTCTCAGGCTGTAGTAGAAAAAGCAAAAACAGGACCACTGTCCTCTTGACCTAAGAAATGAACTCAGAAGCCCTTCTCTATGCCACATAAACTACAGAATAGACAGGATCTCAGGTCTACGCCACAATGGAATAGTTGTGCTGTTATATTAGCCTTACATGTAAATGACCAAAACCAAGATTTTACAAGGCATAAGTTTACAAGGACAAGTTCACCCAAAAATAAAATCTCTGTCATTATTTCACGTCAGAACACAGAAATGTACTCTAAAATGTTGGGGTTGGTATAAGAATTTTTAATGTTTTTGAAAGAAGTCTTTTGGGCTCACCGAGGGTCCATTTATTTGATGAAAATAAATAATATTGTGAAATATTATTACAATATAAAAGTACTGTTTACTTTCTCTAAGAAATTGATTACACTTATTTATGAATTAACTACATGTACTTACTATAGGGTTAGGTTTAGGGTTAGTTGCATGTAATTATTCATAATTTACTGTTATTACCATAGTAACAACATGTAACATATACAACAAGGACACTGCAAAATAAAGTTTAAAAAAAAAAAAAAAAAAAATGTACTTCCCCACACTTCTGAATGTGAGTCATTATTCACAGAATATCGTGCTTTGAAAATGTTGCAGTTGTGGAGGTCAATTTGTGGAGGTGGAATGTCATATTCACCATTAACTTTCATAGTATGGAAAAGAACAGCTTGTGCATTCTGTTAAGTTTCTCCTTCCACAGAAGAAAGAAAGTCACACTGGTTTTAAAGAACATCAGTGTGAATCAATAATGACAGAAATTTCATCAATGTGAGACACATTAGAAAAGTCACATCATGGTTGGATCTCAAACTCTCATTGTATTTGCAGGCAAATTCACTAATTTACTACTCAGACAAAATGATACGTCAGAGGTTTTTAACAAGTCACGCACACACGCTCGCAGAAGCTTCACACTAGAGAATATAGAAGCATATGAGCGCTGAGTCTTGAGGAGTGATTCTGGGTGTACACGTACCCGCGCAGCATTGCTCTGCTGAACGGATGCCGCCTAAACCTCTTTGTGCCTGCAATAGCACCCCAGACTCATTCTTATTCAAACAAGATGAGACTGGAGGCAGGCAACAGAGATTAGCCTAAGATCAAAAGGCGGTGAAGCACTCGTGTTTTGTAGATTCAGACGGGCCCCATCCAACATGTAAGACCCACGGAGGAGCTGAGCGGAGCGCTGCGCCGATGCCACCCTCTCCAAGGGGCAGAGGAGTGAGATGAGCAAAAAGAGAGAAAGAGAATAAAGAAAGGAGCAACGTCAGACGGCCTAGACTACAGCTCCAGTGTGAAATATTGGAATTAGATTATAAAAAAGAGAGAGAAGAAAGAGAAGAAATAAAAAGTAAGCCGTCACTGCGAGCAATTATAGTAGGACAAAGATAATTCTCCATGAAACTGTTTCCATGTGTTTAATATGTCACCGTTTGTTTTAAATATGAAATACTCCTCCAACAGACAGTAGTATGGAAGCATGTAACCTAAGAACATGGCATCTGGATCTGCAATATGCAACATAAGGATGGTAATACTCCGACGCCTGCGTGCCAACTGTGATTAATATAAATAAATGTGGGGGGTTCATTTCTCAACACCGTATATGTTTCGTAGTTAATGTAGACTGCGTTGGTGCACAAACAGGTTCGTCTTTGTCGCACCCTTAACGGCGACTGGCTCCAGTTCGGATCACTTATGCTTTTAGATGTTCTGATAAATACGAGCAAAAGCAAACAAGGCTGACTGTCATATTTGCGTAATTTCCGGTTAATTTGAGGCTATTATAGATTTTGCAAATAACACGGGAGCCTGCGGGAGCTGAGAGAAGAGGACTAGTGTGCGAAAACACACACAAACAGGCAGACAAACCGAATCCTGACATAGCCACTGGCGAATAGACAGAGAAGGGTTCAAAAAGAAAAGGGTGCCTCCTCTACAAAGTGCACCACCTTTGCTGCGAGAAAACAACGCTCTTTTCCAACCACAATTCAGATCAAAGATTTTTATTTATTTATTTATTTTGGTAGCGAGAAAGTTTTTCAAATGACAAACATGGGAGCTTTGGTAAACTGGGTCAGAGCTGCCTTGCCTGTGTCTCCATGGGGTGGGTTGGTGGGGGGTGCGGAATGTCACACCCTGAACACCCAGGAAGAGAGGGATTAGATGGCAGAAAGCTTGTAAGGGATGCTTTCTTAAAAATATGCTGCCTCAGAAATATTGTTCTCAGAATGCAAATAAACTGCGCTAGAGGAGAAAGCAGATTGAATCCCGATTTTATTCTCAAAGGACTAAGCTGATGTCAAAACTAAGCGTATATTGTTGAGTCTTAAAAAATATTGTAAATATTTTAAGTAAATATAGATATAGAATTAATATAAATAAAGAAAAAAAAAAGAAATTAAACAAATATTAAATTTCACATGGATATTTTTTTCCTCAAAGGACTAAGCTGATGTCAAAACAAACTATATATTGCTGGATATATTGTTGAAAAAAATACAATATTTGTAATTACAATATACATTTATTTGTATATTTACACACACACACACACACACACACACACACACACACATATATATATAAGAACATGTATATATATATATATATATATATATATATATATATATATATATATATATATATATATATATATATATATATTCTAAGGATTAAGTTGATTTGATAAAACTAAGCTTATATTGTTGTCTTCAACTGTAAATTTAGTTCTTATATAATATAAAGTATATAAGTTTAAAATATTATTTTTGAGAGAAAAATTCTTCCATCACATCTTCTCGTCTTTGTAACATACTGTTTTCAGAATAATACAGGCATTCATCTTTATTATACAGTGCAGTATGTGATAACATTTCTCTTCACATTTTCTGTATGTCTCAGAATTCTGAAATATTTATCTGTTTTCTTTAATTTTAAACACTACCCACAGATTCCCTGAGTTCTCAGGTGCAAACTTGTCAAACTGTTCAAACTGCTTCTGCTAGTGTAAGCTCACCAATTCCCTAGTCATTTCAAACTTAAACTAGCAATGTCAAACTTGTACTAAGGCCAGAGTGATACAAATTGATATTGATTCTGTTGTGGCAGCTAACTCACAAGTGAGAAGAATCAACACTGTGCTGAGACTACGAGGTTTCCCCCATGCTTCATTTCAAACCAAGCAAATAGTTGCTGGATTCAATTACTCTGAACAGGAGTAATAATTTAGCCTGACGTTGAGGAATTACAACAACATAAAAGCACCAAATAATCTCGGATTAGACAGTCCTTGTGTCTGTGATCATTTCAGTTGTAGATTAATTATGGAAATTAGAACAAATTATTAAATGGATTATTAGCAACTTGTTTCACCTTAGATGTTTTAGACCCCCCAAACTTCACAGCTCACACTGTTTGAACTGAAATCCCCTCACAGAAGGACAAATGGAAAAATCTCTCCCTACAACATACTATGCCCGGCCACTGTGCAGTTCTCGGTTTTTCCACAGACACAATTTTTCGGCTCATCACAAGAGGGGAAGGAGGAAGGGAAGAGCTTGGAGAGGAAAAACTCACCGGTGCCGATCTTGTGCTTCCCCAGGAAGTCACACCCTGCAGCTCCAGCTGTGGGCTAGGTTAATCAAACAGTTACAAAAAAAAAAATAATAATAATTAAATTAAATTAAAAAAAAAAAAAAAAGAATGAACACAAAAGAAATGCCCTGCATTAATAAAGCCAGACCAGCTGGCTTTAAACATAAACCCCAATGTGGGTTGTGTTGCCCCGCAAACTCTCTTGGATCTGAAAAGGGTGTTATGCATACACACAGAAATGAGACACTTGCTCCCTAAACACACACCCCCATGAAAAAGTGGCCCATAAGATTTGTGGCACAAGTATTTGGCAGTGCCTGATCTCCACCTGTTCCTGTCTCTCCAGGCTCAGGGGTAAATTTAGGCTTGAGATATATCAGTGACATTCAGACCTTTGTCATTGCTGGAATTGCTGTCACAACTGTCATCAAGAACATCAAACAACATGGGACATGCCTTGCATAAGAACATCTATCTATCTATCTATCTATCTATCTATCTATCTATCTATCTATCTATCTATCTATCTATCTATCTATCTATCTATCTATCTATCTATCTATCTATCTATCTATCTATCTATCTATCCCATCCCATCCCATCCCATCCCATCCCATCCCATCCCTACCCTACCCTACCCTACCCTACCCTACCCTTCTTTGGGAAGCTGAAAAAGGTAATCTTTCCCTTACAACCAAAAACACACTCCTTTGGTGACAGGAGATGCGTCTCATTTCGGAGGCTGCGTCCTCTGGAAATCGCATTTGAAGGCTGCACATCATCAAGTAGGTCTTATTTAAGAAAATTAACTGTAATAAAATTGACTGATTTTCATTGTGAGGTGTAAAATACTGTAATTTCTTACTTTGCAATCTAACGGTTATTTTTCTTAAATGAGACTGCCTCGATGATGTATGCAGCCTTCAAAGGGTGCAGCCCCTGAATTAGGACACAGCCATTGTTGAAAACTCTCTCGGCTTCCGTAACGCCGAACGAAGCGCATTGACGGGCATGTTCTTGCTCTTGCTCTGGGTGATGTGTGTGCATGCTTATCAGGAAGAAGTGCCCATACAAGGAATTCCGCCCTTCATTACACGATAAAGGGCCATACTCGAAAAAAACTCTCTGAAACATATCCCAAGCTGGAAGTAGTGTTTTTGGCACAGAAATACTCTGCCAAACGTCCAGCTCGTGTTTTGAAAATGTGGCCATGTTTAGCATGAGAATGCAACACTTTATAGTGTAAATAAGTCAGAATGCATGAAATAACATTAGCACCCCCCCTCCCCCCAATTAACTTTTTTATTTTGAGTTCTTGCAAATCAAACAAGTTATTTACTTCACTGTAAACCCTAATAAGTTGTCAGAACTCAAAAAAAGTTGAATGAGATTTTTTTAAGTTAAGAAACTCAAAGTTTAAGTAAGATTTTTATTTTGTACTCATACATTTTTATTGTTCTTAACTTGAAATATTTGAGTACACTAATTTATACATTTAACTTAAAGGGTTAGTTCACCCAAAAATTAAAACAATGTCATTAATTACCCACCCTCATGACCATCGTTCATCTTCGGAACACAAATTAAGATATTGTTGATGAAATCCAATGGCTCAGAGAGGCCTCCATTGCCAGCAATGTTACTGCACCTCTCAAGATCCATAAAGGTTCTAAACACATATGTAAAACAGTTCATGTGAGTACAGTGGTTCTAACTTAATATTATAAAGTGATAAAATATTTTTTGTGCGCCAAAAAAATTAATTCTTCCTAATTCTTCCTAACTAAACTAATTTTCAATAATATCTATATGGGCCGATTTCAAAACACTGTTGCATGAAGCTTCTGAGCTTTATGAATCTTTTGTTTCGAATTAGTGATTCGGATCTCCTATCAAATGGCTAAACTGCTGAAATCACGTGACTTTGGCGCTCCGATCCACTGATTCGATTCGTAAAGATCTGAAGCAGTGTTTTGAACTTGGCCCATATAGATATTGTTGAAAAATCGTTATTTTGTTTTGGTGCACAAAAAGTATTCTTGTCACTTTATAATATTAAGACAGAACCACTGAACTCACATGAACTGGTTCAAATATGTTTTTAGTATGGATCTTGAGAGGTGCAGTAACATTGCTAGCAATGGAGGCCTCACTGAGCCATCGGATTTCATCAACAATATCTTAATTTGTGTTCCAAAGATGAACGAAGGTCTGACGGGTGTAGAATGACATGAGGGTGAGTAATAAATGACATTGTTTTCATTTTTTACCCTTTAAAATTATTAGGTTATCTCAGCGTAAATATTTTGCTACCTATAACAAACTAATTCAGAAAATGCCAACTTCCTAATTTTCTAACATGTTAACAATAGCATGGTACAGCACTTACTGAATGAGTACAGCAACTTAAAACATGTAACTTACTTGCTCTCAAACCAAGCAGCATGTGATACTTGTCACCATGATGGTAACTCTCCAAAAACCCACATTAACAGAAACTCTTCTAAATTAGCATAACAAAACATTAATCACTAAATCTCACTTACCATTAATCTTTATCATTAAACTTTATATAACACTTAATTTTAGCATTTACTTGGGCAAATCATGCTAGGAAATAATAATAAAAAATAAATAAAAAATTCCCAGCCCAGTTTCAGTTAAACTTAAGTTAGCCTAAATTAAAAGAAATGAGTTCATACAACTCAAAACAATGAAACAGTTCAGTTTACTTGAAATATGTCAGTGCTGCAAACTCAAAAGAAAAAGAAAGTTCTAAAAATTCATAACAGTTAATTGAATTGAACTGAAATTGCTTAATTTATGTTTTTCCTACTCAAACCAATTAAGCATTTTGAGCGTTAGGGTTTAATAACCCTAACCCTTTCCTATCCTGTCCTAACCTATCTTTTAAAAGCATTGAGAGTGTGGAATAAAAGCAGTGATTCCTGTCATGGATTGCCATTATTTCTGCACGATTTAAATTCACACGATAACACATTATACTGACAGTGACACAATGTGGATTTTCAAGACATATTTATACCAATCCAATTATGAATGATATTTTAACCTGGAATAGCGCAAGTACAGGGAAGACAAGCATTTACCGCTTCAAAAGTGTATTCCCTCGGGCTCACGGAATTCCATTCTCTCGGTGACATCGCATTTGTATTGACCCTATTTACAATATCCTGGGGATATCTGACCTTTAATGGGAATGGTTTTTGGTAAGAAGGAATGAGTTCATCATACATATCTTATGTTACAATAGCATAATGTGGATTTCATTGGAATGGGGCACAAAAAAATTAGCTTACTGTAAAAACACGGCAACAGGATGTAGCCGAGGTCAGTCACAAGGGAGAAGGAAACTGTTAAGGGGGGAAAAATAATTATCCCTTACTGTACAGAGCACTCAAAAACATAATTTGTATATAATTGCATTTATTATTGGCCCTCCCCACTTATCTTAACTTAGTTAGAATACCAAGCCTCATTCAGCATCCACAACCTGGAAAACTGCATTTCAGAGTCAGCACACCTTTCTTGCTTTCTCCTTCTTTGCTATCTCTCTTCTCTCCACTAAATTACTCACAGCCAGTTATTCCCTTTATTTAATAAACTAATTGGAATGTATAACGAGCTGGAATGTCTCTGTCTTTTCTGGCCATGCACGAACGCGCTGTTAGAGCGCTCAATGCTGGACACAAGCTGTGTGTTCCAGCGGCAGCAACAGCAGCAGCAGCATGCAGGAGTCTGGCTGTCTGTGCGGCTCTAGAGGAAAGAGGACCAGTGTGGCAATGCACAGCAGCAGAGACGCCCCAACCATCAACCACAGGAGCCAGCCCGGCTCCCCCCATGAGGCACGCTGACTGGACCCAAGTGTGTGTGTGAGGGAGAAACAGACAGAGAATAAGAGTAGGATTTGTTCAACTTTTTTTTATGTGTATATTTTAGTGTGGGAAGTATGTCTGTACTTTATACCGTGCGTTCTGTTATCTTAAAGGTGACAGAGGACTAACAGGAAGCCCAAAACGGCATCTTTCCTGAGGCAGTGTGCAGTGTTTTCTTTAAGCCTTCAGAGCAATTATAATTTTAGTTTAGTCATTGACAGCACATTAACAGTAATTATCTTGATGAATCTACTGACAGATTTATGTTCCTGTGATTTGTTTTTATAGCAGCACAGCTAATGAAAGTACCTCAGAACAACAAAACAGCACCAGCATATTAAAAAAAACTATAATAAAAATGACAAAAAATAATATTTCAATAAATTTAAATATCAATTTAGAAAATTATTTAAATTATAAAATTACAAAAGTATTTATTTAAAAATTATAATACAATAATAATTATATAAAAATATAAAATACTTACTTTACATAAATGGATAGTTTACTCCAAAATGAAATTTCTGTCATCTTTTACTCACCCTCATGATGGTCCAAAACTGTACGACCCTTCATCTTCCCTGGAAGATAAAAGAAGAAATTTTGAACTTTTTTTTTTTTTTTCTATTTTCTTCTTTTCTTTCTGTAAAGAGCAGGTTTTTTTTTTTTTACCAACAATATTCAAAAAAGTCTTCTTTTTTGTGTTCTGAACAAAAAAGAAAAATTGTGATGACACAATTTTAATTAATTTTATTATTTAAATTTAAATTAATTTTATATTTAATTTGTATATTTTTCTTTGAAGCAATAGATAAGTATGATGTTAATTTATAATTTATTTAACTGTTTCCAGCTGGATTTTCTCTGTGCTCTCCAGACTAATTATTTAAAATCTTTAGGTCATTTCATTATTTTGAATATCCCAATCAAAATATGCCATAACATATGTTGCATACTTCTCAGCTAACTCTCAGCAACTGTGTTTTTGTGTTGGAAATTCCACCGGTGGTCTCTATATCAACGGTACTGAGTGGCGTGGGCAGGTTCGAGTCAGCCCTCTCCTTAACACAAGGTCGCTCTGTGTGTGTCCTGCCCAGGAGACTGAGGGGAGCCCACGTTCAACACGCATATCCATCCATTCATTTACACGCATGCAAACACATGTGCAAGGTGAGCACGCTAAGAACATCACATGATTTCATGTTCCATTCTAGAACGTTCGGATGAACTCTGAGCCTGAATAGATCTGATGAAGTACAGAGAAAGAAAGGAGGAGGGATTGGGGGGGTTGGAGAAGGCGAGAGCTTTAGACAGAGAGAGGGAGAGAGAGGTAGGAGTCTGCACACCTCTTTCCAAAAACAATATTTTGACTGAAAGGTTAGCCATCTGGATCTTCTGAACGCAGGATTATGGCTGGTGCCTCAACTTATTTTTTCCCCTATTACCACTCTGGTTGCCACAGACACAGCCACTAGCTTGCATGGAGACCCTCTATGATGACAACCACCCTGCTGCTGCATGAACAGCTCTCCAATCTACTAAGGGGAAACAATGGGTTATCTGAGTATGTTTTAAAATAGAATGCTTTGGATGCATGGAAAAGTATTCAAGAACTATTTTACCTCACTGGCTTACATTTATATAAAGAACCGTTGGATATTGGCTCACTTGAAGAATATGCCATTCTACAACATACCAAACTGCATCCTTCTGAATGTTCATGAAACGAAATGGTGCTCAGATGTGTTGCTCTTAATAATTAGAATTGGATAATTATAATTCTCTACCAGCTGCACATTAAAAATCTTTTAAATGATCACAAATGCATGGGAAACAATTATGTAAAATGTTCTTTATTATCAGTTAGATTGGTTTTAAGTATACTCTGTTGTATATATTGCTGTATATATTGCTTATCTCTTTATTTACTTTACTCCAAAATGTATGTTTTATCGATTGATTTATTTCTCATAATAAAAAAAGAAAATCTACACACTTTCAGTATCTAATTTAAAAAAAAGCACATGAAAATTTAGTTGGTTTCATTTCACTTCATTTGAAAATGCCAATCTCAATCTCCTCAGTGCTTACAGACCTCGAACCTGAACGCTCTGGAAGGTGTCCATGGCAACCTGAGAGCGCACTCAACCCCACTCATTCTCTGTCTCCTTCACTCACTCTCCGAGTTTCTCAGAGCATGCCCTGAGCGCTGTGAAAGTGGCAGCTTTTATCTTCTAATTAGATAGAAGGAACTCACCTCAAGGTAAGAGCAAGTGGGACAAGACCCTGCACGGCCCTTTATTCCAAGTTATCTCTGTACTGTATATCTGTTTCATAAGCCAGGATTTATTCTAATGACTAAATTCAATAAGACAGCTCCCATAATGACTTGATTTGACATAGACTGTTCATATCAAATGGAGAACATGTCAGTTTTCATAACAAAAAATTAAACGTGACAAAACAGAACAAAGAGTAAACAACTTTTTTAGAAGGGTGATGGAAAGACCCCAAGTGTGTTTGGTGGAAGCAAACACATCTCACCCAAGGCGAGAAGATCAATGAGACCCTTTCATGCGCCCCACGTTGGGCGCCATATATACAGATTGAGCGCTTACATATGTACATCCCTCTGTTTCTCTCCAGCCTTCTCTTTCTTAGCAGCTCTGTCTCCACTTGCCGAAAAGCGTGTGACAAGCAGCACAGATGGAGTGTGAGGAGCGAGGTCTTCTCGGGTCCGTTTCATGGTGCATTTGGCTGCGCCTTGCAGCTGATGATTTAGGTGTCATAATAGATGTTCCCATAATAGCTCTTAATCCAACGGACACTTCCAGAGCAGCATCCCTCACAAAGCTCTCTCATTCCATCTAGAGTGAGTCAATCACCAGCCTCAGGCATCCTTTTTAAAGTGGCAACTAGTCCAATCAAACAGCCGTTCTCAGTATCACTGATTTAAAGGACTTGTCAAACATATTAGCAGCTAAGTAAAGAGTAAAATTGGCAAACAGTTTGATAACGTGAATGCTGTTCGCTAAAGCTCCTGTGGGTAAATTGGGCTGGATTTTTTAAGAGTTCTTCAATTAATGTCCATGCTTTGAATTTTAACGATTGCCACTTAAAACATCCGTAAAAAATGGGTTTTAACCTGAGGGATGTTTCTATTACCATGTCTCTGTCTCTGACTAAGTCTTGGTGGAAGATTGTTTGGGGTGAAAGCCAAGGAAAACCTATACAAAGATGAAGTCCAGATCTCTTCTTTGGCACAAATTTAGTTCTTGTAATCATGTAGACGAAACAATAGCCCCAATGGATACGATGTTGGGTGCAATTTGTGATGGTAAGTATACTTAGCATAATTTAAAGAGATAGTTCACCCAAAAATGAAAATTTGATTTTTATCTGCTTTCCCCCAGGGCATCCAAGATGTAGGTGACTTTATTTCTTCAATAGAACACAAATGATGATTTTTAACTCCAACCGTTGCCGTCTGTCAGTCAAATAATGCATGTCAATGGGAACAAAATCTATGAGAGTAAAAGAACATGCACAGAAAATTCTAAATTAAACCCTGTGGCTCGTGACGACACACTGGTGTCCTAAGACACAAAAAGATCGGTTTGTGCGAGAAACCAAACAGTATTTCTATCATTTTTTTTACCTCTAATACACCACTATGTCCAACCGGTGTGTGAGGTGTGTATGTGCTTAAGCAGATAAACATCAAATTTTCATTTTTGGGTGAACTATCTCTTTAAAGTTTGGGTAAGTAATTTGCCAATTTGGTCCCTGTTGTTGGCTCCAAATGTATGAATACTCTCAGACAACCTAAATGGTGTTAACGTTCTTCATATTAAAGATGTACTTGGATCAGAAATGTTTGGAAGAAAAAGTGAGTGAATGAGTCTAATTAGAATCTAACACATGATACAACAACAAAAAACAAGATTGTCATGCTATAATGTTATCCCAGACATCAAAAAGGCAAAATAAAGAATATCCATAAACACAAAAATTGCAAGGAAATGACATATAGTGTATCGTTACCATCAAATAGAATTAGATTATTGATTTTTGCCTTCTCTGGTGATATTTCTAAATGAAAGACATTCCAATAACCCCAACTTTCTTGGATAGCATTTCAGGAAAATAAAAAGGGAAAGGCCAACATTTAGTGGTATTCAGCAACTTGAGTCCATTTGTGTGGCCATGAATGGAACTTACACAATTTTGAGCAACAACTTTTGCTTTAAAATGGAAAAGTCAGATTAAACTTGCCAATAGATTTGCTGAAAGTGTTTCATTGCTTAAATTTTGAGATTGATATTCCAAGGACTAAACGGGTGCAAAGAAACAAAAAACAAAGACATGGATTTAAATGGTGTTGAAAAATTGTGTTATATTACGAGCACTATTTCTAAAGTCACATATCATAGAAATTGTGCTTTACGCTGGTAAAATAAGCAAAAGTTGAGTTGTTTGGTGTGATATTACAGCCTTTGACAGGTACAGCATAATTACAAGGGCAAACCATGACATATTTTCAGGGAAAGCAGGTCGGTGATGTCCCAATTAGGGTGAAATGACCAGCAAAGTGACAGCTCGAAAATGTGTCTCATCCTTGGCATACGTCCTCAGAGTGGGCTTCGTTATGTCGCCTATACAAGACAGAATTGAATGGCAATGTCACAAGGCACTCCAAAAAGTCTCTGGCTTGTTAGAATGCAGATAATAATGTTGTTACATGCCTTGGTTGCTAAGGGTCATTTTCTGATGCAACTCCAAGACTTCTGCGAATCTAAATATAATGGGACCAGCAGTGGTCCAAATTATGGTACCATTTAAGGTCACATTCTTGGCATCCAACTTGGCACCCTGGTTAAATTGAATGCATGTCAGACAATAATGTTAAAGAAGAGGCCAACACGAGGACACTATCCTCAGGAGGTCCTTCAGGAGACGGCTTAGTAATCAGGGGATTTAAGCATCGAACACAGGTCATTCTTTTGCAAAAAACATGTGGTTCTCTGTCAGGTCATTATGTATATATACAGTTGCAAGAAAAAGTATGTGAACCACTTGCAGAATCTGTGAAAATGTTAATAATTTTAACAAAATAAGGGAGATAATACAAAATGCATGTTATTTTTTATTTAGTACTGTCCTGAGTAAGATATTTTACATAAAGGATGTTTACATATAATCCACAATACAAAAAAAAAAAAAAAAAGAAAAAAAAGTTGAATTTATTAAAATAACCTCATTTGTGATGATTGATTCTTAATACTGTGTGTGGTTACCTGGATGATCATCGACTGTTTTTTTGTTTTGTGATGGTTGTTCATGAGTCCCTTGTTTGTCCTGAGCAGTTAAACTGAGCTCTGTTCTTCAGAAAAATCCTCCAGCTCCTGCAGATTCATCAGTTTTCCAGCATTTTTTTTTTTGCATATTTAAACCCTTTACAGCAGTGACTTAATGATTTTGAGATCCGTCTTTTCACACTGAGGACAACTGAGGGACTCAAACACAACTTTTAAAAACATTCACTGATGCTCCAGAAAAAAACATGATGCATTAATAATTGGGGGGTGAAAACATTTGGAATTTGAAGATCGAGGTAAATTGTATTTAATTTGTCTTCCGGGAAACATGCAAGTATCTTCTGTTGCTTCCGAAGGGCAGTACTAAATGAAAAAATATATATATATTCAAACGAAATAAGAAAAATTTGGACCTCTTCATCCTGTTCAAAAGTTTTCACCCCCTGACTCTTAATGCATCGTGTTTCCTTCTGAAGCATCGGTGAATGTTTGAACCTTTTTTAATAGTTGTGTTTGAGTCCCTCAGTTGTCCTCCATGTGAAAAGATGGATCTCAAAATCATTCAGTCACTGCTGTAAAGGGTTCAAATATGCAAAAGATGGTGGAAAACTGAAGAATTTTTGGGACCTGGAGATTTTTTTTCTGAAGAACAGAGCTCAGTTTAACTTTAAATAAACAAGGGACTCATGAACAACCATCACAAAACAAAAAAATAGTTGTAGATCATCCAGTTAATGACACATAGTATTAAGAATCAATGGTTCACAAACTTTTGAACTGGGTCATTTTAATAAATTCAGCTATTTTTTTTGTCTTATGGATAATATTTAAACATCTTTTATGTAAAATATCTTACTCAGGACAGTACTAAATAAAAAAAAATAGCATGCATTTTGTATGATCTCTCTTATTTTGTTAAAATTTTGCACATTTTCCACTTTTTTTTTTCTTGCAACTGTATATATATGTATATATAATAAGTTTTGCCCTTATAAATTACACTCATCAACAAGTAAATTATACTGTATGTTATTTCATTATGGAATAGTGAAATTAGATGGGCTTTTTCTTTTTTTTTTTTTTTTTTTTACCAGAAAGCTAAAAACACACAATTGGGCTAAACTTTTTGGATCACTAATGCTATTATAATGCTACTATGCTCATTATAATAATGTGTGCACTTAAATGGGAGGTGCTGCTGGCTGACAGTCATCACTCTTTCTCAAACCTCCAAATGTATTTAAGTACCACACAAGAAAGCTTTCGGGAAACAAGCCACAAAGACAATGCAGCTTAAGTACCACTTATGCTCTGGAAGGCACCATGTCATGTCTTATTTTCCCTAGTACATTCCTCAAGATGCTTCTTGGAACATTGTGTGGCTTTAATTAGATGTTCATTAGAAGGTGTCTTGTATTTCCTCAATTAGTCCCTGTCATGGCAGCAGCGGCACTGCAGTAATCTCCGTGATTAAACTCTACTCTTGTTTGTCTGGGCGCGACGTGCCAGCTTTCTCCGACGGGCGCTGTCCTGGAGCCCTGTCACAAAGTGTAATGATTCTTTAGCATGCCCCTCCAAGGCTTCCCAACATCCTGCCAGCCTAACAGCACAGAGCACTCATTTTAAATGTCTTCCCCATTCAACCATTTGCCATTTTCAATTATACCTTTCCACCCTTCCATTTGTGTAATTTTCTAATCTCACCATAGCTGGCGTGACGCTGTTTTAGTGGTAGTGCAGAGTGACAAATGAAGCCATCAGGATGAAAGCTCAGAGGTGTAAGACATGTCAAAGGTCATGGCTATGTGGCACGTCCCTTTAACTTGCCTAAACTGATGAATGATAACAATGATTATGTGTCTGTTTATTATAACTTTGAGTGTTAAAATTACAGAGTTCTTTTTTTTTTTCAAATAGTATGTTGTGCACTCATGTTGCCATGGCTATAGAGGAACAAAACAGTGTGTTTTCTTTAGATTAAGAAAATGACAAATCGAAAATGACATTGGACTCAAGAAAATAAATTAAAAAGCTAAACTGTCACAATTTGTTAAATTCAAGTTTGAAAATAAATGTTCTAAAGACATGTTTGATCATCTTTTTAACTTTAAAAATCCTCTCCCAGACATCGTTTACACAAGATAGAACATTTTTTTAAAAAGAAAGGAAAATATTAAAACACTGCAAAAGACATCATTTCATCTCCATTCTGGTGCCAATAAGTCCACTTGCTTAGCTGAAAGAGCCGCTCTTGTCAAAGCACAGCAGTGGTGAAAGAGGTCAGGGCAGACAGATATGGGGTGCAATTACTGCCTCTGAGAGCCATAAGCATTAAGGTCTATTAGGTTAAAGTGTCCACCACTTCAGTACTAAAAAGAGCACAAATAGCTACAAACTCATGTTTTGAGGGTTGGCTACTGTTCTGAGAATATGATGGAACAATGACCTGAAAGGCTTGGCAAACAGGTTCGAGTGAAGTTCATGACACACTTTGAACAACAAAGAGTGATAGATTATATAAGTATCTTCTGGTTCAGTGATAAAATTGCCAATCTGAACACCAATCTGAGGACTAAATGTTTTTTTTTTCTTCTTTGGTCCGGACCAAATGAACCAAACGAACCGAACTACAAGTGTGAACGCACCCTAAAAGACGGACTGTGTAGCTTTTCATTTATTAAACAACCATGTAGGAATCATGGCCATATTCCAGTATGACAATGTCATTAATCAGGCTCAAATTGTGAAAGAATTGTTGGGAGGGAGCATGAAGAATCATTTTCACACATGAATTGGCTCTGACCTTAACCTCAGTGTAAGTTTTTGGGATGTGCTCGAGGAGACTTTACAGAGTGCTCAACTCTTGCATTGTCAATACAAGATCTTGACCAAAAAATGCTGCACCTCTCAATGGAAATAAATGCTGCGATGTTATTTCCATCAAGAGGTGCGTCAATTTTTGGTAAAGATCTTGTATTGACAATGCAAGAGGTGAGCACTCTGTAAAGTCTCCTCCAGCACATCCCAAAGACTTTCAATGAATTTAAGGTCTGGACTATGTCCAACTGAGTGCTAGACATCACTGTCGTTGTCAGAGCGCGATCAGACCTCACGAATCGAGTGATGAATGCAGTTGGACATAGTGGTGTTTTAGAGGTAAAAAATGATATAAATACTGTTCGGTTTCTCGCACAAACCGATCGTTTCGTGTCTTAGGACATCAATGTGCCGTCACGAGCCGCAGGGTTTAATTTGGATTCGTCTGTGCATGTTTATTGACTCTTATAAACTTTACAAAGTTACAAACAGCGACTGAGTGAACATCTAGTAGGCTATATACTTAAAACTGTGCGCAAACATTGACAAGTATAGAAATTTCCAGAAAGTGAGGAGATCAAGTTGAAATAGGGTGTGCCTATTCTCAAATTTATGAATATTAGGAACAGCGTTGGGGTAACTCATTACAAGTAACTTGAGTATCGTAATCAGCTTACTTTATTCAAGTAAGATGTAATGCATTGCTTTTAAATTTACAACAAAATATTTGAGTTACATTTTCAATCAATTAACATATGTTACTTTGTTTTCTCATTCATTGACTTATTGACTCTTGTCACCACGTTGAGAGAAATCAGGATTAAGGTGCAGAGGCATTGTGTGAGCTGTGTAAACATGATGGTTATTGTAGTTCTAGACTAAATGTGAGCATGCATTTACTTCTCACTTGGCGCAAAAAACAAAACAAAAACAAAAACAAACAAACAAACAAACAAAACAGATTCAGTATTCCTCAAAATAAATAAAAACAGTCAAATGAGATCTCAGAATATTATGCAAATCAGCAATAATGAAATGTTAAATAATACATATAAACTTCATGCATTTAATCTCACTTTTTTTAACCAATGTCTTTGTTGCTGACCTTTGATATTCCAATTCAACCATATTAATAAGCAATAATGACTTTAGCATGTAAAAGTGGTGAATTTTCTTCTTCTGCAATCCAGAATGGCAGAACAGCTGAGCAGGGCCCTCTACTGTACAGGTGTGAATTTGCATTTCCTTCAACCTGAGGCTTATTAATTCCATTTTTGGTGTGAAAGAGCCTTTACCTTTTCCAAAAAATATAACTTTTTTGTTCAACATGTACAACAAGCAAGGCCAACCCAGGTGAGAAAAAGTAACACAAAAGTAACGTAATGCATTACTTTCCATAAAAAGTTAATTAGTTACTTTTTTAGGGAGTAACGCAATATTGTAATGCATTACTTTAGGAAATATTCTTTTCTCATATTTTATGAGGCTATATTTGCTCATTTAGACAGCCCAATGTAAGGCTGTACAATTAAGTGTGCAATAACAATAAATGCACAAATGGCCTTATTGTTCCGGATGCAGTATTATTTTATTATTATTTATACACTATTATAGTATTTATTATTAATTTGATTTTATTTTTATAGTTTCATTTTTTTTAATAGTTTTTGTAATTTTATTACATGCCTTTGTCATTTTATTAGTATTTTATTTCTATTTAGCTTTAATTATTTGATAATTAGTTAATTTAATGAATTTATTTGTTTTAACTTTAGTAATTTTAGTATCTCAACTGGCAAGGCAACATTTCTAATTTTTTATTCTTCATCTAATAGTTATATTTTAAGTCAGCTTCATTTAAATGAACAGAAATCGATTATTAATAGCTTTAGTTTTAGTTAACAACACTGGACTCCAGGACACCGGTTCCCAGACAAATTATGAATTGTGGCATATAAATAATGCAAACTGAAATATGATTCCATCCATGTATCATGTTTATGGGTCAGAAGATGAAGAAGGTTGAAAATGAAGGCCAAAATAATAGTTTAGTTGATTTAACGAAAGATAACTATAGATAACTAAAGCAGGCAAAACTGGAACTGAATCAAACCAAAATTGAGCATAACTGTTACACCATGAACAGGTAGATGTACATTTGAAAACATTTAGTATTTCAAGTCAAAATGTATCCTACTCCCAGTACATACAAACAAACAAACATATTTACCATCACAGTATCACAAATCTTGCATAACGCAGTTACATGACCGTTCAAAGGTCTGAGTAGGTCTCAGTGATTTTCTCGGAGGTCTCCCTGATTGCAAGGTTGAAGTGCTCTCCGCATCCCGGTAGGATAAAGGAAATGAGACATCAATTGGACTCTGCAGCGTGTACTCAGTACCTATGATTCATTTGCAACATTCAGGAGGCATTAGAAGCACTCATTTCCTAGCCCAACTCCCCCCAGTCCACAACACTCCCCCACAGCCCACGCTGCCTTACTGTGATTAGGTAATGCTGCTCGTTATGAATGTGATGCCCCATTTCCACTGGCAAATCAAACAGCTCTGGATCAACGGGCCTTAACTTTCGGATTCATTAGACATCTAAGAGAGGTCTTAAAGCGAAACATCTGCTTTCGGTTTCGTCCCAAATACCTGTTCCAAGCCATCAGCTCTGCGCACGATAGGCTGCCAGGCCATGCGAGATGAACCCGAGTCTGATGACATCGGCTGAGGTCGCTTCTCCGCGGGTCTAACGAAGGCTTAAATGAGCTGCTACATTGATGGGTAAGGAACGAGGGATGAACTCGACGCATGCAAAGTTCATATCGTCTGACTCTGGCAAGCGCAATGCTGACCACCGTATTAACTTAGCAAGAGAGAGATTTGTCCGGGTCTTTTTTCCTTATGCCATACCTCTCCCTTCCTGCTACTATACTCTGTTCATTTGATTTTATCCCTGCCAGGATATTTGCTATGTGCAGATGTGACAGCTAAATAATGTAAGCTGAGGTCTTTCCCTTCAAAAACATCCTGGGTTTTGTAAGCCATCTGTTAGACATCCTTTAAGCCAACACTTTGTGTTATACTTAACGTCACTCTTCCAGGGCACACTTATAATGGGGTAATAAATAGTGCCGAGATCCGTACTGATGTTCATCTCAGTCCCTGGCTTTTTGGGTTTAAAATATTAGTGGCGTAGTATGTTTTACACCACCTGTTTGGAATCTGCTCTTGAGATTCATTAAACAATGGCAGGTTGTCAGACAAATTTGCAAATGACAAACAACTTGAGGCTCTTATTAAAAATGCACATTCAAAACTCTGCATGCATGTTAAAAAGTATTATTTAATGGCATCATTCAGAAGAACCTGTCTTGTTTATTATGGTTGGCTCACATAGCAGCACGACGCAATAATGAAGTGTTTCTCACTTGATAATAAACAGCAGCACTATCAAGCACGGCAGAGTCTGTCGTGCTCATGGACACCTTTCATCAAATCAGTCAATTTACTGTTGTTATGAGGAGAAGGCCATGTGCGTACAAACAAAATAATTTGCGCTGACAGGTTATTTTTGTATGTAAAAAATATATATAATATTAATAATAATTTATTTTAGACTAAAAAAAAAGACAATCCTTTATTGTATTATGACATATTTATATATTTCGGTGCCGCAGAGATTTCCAGAACAGCACTTGCAACAGACCCACAAACAAAAATGCAACACTTCCTCATCAGATTCCTCACTGTGCCTGCAAGACTCAGAGAGAGATATTCTGGTCACAAGAGTTATTTTAAGAGTTTCCAAATCGATCTAGTATATGCTCTTGTGCAGCTGAAATTCACTGTTTTTAATTTACATTTATCTGAATTGTATTTAAAATGCGCATTAGATAATAGTTCTTATAAAAAATAGTGCACATAGCAAATAACTGAAATATTGTCTAACCGTTAAAGGTCCATTAATCATTTAAATACCATTACACATGATAAACTGCAATTATAATAAAACAACTGACATTAGTACAAATAGGCACTCCTTTGCCAGTTATTGATTCAAATTAATTACTCTACTTATAAAAAGACTCCACTGTAAATTAAACAGAGGACCAAAATTAAACTGTAAATGTGTTGCTTTTAATGATACATGCAATTAAATTGAGGAACTGTTTAAAAACAAGTATTATTATTATTAAAAACATACATTGTATTAGCACTCGATAAACTAAATGGAATTTAGTTTTCTTTCTTTTTAATTTGAGTCAATCAATTGCAATAAGTATCAGTAATTTTGTGTGTGTTTTTTTTTTGGAGGAGAAATTAAGCAGTTTTATCTACAATATGTTCAAAATGGTGATTAAAAATTGCCTGCTTGATTACATATTCTGGTTTATTATATTATATTATATTATATTATATTATATTATATTATATTATATTATTATTTGAAGTTGTTCAAATGTTGTCCCTCTAAGCCAGTTCAAAGCCAGCTGAATTCTTAAATAGAGCAAAACAAAATTTAAAAGGACTTCAAACCCAGATAACCTAGGTGCAGAAGGTATGTAAGATATCCACCATACTCTCATTAGCCCTTTGTTTTATTAATTTTAATTTCTCCTGACAACCATGGCGTAACATCCTCCACTAATCTCAGAGTATGTAAAGATAATCCTGCAAACACTTGTCTCTGGCAATTTACATGCTCGCCTTTTCTAACTAAAGATAAATGTCAAAAAAAGGGAGAAAGGGTGGCACAGAGGGAAACCGAGTCTTTTTTTTTTCTTTTTCCAATTACCTAATGGTAAGTGGGCTGTTTGCAGTTTTTGCCAGCTTGTTATCATGTTTGGAAAGTTTGCTGAATTGAAAATCGCAACAGTTTAGACAAGTGCTACATGCTCGCTCTACTCTGTCTTTATATAGCGCGAAACGACCAGAACAGACCCTAGGAATTCTTTCTCTAGAGAGCTCTAAAAACATCTTTTGTACAGCCTTCTCTGATGTATCTTTGACAAAGAAAATCCTGAGGCATCTCTTTACACAGTCACTGAAAGACATTTCTTCTACTGGAGCAACGTGACAAGGTGTAACATTCCATACCACCATGTCAACAAACCAACTGGCTTCCATCATAGCAGTGAGCACCACTTCCCAAGACAAAACAACCAGCCTAGAGTCTCCAGGGACAAGTCAGAATCAGCCCAGACATGATATTCCTGTCCCCTGACCATGTCCACGCTAGAGGGATCAATGACTGACATCTCTGCAGAGGGTTTCACCAGCCTTGAGGTTGAGTGAGTGTAGTATGTCGCTCGAAGGCATGCCATTGGCCATGGCCAAGTATTTCAAGTCAGAAAGGCCCACGAGAGACCTTTGTTAAAATGGCAATGAAAAGCTGACAAAATGAGTACATCAGGATGACACAGTCACGCTTGTCACACAGTCAGATGTCTTCAGATAACACTAGCAAGTGGATATCTTAAAGCCTGAAGTTAATAATATATGAAAAAAGGGAGTCAGCTGATATTTGATAATACTTTTCAGGGAATGTAAACAACAAAATCCTATTATACTCGCCAGCTGGAAAAAAAAAAAAAAAAAAAGTCGCTGTTTGGATGTAAAAAGGCAAATACTTAAGAGTCTTATGATTGGATCATTATCGCTGTGATTATTATGTTTCTAGCATGTTATATGTTTGTGAACAGTTCTTTTAACCCTAATTGATAGAATATGTAGCTAAAGAATGGTTGGGAGGGAGAAAGAAGAATAATTTTCACACATGAATTGGCACCTCTGAGTCCAAACCTTAATTTCATTTAAAGGGATAGTTCACCCAGAAATGAAAATTTGATGTTTATCTGCTTACCCCCAGGGCATTCAAGACGTAGGTGACTTCAGTAGAACACAAATGATGATTTTTAACTCCAACTGTTGCCGTCTGTCAGTCGTATAATGCATGTCAATGGCAACACAATATATAAGAGTCAAAAAACATGCACAGACAAATCCAAATTAAACCCTGCGGCTTGTGACGACACATTGATGTCCTAAGACATGAAACGATCAGTTTGTGAGAGAAACCGAACAGTATTTATATAATTTTTTACCTCTAAAACACCACTATGTCCAACTGCCCTCCACATCCGGTTAGTGAGGTCTGACCGCGCTCTGACAACAGAAGTGATGTCTCGCACTCATTGAAGCAAAGCGCGAGATTACTTCCGTCATCAGAACGCGTTTTTTGACCTCACTAACCGGATGCTGAACGCAGTTGGACATAGTGGTGTTTTAGAGGTAAAAAAATTACATAAATACTGTTCGGTTTCTCGCGCAAACCGATCGTTTTGTGTCTTAGGACATCAATGTGTCGTCACGAGCCGCAAGGGTTTAATTTGGATTTGTCTGTGCATGTTTTTTTGACTCTTATAGATGGTGTTACCATTTCAATGCATTATTTGACTGACAGATGGCAACGGTTGGAGTTAAAAATCATAATTTGTGTTCTACAGAAGAAACAAAGTCACCTACATCTTGGATGCCCTGGGGGTAAGCAGATAAACATCAAATTTTCATTTTTGGGTGAACTATCCCTTTAAAGTCTTTGGGATGTGCTGGAGTAGACTTTACAGAGTGTTCACCTCTTGCTTTGTCAATACAAGATCTTGACCAAAAATTGATGCACCTCTTTATGGAAATAAATTTTGTGATGTTAATTCCATTAAGAGGTGCATCAATTTTTGGTCAAGATCTTGTACTGACAATGCAATAGTCAAACACTCTGTAAAGTCTACTCCAGCGCATCCCAAAGACTTTCAATGAATTTCCTTCAGAAATCATTCTAATAATCTGTATGACCCCAAATATCTACATATGCTGAGTGTGTTTTGCTTAAACCATTCATGTTAACCCAACCCAATAAGACTGCTGAAATATTTACAGATTGAACAGATCCCAAATTTAGTATTCACATAATGTTAACATGGGTTCCTTTTCTGAGTTCATTAAGAGTTCAGATCAAACGAGCTAATTAATCATCTCAACATGCATGATACAGTATTTTATCTGGACCTGTGACAATTGTTTAATCCCCCCTTGCCATCCATTCAAAGCTTGACAACAGTATCACCAAAACACAGTTTGTCCATTATTGTCTTCATGTCAAAGTTTTTCCTTCTCGGCGCGTTCATAAGGTTTGAGTGAACACTTCCTGCTGTATTTTTGTGCATTGATAAAGGTAGCAATTAACATGTTGCTTCCCCACACTGCACAGTGGGGCTCGTATTCAGAGCTTCGCCTCACTAATTACAGCCCATGCCTTGATCTCAACCTGTGTCCTTTGCACAGCATGGTGACCCTCCAATCAACTGCTGATTCTTCCACCACTTCCTTTTTATCTATGCGTTGAGCTTACCTTCATGTGACGCTAACGTATCCCATGCTACACAAGACCTCGGAAACCTTATTTTTCTTCTAGCTTAGATGTTCCTGGACATCTGCAGGAGGAGACACTGGAAGCTTCACAGAGGTTGAGGAGGAAATCACATCACGGCCCAAGGCAATAAGTGCAGAGCGCACGAAACGCTTGCTCCTTGCTCTCTTCAATTCCCCCCCAGAAAGAGTAGCGTGTGCTGCGGGGTACGGATAGATCTGGAGGAGGGAAAGTGTAAAGAGAGGGCAAAAGCTGAGGAGACTCGCTTTACTTCTGTTTTTCATTCACCTCCTTTGCCTTACACTCTTCCCCATCCCTGCTGACCCGACAGAACCCTCTAGCTATGCTGCCATTTCCACGGTTCCACTTGAGTTCTACAACCTGCACCGATTATATTTCCTGTGACTTATATTAAAGGAAATAAGGTGAAAATGATGAGAGGTATAGCGTTTCTATAACTACGTGCTAATGTGTTCATCAAGCTGCCGTGTGAGACATAAAACGGGTAAAATGAAAAACATCTTTGAGATCCGTGACAGGAGGGCTGTTATGTTTGCGCGAATGCGCTCGGCAGACTGATGTGTACACGTGTAATCTTATGCCTTGCCACTAATGAGGACATATTTGTTTTTAATGAGTATGTGGGCACATAGATGGAGACAAGGACAGCAGCTTTTGAATAGCAAAACAACAGGGGATAAAATGGAGCTTGACGTAGACTATAGGCCCAGTGGGATTCGCACATGTGTGTAAACCTACTGACACACACTCTTTGCTCAAAGAAAGAGGGTTTTTGCAGCTACACACAGAGGAAAACACAGTGCGATCTTGCCTGCGGATGTTCACAAAAGATGCAGTTGTGTTCTCCCACTGCCAAATAAGACCCCACTGGAGTGTCTCAGACACACAGAAACACAAACTCTCGACCTCAGCTATCTCCTGGAAAAAAATGCATTGTTCAGTAACTTATTCTTTGATAAACAAGTCAAAGTGTAACGATTCTTCCTCCCGGAGCCTGTTTGGTGCATCCGAGGCGTTGCGATCGCAGGCCGAAGCCTGTTTCCATCAGTCAACATACAGCTGCACCTGGAGGGTTCAAAGACCCCGCTGCTACATCCACGCTTCGGCCTTATGTTAACGGCTTGACTTGCTCCATCTAAAGCACCTTTGAGAGCACGCACCTGGCACAGACTGCATTTTACGCTTAAATAATCAGTTCATTTGTACTGATTTAGGGCCGAACTGAGGCCGGATGACCTGATCAAGTTTTTGAGGACATGGTCTCACTTGCTTTAACTCTGGGTGCACTACTTTTCACTAAATTTGAAATATATAGGACATGTAACTAAAAGAAAGTTCATAGCAAAGAGTTTATTTAAACTGCATGTATGCAATGCATAATATACTGTATATATGCAACACACTTCATCATATTGTGTTTAAAGTCACAATGAGCCATTTGTGAAGAACAGCAATTATATGTTTGAATTTTGACTATTATCTGTGTTGTTATTTTTGATAACAATACAGATAATAAGTTAATCTCTCTGTCAAAAAATAATGTTTATTATCCATGTTATCAAAAAAAACTTTTTATGTTTGTATACATGACAAATATTATTTTCCTATGTGCATTCATTCAACACCACTGCTTATAACATGAATGATTTGGTTAATTTTGCAAGAAATATTTTCTAACTGATGCATAGCTATCAGTGTTGGGCAAAGTTACTTTTAAAAGTAATGTATTACAATATTGCGATACTCCCAAAATAGTAACTAATTGTGTGACTTAGTTACTTTTTATGGAAAGTGATGTGTTACTTTTTCTGGATTGCCAACAAAGAAAATAATTTTAATAAATAAATAAATAAATGCTAAAGTCATTTTGGTAACACTTTATTTTTACTTTATTTTAAGGTGACGTAGTTACATGTTACTTCATGTACTTACAATAGTAATATCAGTAAATTATGTATAATTACAAGTAACTAACCCTAAACCTAACCCTAACCTAACTGTACAGTAAATACACATAGTTAATTAATAGAATTTGTTTTAGTGCAAGTGAGATGAGTAAATGCATGATCACATTTAATCTAGAAATAACTGAACATCATGCCTACACAGTGCACAAAGACGTTTTACAAAAATAACCATCAAGCTTACACAGCGCAAACAATGCCTCTGCACCTTACTCCTGATTTCTCTTAACATGGGGGGGACAAGTTACTTATTTTGCTGTAAATGTAAAAGTAATGTGCTTTACTCATTACTTGAAAAAGTAATCTGATTACATAACTCTCGTTACGTTACTTGTAATGCGTTACCCCAACACTGATGGCTACTAAATCAGACATGCAAAGGGAAAGTGGGTGAATGCATGTCTCGGCATGAAGATTGAAAAGCTCTCCCATAATACCCTTTAACACCATCTATATTGAGAGCGCATACTGTAAACATTGCGAGAGCTATCTATGACATCATTCTCATTTTTGTCACTGTCGTGGCCATCACATGATTCAAAGTCTTGTTGTGTTACTCATGCTTTATATTGAATCATCAACACATTGGTGACACTGCAACATCATTATAAGGTTAAATGACAGAAAAAAGTCTGGGTTTATAGACATTACACAGAGAACCCAGTTGTTGGGTCCTACAGGAAAAGGTCAAATTAAAAATATTGTGTGGCTTTTTGCCAAGACCTTTCCTTGCGGTGAGGGTCTAGATGGCCTCCGTGCCTCTGGGCTAAATTTACACACTGTACAATTAATTATGGCTTGTTTACTTGTGGAAAGAGGAGAGGCTCCGCCACAGAATCTCAGAACATCATTTCAACACGTCCCATGCAGTGGTGTTTTAGTTTAGGGTATGAATTTAATGGGACTGTGATGTGTATTAGACACTATATTATTATACAGACCATTGGTTCTGACCTTGCTAGACAAGCTATATTATGTGTCCAACATGACCTTGCACACAAAGCAATCAAGGCTAGGGGTCTAGACTAGGCCCCGTAGCAGGTCTCACATACTGTCCAAACAAATGGAGGGAACAGAGAGATAAAAGAATGCAGCGGTGACCGAAGATTTAGAGAAAGAGAAAGTTCTCAGTGTAAATCTGCCCAGGAAAAAGGGGCTTTTGGTCTTAGTTGTCATCAAAGCCTTTCACAGTCTTGTCTGAATGTCTCTTGAGGATGCTGAATCTATGGCAGAAGTTCACTCACACTTTATACAGATTTCTTTTCACTCGGTTGGAACTTGAGAGGTTCAGAAAGCATGATTTATACTGCAACTTTATCTGCAATCCAAGAAAGAACAGATCAGAGGGAAAGTACGCATATCGCCAAAGAAAGCAAATAGGTTTCCTTATGTGAGTTTTGCAGAACTGGCTCAGTGTGTTAACTGTGACGTTACCGCCACTGCTACATCCATTTTTGAGACCAAAAATAAATAAAAGTTACAGAACTGTACAAATTTTACAAGACTCAATCCAAAGTGATGAATTCGGGATTTTAAAAAGGTTTTTGCAATCTTGCAAGTTGGTCTGTTCACATAAACCATGTAAATTTAAAGGCAGGGTAGGCAAAAAAATGTATAAAAAACTTTTTTTCAAAATTTGTTTAAACTTTATTTATATATCAATACATAATTAAAATGTAAGTACTCTGAAAAAGAAAGTATAAAAATCGAGTGTCTGTAGACCTCTCACGACTGTTTTAAAGACAGCTCATTATTTCCATTCACTCCACCCCCTCCCTTCTGGGCTCCTTCCAAAGCCACGCCCCCAAAACGCATGAACGTGTGACTCCGACCACTGAGCTGGAAGACGCATTATTTACCTGAGACGAGCGGAGAGGAAGGAGCACAGTGCATGTAGTGACATCATGTCAGAATCACATGTAATAAAAATAACTTTAAAATTATGAAGATAAACAAACAAGATGTATTTTAGTACTCACTATCAAGCTAGCATATTGATATTGGTAAAGTTTAAAATATATATTTTTTGATTCGCTAACGAGCTAGTTATCTATAAGGCAAAGCTAAAAACAGGTTGCATGATACACGTTTTTCCATTACCATCATTTACACTGTGATGAAGATGAATTTCGTGTAAGATTCATAACATATACGTTGTTCTACAGATCAACAGAGTAACATACACTCAAATATCAACTCACAACTGCATTGCAGACACAAAATAATAACACACACATACAACAAAGTGTGTACGACACACACAGATACAAGATAAAGACATCAGTAAACATAGGTAGAGAATATAAAAACAAAACAAAGGCGAAAAAAACGTGCAGGTAAACTTGCAGGTGAACATGGTAAAAGACTTAGACAGAGGGTAAAATTATGCACAATTCAACACTATAGCTATCATTATTTATCGTCTCTACTACGGCTCGCTAAGTAATGTTATGTTAGCTATATTACGCAGCTACGTGTGCTAATGACACATGCTTCATGAAAAAATAAACAAAAAAATATGTATGATCAAAATACAAAAAGAAAGATTTACCTGTCCAGCAGAAATAAAGCCATCAAGGAGTCACTTTTCAGCCCCTTGAGTTCCCTCAGTTCTCGCCATCGCTGGAAAGCCACGCCGATATTAACTCGCGTTTTATTTCTTTGTTTATCCAAAGACTTTTTGTTCATTGCCTTTTCTTGTACTGTTACTGTCTTCCTTTTTTTGCCTGGTTTGCCTTCACTAACTGCATAGGCCGATACTGTGAATTTAGCTTGCTGTTTCTCTGCCATTGTTTTGGTATTCCTAGGATCCGTGCCTCTTGGATTCCCCAAATCAAACGTGCGCGCGCAAGTGGGCAGGTCATGTGTGGCAAAAGGGTGGTTGCCATGGTTGCGAGAGAGTGACAGCCGCCTAAGCCAATCCTATGTTTCGTCCCGGATGGAAATAATGAGCTGTGTTTAATACAGATTAAACGGTCTAGAGTCACTCGATTTTTATACTCTTTTTACCAGAGTTCTTACATTTTAATTATGCATGTATATATATAGAAAGTTTAAACAAATTTGGAACAAAATTTCTTACCTACCCTGCCTTTAAAACCATGTACAATTTAAACTGAAGTAGAATAAAAAAAAAAATATTGGAATTACATGGTTTTTCTTTGTGTCAGCAGGGTCAGAAGAAGAACTCTACAAAAAGCCACTGGGCTCATGTTGTCTCAACGGAATAAGACCAAGAGGATTACACTTTGAAAATAAAGCTAACACCCCATGTTTTGTACTAGTTAACATAGCAGTTTTTGATGGATTAAGACGGATTATGTCTTCCGTTAGTGATCTAAATACAAAGTAAAACTGTGAACATTGGTGTCTTGTAATGCCATATTTGAGTCTGCCATAATATAATGGATTCTTTACATCAGAATAACATCAAAGCATCAGATTAATTAATTCATCTACTTAATTTTCAGTTTATCCAGCTGCATATAAACACTAATCATTAGACAGGATGTCGTTTGCATGTATAGGACTGGCGGAGACCGTGAAAGCAGTGGACTTTTTAGATTGACTATATAGCCAGAGAGAAAGACTACAGATATTTGCTGCCGGAAGACCAAAAGAGAGGACGAGGAGAGGCAGAGGAGATGTGTGAGGGGAGGCCCGAGGGGGGGAGGGTTGGCGCCATGATCCAAACTCATTTTGAAACATCAGAACTTCTTTTCTTAAGTCAGCATTTCAAATCAGAGCGTGTCCGTACTCATTTAATGCACCGTTTTGCAAAGTGATAAATTTACGAATTCGACATACATCCTTTTGGCTCTAGATAGGGAGCGCAGCGCAAGGAAGAGAGAAGCGAGGAGGATTTAAGAGCATTTCGCAGTGTCAAACATCTAAACCCACGGGGATCCACGGCACAATTAGACCAGGGTGAAGGGGGGGAAAGAGAAGAGGATCTTAAGAGGAACAGCCTCATTTCTCGTTTACAGTAACGTGGTTATCTGTCGCGGGTGATCCGTTTAAACGGTTCGTTTGCAGGGATAAAAGCCGTATGGAGGAAATAAACTTAGTTCTGGCTTAATCTCCAAATCCTTAGTGGTCATGGAAGATGATCCCAATTTGCTTCTGAGCAGCACTGTCAGATCTCACAATAATAAATAATTTAAGTCTTTAAGCACCAATTATGTTTGATTAATGTTGAAGCATTTGGACTGTGCTCCGTGGCTGGCTGATACGTGAGTTTTCTTGATCAGTTGTTGCACCTGATGAAGTCTGTAGCCCACGCTGAGGGAGATAGACTTTAATCCTTTTTCCATTTCCCTGTATCGCTGAACAATCATGACATTAGGTGATTAGTAAATATACCTAATGTTCTTATATTAAAGTTCCCATTAGAATTTGTTTGTTACACCTTTTTAAAATGTAGGTCAATGAAATCAAAACTTTTCATGTTAGTTCACCCACAGATGAAATATTTACCATTTACTCACCCTCATTTTGCTCCAAAACTGCTTGACTTTTCAAAAACTGAGAAATTTTGAAGACTGTAATGAACAACCTCTCATGGATTATTGCTTTAATATACTGAAACAACCAAAAACACATTGGGCTAGATTTACTATCAGCTTGCACAAACACTCTTTTGGTGTTTAAAAAAAAAACAAACAAAAAAAAAAAAACCTACTGTGGGGATTTACTAAAGACACACAGTGCAAAATTAGTGCTTAAAAGGCATGGACTGAGTTTTTTTTTTTTTTTTGCGGCTGACCTTATTGCATATGCATTTGTAGGAGTTTCCTTTTCAGACACAACATTTATAGGAGGAGAGTATTTAAATGAATCACACAATGCGATTTACTAATGTTTGCGCTAGTCAATTTACTGGTATTTGCGCCATCATTTAACACCCCAAAAAAGCATGTCTTAACCCATTTTGCGGCATGGCTGCAATTGTTGCTGCTAGGATGAGACACCGCAGAGAACAGAAAGCGTGGTAGAAGGGAGAACATATTTTCCACTCATATTCATTTCTTTGGAATGCCAGAGGAAGACGTTATCCAAGTTGTGCCTGTGTCGACCTGCACCTGATGAGCATCAGCTCTGCTTATTTGCGACCCAATGCTAATTTCCACTACTCTTGGTAGATTGTGTTGGTCATTATGTAAATGATTTGACTGTGTCTGTGTTCTTTAATTTGTGCGTCAGCAGATCACGTGCAAAACTTGCCACTCCCATCAGCGCATTTGTGGAATTGCACTCTCACGCTAATTTGCCCCATTTAGTAAATCTGGCCCATTGTGTATGAAATAATAGGGTATTTGGCCATCTTGTTTTTTTCAACATGCCATTGGCCATTTTGGGATTTATTCACCACGTCAAACTCAACAGGTTTTCCCAGGTGACCCCATTATGGCCTGACAAGAGAATAGCCATCCTGTCCCTCATGGTTTTTTTGATTATGTCCTGTGGGACACTGATATTGTAAAACTGTCACCGCCATGGATATTTGACATCAGTAAGATCTAATCAAAATAAATGGATGGAGGGCCAGTAGCATTTTAGCTTCTGTTCTTGTTTGCACATGAACAGATCAGGTAAAGCCTAAACAAAAATCTCATATGTCTCATATTATGATTTTCATCAGCCATCTGAGAATTGTGATGCGTAGAGTGACAGAATTGTGCAATCAAGAGCTCTTCACTTATCATTTCGTGACATTTTATCCACAGCCCTCTGCTCAGCAGAACAAACAAACAGGAACACATGGAGATAAAGCCGCCCGGCAACAGCACACTGTGGTTTTGTTTGTTTTTCCAGCATGTGTTTGTCTTCTCCACAGCCTTGTGTTGATCTTTTGTTTATGTCCAAATGTGTCTCAGATGACTGTGTTGAAGCTAGTTTTCCTCAGTGTTAAGATGAAGTGCACATTTCAGTTGTGCTTATTTCACCGTTTCACAGTTGTAATGAATTAATACATCCACGGTAAAATGAAAAGTGTAATTATTAGCTTTGGCGTTTCTATCTAATCCTGATTGATGGCTTGAAAATGAAGCTTGATTGCTTGCTGATGACTAATTCTGTGTACTTTCAAGTGTTTTGGGGGCTAACTTTTTTTTTTGGGAGAAATCTGTTTTTATTTCAAGCTGGGAACTTTCTGAGAAAGACTTTCTGACAGCTCATGTTTGACCTAGTTAACCTGGTGTGAGTGTAATGTCAACAAAATGCATATCTTTTACAATCAAGACATCAATGTCGAAGCACAAAGTGCAAAATTACAGAAGAGAAATGAAATTAAAATGCTTGACTTCTTTTGGCAGGCACTAATGTTTACCTTGAAGAGCCCCTGTTGCTCTTGAATGTGCAGTATAATTCAGTACCCACTGGAATTCAGCACTCAATACCTGTATTCAAGCAAGAACACGTCACATGGTACCGCTACGGCTAGTCGTATGCATGCCAGAGCTGCGCGAGACAGCTACTATCTTGTGTTGACTTCTAGAGAGGCTGGATTCTACATTTAGCATTTCAGTATGACCACCAGCATGTTATTAGTGCACTTAGCTGAACCCTGAACCAATCAGAAATCTGTTTTCCCCCGGCATCCAGTTTAGCATGTGACAATTTACTGTTTTGTTCAATCTGATAAAATAATAAGGATGTATTGAAATCGTAATTAGATCTTGATCCTAAAAGTAATTGTGAGTGCCATGAAGTAAATGGTAAATATTTACCCGAAGGGGTCAAATTTTGACAAAAAGTGGAAAAGTTTCATTTTTAGCGTGCTTTCATTTTCTTTACTTTATAACTCTTTTTGTTATTCAATCAAAATGAACTGAAAACCTGTTTTTTTTTTTCTCTGATTATATAACTAATTTTGTTACTCTTCAAAGCAAACCTGTGCTGGAATACAACAATTCCAAGGATGTAAAATGAGCATATTCTTTCAATCAATGAGCTGAGTTGTCACTTCAAAGAAGATAAACCACATGCACATTTTCTAGAGGACAGAAAGAACTAGGGTGTATGAGTCTCCAGAGACGTTTAAGTCACAGTGACTCTCTCTCAAATCACAGCAGCCAGTCTGAGAAAAGAAAAATGCTCTCCGACGTTTTTCGCCGCCTTAGAGATGTCTCCAAAGTTAACGTAGCATATAATTCCACCACTCCCCTTTTTCTCTCTCCCTCTCCCTGCGGCTGTACGGAGAAAATAAGCATATTATCAAATTCTGCTCTCAAACGGCATAATTTCTTGGTTGCGTGAAATGGCTGTCTCTTCAGGGAATCCTTGGCCTAATGCTGACTGGCAGCCTCTCCAGCTTGGTGGCACAGACGAGACCCGAGCCAATGGGCTGGCAATACGGCGACTGTCATCTGCCTGCTACCCTCTACAATGTACATTGAACCCAAACGCTTGCTAACATTTCCACCGATTAAGGGCAGAGGGCCGGCTTTTCTTACCAAAATGGGCTTTGAGGATAAACACTAGGCCTTTCAAATAGGGCTCTCTTTCAGACGTCCTTTGAAGGACACGAGATTCTTTTGAGGCATAGGGGAAATTATAGGGGTTTGTTGTTGGGCTATTTGGCAATTCAGGAACTTCATCAGCTTGTCCAAGAAAGAGAGACAAAACTCAAGGGAAAAAGAAAAAAGAAAAAAATACAGACCCAGAGTCCTCTCAATTCCCTTGCAAAAAGCCGGGCGCTACGCACTACGCTTGAAACACTCCATCCTTTGTACAACACCATAATATGTCCCTCCTATTTCCTCTCCTGAAACCTCTGACGCGTGTCCCTTCGCATTTCACTTCTTCTAGTCTACTGGAAGTACTTATTTGTCATTTCCTCTAATAATTGAGGGAGTCTCAATTCAGTCCTTCTGACAGCAGAGCAAGAGCTAAAATGATCAGGGAGGCAAAGCAAACACATTAACTCACATTTCAGAGGAGGAGGGATCCAGAACAAACTGTCATTGTCCTCCATTACTATATTCAAAATGAGCCCCCAGAGCCCCTTGTAAGTAAAGGGCATTAGCTATATGAGGGGACAATTCATTTTCGCTACAAAAACATAGCTTCTGTTTTTAAATAGCACAATTTTCTGCTGTGTTACGATGGTCCTCCTATTTTTAAGGGCAGCTCGAGCAGGATCACATTCTCTCATGTTGTTGCTGCTTTTGGAGAGCTTCTAAAACTGGATGACCATTCAAAATGCTCTGATTACTTTGTGACTGATAAAAACAAGGTTGTTACAATAGGTTCAAAATCAATTTTCTAAAACCACACTTTGCTGAAATGAATGTTCTCCCTAAAACAAACAAGTTGTGTTGTCTATTTCAGTCACCATTTTATGGGCATGATATTGTTTGAGCTGTGAAAGGCATTGTGGTCAGTTGGAGGCAGCCTCCTCTCCATCATCATCATTAGGGCCGTGGAGCAGGGCCTTTGGATAATGAGAAAGCAGAAGAGGGTGGTGGCAAAGGGTTTGGCGGCCACTGTATGGTAGCTTTGGCATCCACGCTCTGACAGCATTTTTTAGATGGTGGGTTGAGTATAATTTGACGTCCTTGTGTATAAGTACACCATATTGTTTGGGAATTAAGTGCAGCGTCTAGGCCTGTAATTACACGTTCACAATAACTGGTATTCACCGAGGCTGGAAATAGCTTAAAGGGTTCCGGTCTGTGCTCCGATGCCGGCGAACTTCATAGGAACGGGCTGTGTCTCCTCTCAAATGTCAAACAGTTCTTATTTTAGAAACAAAGGGTTGTCTTTTACTGCTTACAGATCTGGCTGGGCAGAAGTTCATTGTTCAGCGGCTTCCTGATTAACAGAGTCACAGTGTTCTATACAGTAGACGGCACAGGAAGAGAGAAGAGATGAATAAGGAGGCCTCGTAATGCAGGTTTATGCAACATTCAGAACTGAAGAATTGGTTCCATTTCATTTCATCAGTGTGAATTTGAATTGAATTGGCCTTGCCCCATCCATCCATCCATCCATCCATCCATCCATCCAACCTAAATCTGCACTGTGTTCAAATTCAAATTGCATTTCTGTTTGCTACCTCAATTCGAATCAAATTGAGAAACTAAACTGGAAAATAACATGGCATTCCAAATTCAATTCTGAATGGTGCACAACCCTGTCATAACGTTGCATAAGACAACAACACAATGTGCCAACTACATTGGTTGCATTGAACATTGGTTGCCATACTGAACACCAGCGGATAGCAAAGTGATAGAGGGAAAGTAGAGGCTCAGTGGCCGTGCAGGTGCGTCATCTGTCTGCGTTGTCATTGACTTTGGTGTTTCTAATAGGCTCCCTAGGTGGTACTTTACATGAGACCTAATCAGTCAGTGAGGGCTCTACTTCTCTCAGCCCTGCCCAGCTGGAGGGGAGGGTTAGACAGCACCGTCCAGACAAACGGCCTGCTGGGACTCTCCACACAACCCCCTCTCTTTACTAGCCGCCTACGGCTCTCAGTGACTGGCCATATTCAAGGACACAGCAGTGCGCCCAAGCAGCATTTAAATCTCCCAGAACCGTGTACGGTCTCCATCTATTTTTTATTTTTTTTTTTTTATCCCATTCTGAGCACATGAAGAATATGAAAGGAAGAAAAATAGAAATCAACAAAAACTTGACTTGCTCTAGAACTGCCGACAATGCTCAACCGTGTAGTTGGGCGACGATCCCCGCTGTGAGCATGACCAATTGCTCTCTAATGAAAGTTAAAGTACTGTGGCCTGAGAACCCGCTGTGCTAGTCTGGCAGTGTTACTCTATTTAATATTCCTTATGTATCTCAACAACGCTTGCATTCTCCTCCATCGCCTCCACCTTGATACAAATTACAGGTGTCCTCCCACACAAGTCTACCTGGTGATGTCAAAACTTCACATTCAAAAAATCAGACCTGTAAATGCAACAAATAATAGCTCTCCCTGTGGAACAATTCAAGCAACAATGCCACTAATCAATGCAACAATGCCACTAAACCATATGAAGAAAGTCAAGTAAGTGCCATAGTTTTACTGGACATAAAGAGAGTTCAACAAAGTACTTGATATTGCAAGAACTTTCTCAATGGATTAAAAAAAAAAAAAAAAAAAACCCACAAAAAAGTGCATTTTGTCTTATTTCATAGCAGTTTTTATTACTTGTTAAGTAAGATAAAAAACAATTAAAAAAAATCTGCCAATGAAGACAAAATAGAAACATGATTGCTTTAATCAAATCATGTCATTTTTAAATATCGAATAAAAAGTTAAAAAAAAAAAAAAAAAGAAAAAGTAAATTCAATGTCAACACAGATTCACTCCCCTACTTTCTGTCACAATTACGAGGAAAAACTATCGAAGTGTAAGGAATTCTCTACCCAAATTTTAGCCTCAAGGTCTCAATATAAAAAAAAAAAACACGAAAACAACCTGGTAACCTAGATGGGATTTCTTTAACAGGAGCACACAACTAAAGTAAACTAAAGTACTGTAAGAAAACAGAAAACTGCTCACTGGAGAGGGAGGTTGGGATATCTAAGAGCACTTGTGGTTTCTTCAGGCAACAGGAGAAGCCATGGAGTATCGATTGGTTGCAGCAAACTTTTTTGCAGGGGTCTCTCCATTCAGGAGATACTTCTGTTTACAAAATTCAAGTTGTATTGCAAGGTTTGTATAAATGTTTGCTCTGGAACAATAGACTTAAGGAAAAAAGCTGCATATAAACAACATAACTTGAAACCAAGTAAACCAGGCTGAGTCATTTATAGCCACAAAGATCATTTCAGTCATTACTGCAATAATTTGTGATGTTTGTTGGATAAAGGACACCATCATGTTCTTCAGGGAGGAATCTCTCACTGCTACAAAAAAAAAAAAATGGGTCTGAAGTGAAATATTTATGCCATGGATGGCTAAGGACAAACCAGACCAGAGCAGGGGGCCTGTTCATTGGGTTGGCTTGTCAGGTGACCATATGAAAGGGTGAGGATGTTGTTAGTTGGGTAGACGTCATCCTCAGCTTGTTTGGACTAAGCAAGCGGGCCACTTGCCGGAGCCACAAAGTGAAGGAAACTGCCGTAAATGGTTAGGGCCATTATTTAGTCTGTTGTCCTCTAAGAGGGAGGATGTGGTCTTATGACAACATACAAGAATGAGCTTCTTGTTAAATATTTCTTTCCATGCCTTTTGTGACTAAAGGAAAAGGATTCTCTCAGAGAAATGGGTTTTCTACTTAATCAACCATTAACTAAATAAAATGATGCTGTGCTAGCTGAAATACACACAATATATATACAGGGCTTGACATTAACTTTTTTGCTCACCAGCCACTGTGGCTAGTGGTTTTCCAAAGTTACTAGCCACTCAGCATTTTCACTGGCCATTCACTGGCCATTTTTACATCCACTTAAAACATTACAGACTGTGTTTTTGTGAATACTCACCAAGACTAGCATTTTGACATTATTTTGTGTGTATTTGACTGTTGACTGTTATGCGCAATCCCACGCCGAAATTCAAGCCCTGTAACACCGACAATATTCATCTGGAGCAAATGAAACAAGTGAGTGAGGGGAGGCGGGTTTGTGTGTCAACGCGCTGTCGGGGAGATGAAATTGTGTATCTATTCTATGGAAAATGAGTATTGGAAGCATTTCAGTATCGATATGTATTGAAAAATTTATATTTTTGGCAATACTGCATTGCACTTAGTTTATTATTTCAGATGCCTTTTTAAAAGACTATATATTATATATATATATAAAGTTTATATATAAGAAGAAATGTCTTAAATAATTGCATAATTTTTCCATGTTTAATGGGTTATATCATTGTTTATTGATAAAGTACACTGTAAAAAAAGTAACACGGTATATATATTACATTACATTTTGGCAACAGATTGCAAGCAATATTATTAATTAAATTCAACAAATAGAATTGAGTTAGACTTAATCAAATTAATTCCTTAAATGTCAACCATTTAAAATGAATAAAATATAAGTTAAATTTAAACTAAATTATTTGAATAACAGACGTCAAAGATGAATAAGGACTCTTTATTTTTTATTGCCAACATTGAAGACACCTGATAACAAGCAGAATCACTGAAGGAAAGAGAAACACAAGAATTAACAGAGGTTTAGATGTTGTTGTTGACTTTATTGAAAATGTTTGGTCACCATAGTGGTGATCGGTGTTTCATTTAGTTGGCCAGTTTGACTTTGCTTTTTATGTCAGTTTGTGGTTTTTGTAACAGTGTTTGCTAATTTTACACATTTTAAATGATTGACTTTTAAGGAATTAATTTGAGCAATTCTAACTCAATTCTTTTATGTTGAATTTAATTAATAATATTGCTTGTAATCGGTTGCTACAATTTTATTGAGTAGATAGAGTGTATTACTTTTTACAGGCTTACAAGCTGTTTAATTAATAAAACTTAACTAAACTGGACAATTAATTACAAACAAAATAAATTAAATCCATAAAGAGATCCCATGATGGGATAAATGCATTTTAAATGGATTAAAAATCCAAATCGCTGTTAATCAAATCTAATTGTGTATTGAATTAAATTACTGAATTGGCAAAAATCAAACTGAAATCATATGTAATCATATATCGAATTGCTGTCAACCAAAAGATTCCTTCATTACTTTTGCAAAGTGACACATCTGCAAAGATACCGCAGAACGAATGAGGTTTCTGAAGCATTTGTGTTTTTAATAACAATTTTAAATCACAAAGTTCCACTACAGTATTGAGAGTGCTCGCTGAGTCTGAGAACCTTCCGGATCACCAGGACTCCCGCCTTGGCCTTCACAAACACGGCTGGCTCGAAGGCAGCGCCTGGAGGTGAGTGTGCTGAGAACTCAGACGTCGGTGAAAGTTTTACACTAAACCTACTTTTCCAAGCCTATGGAACAGCCATCCTCAAACCTGTTTACAAGAAAACACCACATCACAGAACCTGCTGTGGGGTAATTTTGGAAGCGACCAAAGGCGTGCCATCAGCGCAGCGTTCCCAGACGCTCTGAAACACAGCTGTAATGAGAGGCGAAAAAGTTTTGCAATTCTCCTCCCTGCAGTGTGGCAAAAGCGCAGAGAACTCGGCTTTAGCGTAACGTAGCGGAAAGCCGCATCCTCTCTTCCACTGTGAGAACAGAGGGCACGTAAAACAAACAACACACTAAAAATACTAAGTTTGCCTATACAAACATGCTGCTTAATGAGCCAACGGTTTAGAAAGAGAGCTCACTCGTAGAGCCCTCCGTAGTCTACCACACTGATGTCTAGAGGAGAGACGAGATCAGAGGGAGAAAAAACACAGACGCACAATGAAAGCATGGAGAAAGAGAGACAGAAGATGACTCAAACAGTGAGCAGGAAGAAGAGCAGAAGAGAGAGAGAGAGTATATTCCACACATCTCTGAGGGGGGCCAGCGGGAACTACCTGAGCGAGCAGTGAGCAGAGAAACGAGCACAGATGTTGAGGTGTTTCTACAGGGTTATGCTTGATAAACTGAGTGTTTGGCACATTGGAGCACATCCTTCTCTGCTTGTACCATCGGGCCAATGCTTCACTCTTTGGGGCTGTGCTTTTATTGTGCCATAGACCAGAAAATAGCTCTGTTTGGGGAGATTTGATGGTAAAGGACATGCTTATACAGCCCAAGCAAGAAATCATAACTAGTGGAATTTTGTCATACGCTTTGCTAAAGTTTATAGTAATTTCTCTATCCTTTGAACAATTTCTCAATTGTCTGGAGACCAAACTAGGTCACATGAATTTTTAGGCACTAAAGAGCATAGGTATAGATATAGTATATATAGCAGTGTTTTTCAATGATGTTCTACTGTAGAAACTGCATGCTGATGTCAATTTGCATTCACAATTGCAGTAGCTATTCCTTGAAAAAATATTACAGCGGAAAAAGGATTAGTAATCATTATTTCACAGTTAAATTGAAGGAGGTAAAATATCACGCAAACACTTTTGTATAGGGAACATGCATTCACTGTTAACTATGACTTTTCTCTCAATAAACTCCTAATTTACTGCTGCTATTAATAGTTAGTTAGTAAGTTAGTTGTTAAGTTTAGGTATTGGGTATGATTAAGAATGTAGAATATGGTCATGCAGAATAAGGCATTAATATGTGCTTAATAATTACTAATAAACAGCCAGTATTCTAGTAACATGCATGCTAATAAGCAACTAGTTAAAAGACCCTAAAATAAAGTGTTACCAATGTCACAGACATTATTTTTAATGTGTTTGTTCACTGCATTAGATTCAGCTTATTAGACATCATTTAATGTAACCGATCATTTCCAATCAATCAATTTTCACTGTCTGCAAATGTTAGAATGAAAGGTAAAACATTTAACAAGACATTAAATTAAATTTTTTATCATTTCGTAGATATTAAAAAGTAAAAATAACAGCAAAAATATTATATTGTTTTAAACCTGTAACAGATTGTGGTGGATACTGTAAATATTTTACTGATATTAGCTCTACAGAGTACACAATGCAATTTAACAAGCAGTAACATACAAAAATATACATTAACAATTAATTGTGCAGTACAGTGAAGATATACAATTTGTTGTTAGTTTTACAGTTTGTATAAAGTGTTAAACTTCACTACAGATGCCCCCCCCCCTTAAAAAAAATCATCATTATTAAAATAATTAAATAATTTTCAGATAACTGACATACTACAATGTGACTTGCCAAACATCAATCTTACTATTTCCAGTCGCATTTGTCGCAAAAATTCATGCCGCTAGCATATTCTTGCAGTGCATTTTGAATTATTCGAATGAGGCTCATATACTGTAAGGTCTGCTGTAACTACTGCCATAGCATGAACAAAAGACTCATTGAGAAAAATCCTCCATCTTTCATTCTGACATAAACAGACAGCAGTGTATATGCGGCCATATACTGGACACACTCTGCCAGCTCCGCTGGCGAGACAGACCTCACCATATTCCTTAAGAGACTACTAGAGTTGGTACAGAATGCCTAATATTGTGCACCTGGCAAGCAAAAAATAGTTTTATTTTGTAGGTTGCAAAGTGACAATTTTCTCTCTCTTTTTTTTCTTTTCAGGTTAATACTGCCAGATAATTTTGTTGTTTCAGCCTTTTTATCCATGTTTGACTTCTGCTGTGAATTTGTCTTCACCGCTATGCATGAAAAGGCTGAGTGTGCAGTGTTTTAAGTCCAAAAACAAACCCAGGAATGTTTAATTTCTTTCATTATAAAACTCTTTGGACATGGTCAGTTGAGCTAGAGATATAATAAGTTTACAACAGTGGTAGCGGATGGCAGCTTTAATGAGAGTAGGCAGCTGAAGAGATGTTCTTAATCAAAGCTGATGAGGCTTTGGGGCGTATGCACGCCTTCATAATAGAGAGAGAGAAAGTGGAATCATTTTTACAATAACCTATATGTCCTCTTGTCACAAATCATTAAAAGGAAACGAGTGGAAAATGCAGCAACAATTACACCAAGAAAAAAAAAAAAAACAGGGAAACTTTCTTCTTTCTTTTATGGATTACGTTTCTGGTTACATCAAAGCAATTGTGAAAAGATAAACAATTAACCATTGGACTGGGAATATGTTCATAAATAATGTATTTATTTTTTCCCTCCCTTTCTCTTAGAAAATAAGTTCTGAAATGAGTAACCTTATATAGATCTAAAAGTTTTCATGCTGTGAATTGACACACAAGATATTAGCCTTTCCCCTAAAGGCCACCAGAAGAAAAGAAAAAGGAATAGCAATGACATTCGTGCTTACCAAAACAGACAGACAATTACTGCAGAGAGGAGACTGTACACCAAACACTGGAAATGTATAATCATCAAATTATTGGCAACAGCTTTCAGATATGAAATTAAAGGGAAACTTCAAAAACAAGACCCTAACCACAAATGTTCTTTCTTGTCCCTTTTTAATTTATTTTTAGCCTTTAATAAAATATACAAATACATATAAAATAAAAGTCTTTATATAAGATGTAAGGACAATGTAGAAACCTGACCTACCTGTGAATGGTCTATAATATTAAAAAATAATGTATTTATTTTAGTCTTACTGTATATGTTTAAGCAGTTTTTAATACTTGTCAAACCGCCGTCCCTCTGTTGTGGTGGTCAGGAGTATTCAGATCGCATAATATTTTCTAGACGCCTGTAATAACTTCATACCTTTAGCCTAACCAATGCAGCAGTAGAGGTGGCTAAAGCAATATTACTTTATAGTAGAGAAACCTGGGTGGTCCATGAGCTTGTATGCAGAGCACCGGTCGGCCCTCTTTGCTCTGGTTCAGCGAGAATGGAGAGCTCTTCACCATCTCTCTCACTCTCACTCTCTCTGATGAGTCAGCCCATTCTCCCGCTCCTCGGCCGTCCTGTTTGTTTGGGATTTGTGGTCTCAGCCAAAAAAAAAAAATCAGCTACAGAAGTAATAGAAAAAAAGCAGAGGGTTAGAAATAAAGAGAAAATGTTGTTCAATATTTGGACGTCTTCTGACTGTCTGCTTAAATATTGCCCCGTGGCTGTCGGGATGGAGTGTGAAACAAGGGTTTCAGTAAGACTGACAATGAGATCTCTGTGGCGACGAGGCAGACTGTTTATCTGTCTGTCTGCTGGTTTATCGGACTGTCAAATTATCCTTCTCTGCAAACATCTTCCCGCTCCGTGAATGTAAATAACATATTCCGCGTGAGTCACGTGACTCTCTAACCGGAGGTTAACAGGGTTACTTAATGAGATGAGATGTTTTTGACCGTTTCTTTAAATATCGGAGACGGCATGCGATTCCTTTGCATTATTCATAAAGACGGAAAAATGTGTTTTCTGCACATACAGACAAGATAATGTCAAAAATACGTATGTGTGAACCGGGTGTATAGCGAACGCGTGACATTTCTCTGATTTTACAGAACTGGCGTTTAGTTGGAAATTTATGAGACGCTGTGACAGAGATATATATTACAATTGAACAGACTTATAACACTTGCACATCAAAGCTCAGAGTGGGGTTTGAACCGCTGCATTTCGAAGAGAGAAAAAAATGCCGTTCTGCCAAAACCAACAGGGTGGGCTGCCTTTCAATGCAGTGACTCTCTTGGACATAAGGATACAAACTGATTCAAGTTTCAAACTTGACTGAAGCTACTGTTTATGAACTAAATTACACAGGTTTGGACGGAGAATCACAGGACACAAAATTTCAATTCCACGCAAGTTACACGGCAAATAACTTCCAAAGACATTTACATCAAATGATTCATAAGCTCTTGAAGCATCACCAGAGAGTGTCAAATACAATTTCAGGTCATCTACGACATAAACCAGTGTTACAGCATCCTCCTCTTCCTGGCAAAATAAATCAATGCCTTATATGTACCACATAGGAACACATCATAAATACTTCACATATAGGCATCTGAAGGAATCTGCAACATAACACATACTGAAAGGCCTTTACGGTGATTAAAAGATTTGGCGAAAGGGTTTAGCCAGAATAAATTATTTTTATACTCGCCGCAATGAAGTCGTAGTCGGCTTTGTGTGCATTGGGTGGGGGCCAGAGCATAAAATTCCCTCCATTTAGCCACAGAAATGGTTGCTAAGGAGTTGGTGTATTGACCAAACAACTCATTCACTCGCTGCCATTCAGTTACGGACCGTGGGTTTGAATTGTCACAACTGTGTCATTCATTGCCCCTGACACGCTCTGTAAGAATATATTCAAGTTCAAAACTTGACAAGTGTAAACAGACACCCTTCGTGCGACCCATTCCAGTCACTTTAAAGGCAAAAAAAGACTTTCCACTGGGCTCATTTGTCTGCAGTTTCTCTCATTTTGCTTCACGGAGCGTGACGCACGGATGATCTGCGTAACTGCGCACACGCAAGCTCAACTAACAGGTTCTCTACATTAATGACTTAATCTGCATAAGGCTCTTTGATGTTCTGACTGCTCTTATTAGAATATGAAAGCAGTTTCATAAGAGAAACAGCTCTGTTTTGTGTCTGGATTCAGTTCTTTGGTGTGTGTGTGTGTGTGTGTGTGAATCCTTATGGGTGTTTACATACTGCACGGAATGGCCTTATGGGTGCATAATCAGGACAGTGTTGTACAGCATTAAAATAACAGCTGGGTAAGAAGGTGGATTCAAACACACTTTTGTAATCTGTTAATGAGGGGTGAAAAATCAGGATTTAATTCTACAGTTGTACCTTAATAAAACATGAGGGAAGCCCACTTTGACATGTTCCACTGTAAATTTCCATTCAGGGCCTGTTCAGATGACACATTAGGCTCTAATGTTTAGCTGGGCAGTGTCATGCGAGCTCTGCCTCCTCGTTCAGACTATTTTTTCCCCACCTCATCCGAGGAAACAAACAAAGAATTGCCTCAGACAGGAAATTTCCTTCATTTTGACTAAAAGAAAAAAAAAAAAGAGTTAGGTTCAAGAAGGAAAGAAGGGGAGGAAAAAGAGCTACAGTGAAATTCATAGCCACCCAGGATTTTGGAAGACTTGCAAGGACCGCATGAGGGACCAACATCCGACCACTTCACACAGGCGCTACGGGACGTGTGGACACACCTCTGTGTGGTGTAAATACACTCGTGCCTGATTCCTCATCTGGCACCACTGCCAAAGACAAGAGTTTAAGTCATTCCTGTGCATGTGCGATTGGCTTTTATCTCAAGATCTTTGATATAACTTTCATTAGATTAGACATTGATATATTATTTAAGTTTTAATAGTAAGAATATAGAGAACTCATATACGGCCTTTGATTAAAGTTCTTTGAAATTCCATTTCGATTTCTTCAATTTCAAATGGATTTAGAGTGAGATGGTATCTAATGTTGATCACAATCAAAATAGCTTATTTCAAAGAATGATTTCTTCTTTACTCACCCATGTCGTTCCAAAACCATGCTGCTACTGGAATACAAACTCTTGTTATAAAATGACCACTTTCTGGTGACCACAGCTGTTAAGCTCCAAAAAAGCACTATAATAGTCCATGCAACTTGTGTACCGCTGTAATTAAGGTCATTGATCACTGATCCTGTCCTCCTCGAAACTTTGCATATAGAGTGCGTTTGAGTAGTTCAATCAGCAATGTCAAGGTCATGGTTTTGATTCCCAAGGAATGCATGAATGGATAAAAAGTATAGTTTGAATGCAGTGCTTTAGATAAAGACAATAGGGTTCAATTGGTTATTGTTAGTTGGGGGCAGTTGTGGCCTAATGGTTAGAGAGTCAGACTTGCAACCCGAAGGCCATGGGTTCGAGTGTCAGTACTGGCAGGAAATGTAGGTGGGGGAGTGAATAGCGCCCCCCTTCCACTCTCATTACCCACAACTGAGGTGCCCTTGAGCAAGGAATATATTCCATGGTCATATTTTCTAGTGATTTTTTGTCCTTTTTCTGGTCGCTATAAACTGTCCTTGTATGATAAGAGATGTGTAAACTATTGTTAAAAGAATTAAACTTTTATGTTGCACATAAAAAAGCACATGTATGAAATGACATGAGGGTGAGTACATAATAACAGAATTTTCATTTTTTAGTGAACTAATCCTTTAAGAAGACTTAAAGGGTTAGTTCACCCCAAAATGAAAATGATGTCATTTATTACTGACCTTCATGTCGTTCTACACCCATAAGACCTTCGTTCATCTTCGGAACACAAATTAAGATATTTCTTGATAAAATCCGATAGCTCAATGAGGCCTCCATCGTCAGCAAGAACACTCCCTTTTTCAATGCCCAGAAAGCTACTAAAAACATATTTAAAACAGTTCATGTGACTACAGTGGTTCAACCTTAATAATATAAAGCGACGAGAATAATTTGTGTGTGCCAAAGATAACAAAATAGCAACTTTATTTAACAATATCTAGTGATGGGCAATTTCAAAACACTGCTTCATGAAGCTTCGAAGCTTTACAAATCTTTTGTTTCAAATCAGTGGTTCAGAGCACCAAAATCACATGATTTCAGTAAACGAGGCTTCGATACATCATAAGTGTTTTGAAAATTCAAAAGTTCATGTGACTTTGGCGGTTTGATATGCGCTCTGAACCACTGATTCAAAACAAAAGATTCGTAAAGCTTTGAAGCTTCATGAATCAGTGTTTTGAAATTGCCCATCACTAGATATTGTTGAATAAAGTCATAATTTTGTTATTTTTGGCACACAAAAAGCATTCTCATCACTTTATAATATTAAGGTTGAACCACTGTAGTCACATGATCAGTTGGGATCATTAATATGTACGCCCCAAAATTTTGCATATGCCAGCCCATGTTCAATGCATTAGACAAGCCAATAATAACGTCTGAAGCATCACAGCCGAATCAACAGACTTTATGCTGCATGACGAACACTTTGTAAAGATCCATTTTGAGGGTTATATTAGCTGTGTGAACTTTGTTTATTTGATGTATTATAGAGTTGAACATTTAAAGGGGACACGTGCTGAATCGGCGCATTTTTAATTATGCCCCAAAATAGGCAGTTAAAAAATTGAATAATACAAAATCTATGGAGTATTTTGAGCTGAAACTTCACAGACACGTTCAGGGGACACCTTAGACTTATATTACCTCTTGTGAAAAAGGGTTCTAGGGCACCTTTAATTTGTATTCCGAAAATAAACGAAGGTCTTATGGGTGTAGAACGACATGAGGGTCAGTAATAAATGACATAACTTTCTTTTTTGGGTGAACTAACTCTTTAAAGCTAATTTATTCTTTGATTGACTTGAAGTGATAGAATCATTCCTAAAAGCGCATATATGTGTCCGGTGTATATGTGTGTTTTAGGGGAAGCTGGAAATATGAGGAGCTGAGAGCTTGTGCACATAGGTACGTGTGTGTCTATCGTTCCTGTGTTTGGTTGCAGAGATGCAGACCTGCATCTATGTAAAGTGTTCGGGTGTGTATGTGTGTGTACGTGTGTTGAAAAGCTACGCGTCCAGAGCGGAGCTCCAGCGCGCCTTTCACATGCCAAAGAAAACTGTGGTCGGAAGAGGCCGCTAATAGAGCATGATGCACGTCACCTGAAACTAAAATCATCGGCAACCGAGAAACCACAGCAGGCAGGCATCTCCCTGGCTCCGCTATTAAAGTCTTTCAGAGCCTCCTGGGACCAGCCCCTTTGCCCAGCCCCAGACCCTCATTTCCCTTCCGCGCCACTGTGAGCCTCCATTAGCCTCCAATGCTTCTGCTCGCGTGTCTGGCCTACTCACGGTGGAGATGGACAATTGAGGTTAGAGCTGGATGAGTGTTAACAAGTCTGTAAACCTTCCTCAAGCCTCTGTCTGATGGTCTTCATCAGTGTAGGTAAGTAACTAGCTAGAAGTAATGTCATGTCATTCTAAATCTGTATGACTTTTTCTTCTGTGGAACATAAAAGAAGTCCAAACAACAATGGACCTCACTGATTTCTCTTTTTTTTGTCAAAAACTATCTATGGCAGAATAAAGTCATAAGGATTTGGAACAACAAGACGATGAGTAAATGACTAGTCAATTTATTTTTATTTAATGTGAAAATGAACGTGTATATAATAAGCTAGAGAAATATATATCACATTTACTCTGGGAAATGCTGATGAAGCCAAATGCGACTGATTATAATAGGGTTTTGTGATTTCTGTTTAATTTAAACTTGAAATTAAAAATAGTTTGAATGATTGATCATTAATAAATCATTAATAATTTTACATTAATAAAATGTTAAATATCAAACAACCAAATGTCTAATAAATTGAAGTGTATTTAATATAAATACTTATGCTTGAAAATTATAACTTTAGAACAAAAATGATAAAATAATTCTTCTCTTCATACCACACACCATTTTAGAAATTTCACTTCAAGAAGTTCAAGAGGTTTGTCAAGCTACAGTTTCAGTGGCTTCCCCATCTCCAATGAGAAGGTCAATGAAGAGTGCTTGCCAAACACATTAACGCTACATAAGCTCTTAGACCTGTGAGTCTGAATCACCCAAAGTTTGCTCAAAGTATAAGTATAACCAAGCTTTGGCCGGATGTAAAAACCCAGTTATTTGTGTGCCAAATGTCCTTTATGGAGCACTTAGAGTCCTCTCAAATAGCTTCATGTGTTCCCCACTGTCTGCACCTTCTGGGCCATCTCAATGTCAGGGTCAATGCCCTCATAACATGTGCCACACAAATAAACTGGTGCATTATCCATTAAAAAACTGTAGCCCAATTGTAATACTTTACAATAGGGTTCAATTTGTTAACTTTAGTGAATGCATTAGGAATGAATTAACAATACTTCAAAATTCTGCATACAGTACTGATCAAAAGTTTGGGGTTGGTAAGATTTTTTAAAAGGTTTTGAAAGAAGTCTCCTATGCTCATCAAGACTGCATTTATTTAATCAAAAATATAGTAACATTGTGAAATATTATTACAAATTAAATTTTATATTTTAATATATTGTAAAATGTAATTTATTCCTGTGATGGCAAAACTGAATTTTCAGCAGCAATTACTCCAGTCTTCAGTGTCACATTATCCTTTAGAAATCATTCTAATATGATGATTTGGTAAACCATTTATTATTATTAAAATCAAAAACAGATAGATAGATAGATAGATAGATAGATAGATAGATAGATAGATAGATAGATAGATAGATAGATAGATAGATAGATAGATAGATAGATAGATAGATAGATAGATAGATAGATAGATAGATAGATAGATAGATAGATAGATAGATAGATAGATAGATAGATAGATAGATAGATAGATAGATAGATAGATAGATAGATAGATAGATGATAGATAGAAAAAAATACCCTGTTCAATTTACGGTAAAAACGATAGATAGAAAGAACGATAGAATGATAGACAGAAAAAATGAAAGAACGATAGATAGATAGATAGATAGATAGATAGATAGATAGATAGATAGATAGATAGATAGATAGATAGATAGATAGATAGATAGATAGATAGATAGATAGAAAAAAATACCCTGTTCAATTTACGGTAAAAACGATAGATAGAAAGAACGATAGAATGATAGACAGAAAAAATGAAAGAACGATAGAACGATTGATATAAAATGATAGATAGATAGATAGATAGATAGATAGATAGATAGATAGATAGATAGATAGATAGATAGATAGATAGATAGATAGATAGATAGATAGATAGATAGATAGATAGATAGATAGATAGATAGATAGATAGATAGATAGATAGATGTGTTCCTTTGCCAGTGCTTGTGATGTCTGGAACAAAATCCAGAGTTCTTCCCTTCCTCTCTCTCAGGCACACACATCACTTCTGTCTGGTGACAGCTTGTGGGTGGGAGAGGAGACGACTAGTGTCAATAGTGTCTATTAAAAAGGACCACACAGGCCAACGGCCGGCCATGATGGATGATTATCTCAAAGTGTGACAGGTGCTGGGATGGTGGGGGAGCACAACCTCTCTCTGTCAGCTCCTGTGTGTGTGTGTGTGTGTGTTTGAGAGAGAGAGAGAGAATTTGTCCCTTTTTCTGTCAGCAAACCACTTTTTGTGAGTGTATGAGGCTTTATCCCTCTCTCTTCCACTGTCTTCCAGCTCCTTTCATATTTGTGTGTGTGTGTGTGTGCACGTTTTTGTAACATATCAGTTCACAAATGTATATAATGACATGGGTATGACATAGGTATTACAATGAGAGAGTGACTTATGAGGACATTACCCTATGTCCTCAAAAGGCTTATAAATCATACAGAATGAGTTTTTTTTTTTTTTTTGTTTTTTTGAGAAAGTAAAAATGTGTAGTTTCCTGTGATAGGTAGGTTTAGGGGTAGGGGTAGTGTAGGGGGATAGAAAATACGGTTTGTACAGTATAAAAACCATTACATCTATGGAATGTCCCCACAATTCACAAAAACAAACGTGTGTGTGTGTGTGTGTGTGAGTGAGAAAGAGAGAGAGAGAGAGAGAGAGAGAGAGAGAGAGAGAGAGATTGTCTACAAACCCCTTTCTCCATCCATACCAACATTTCTCTATGCTTTCTGTCGCAAGCTCCTTCTTTTCTATCACCTGCTTTCTTCCTTTAAGTTTTCGGTCATCCTGTTTCTCTTAGTCAAGATCCCCCGGCCCCCTCCCTGTTGTCCTGCTATCTCTCTGCTGCGCTCTCTGTATTGACACTTGGGAGATAACTCTACATGGCTAATAAGGCTGTGTAAGGGTCTTTCTGCCTGCACTCTGTCTTCTAACTGTCCAATCTCCCTGTCACCGTGGGTGAGAGTGGCCTATCTGAACCATTACAAGCCATCCTGGATATCTATCTACTCCTGAGTCACTACACACACACATACATATAGACAAAAATGCACAGATGCACAGCCTCCATACACAAATGCACATGCACATAGAGTTTTTCCTCTGTGTGTCTTAGGATGTTTCCACACTTTTTGAAGGAAGTCAGATGCCTTTAATGCCCCCTTTCACTTACGTGGTTCACTTACAATTTTATGAACCACAACAACTTAAACTGATAAGTCTGATAAAGCGTTTTTAAGTCAAAAATAATGCATCCATTCATAAAAAAAGTAATCCATACGACTCCAGTGGCTTAATAAAGGCCTTCTAAAGGGAAGCAACGTATTTTTGTAAGAAACATATCCCTATTTAAAACTTTATAAATTCAAATAACTAGCTTCCAGTGGACGAATGTGCAGAATGCACAAGTTGATTTGCAACGGAAGAGTATCCTTTGACCTGATGCACAACGTAATAACGAAAGCGGAGGCGCAGAGGATAGAGCAAAACAAATCACCGGTCACGGATTATAAGTCTACAATGATCATTTTTTAAAGGTGCCCTAGAAATTATTTTTTAAAGATGTAATATAAGTATAAGGTGTCCCCTGAATGTGTCTGTGAAGTTTCAGCTCAAAATACCCCATAGATTTTTTTTTATTAATTTTTTTAACTGCCTATTTTGGGGCATCATTATAAATGAGCCGATTCAGGGCTGCTGGCCCTTTAATTGCTCGTGCTCTCCGCCCACGGAGCTCGCGCTTGCCTTAAACAACATAAAAAAAGTTCAAACAGCTAATATAACCCTCAAAATGGATCTTTATAAAGTGTTCGTCATGCAGCATGTCTAATCGCGTAAGTACAGTGTTTATTTGAATGTTTACATTTGGTTATGAACGAGTTTGATAGTGCTCTGTGGCTAACGGCTAACATTACACACTGTTGGAGAGATTTATAGAGAATGAAGTTGTGTTTATGAATTATACAGACTGCAAGTGTTTAAAAATGAAAATAGCGACGGCTCTTGTCTCCATGAATACAGTGAGAAACGATGGTAACTTTAACCACATTTAACAGTACATTAGCAACATGCTAATGAAACATGTAGAAAGACAGTTTACAAATATCACTAAAAATATCATGTTATCATGAATCATGTCAGTTATTATTGCTCCATCTGCCATTTTTCGCTGTTGTTATTGCTTGCTTACCTAGTCTGATGATTTGGTTGTGCACATCCAGACGTTAATACTGGCTGCCCTTGTCTAATGCCTTTAATAATGTTGGGAACATGGGCTGGCATATGCAAATATTGGGGCGTACATCCTGACTGTTACAGTCTGTGTTATGTTGAGATTCGCCTGTTCTTCTGAGGTCTTTTAAACAAATGAGATTTATATAAGAAGGAGGAAACAATGGAGTTTGAGACTCACTGTATGTCTTTTCCATGTACTGAACACTTGTTATTCAACTATGCCAAGGTAAATTCAATTTTTGAATCAAGGGCACCTTTAAAGAGAAAATTCGGAGGATTTCGATATAAGAGAAGAGGAGCTTAAATTTGTTGCACAGCCCTATTTGTTTGAACCGCGAGATAAGTCAAAGCTTACAATACTCCTACATCCTGCGTCATACATCGCGTCAGAAGATTACTCATTTGCCGCAAGAGGACTTGCGCATTCTGCGTACGGTCGTCGGTCAGAAGCTAGTTATTTGAATTCATGAAGTTTTAAATATGGATTTTTTTTTTACAAAAACGCATCGCTTCGCTTTAGAAGGCCTTTATTATGGATTACGTATGGATTAGTTTTTTATGGATGGATGCATTATTTTTATTTCAAAACGCGGCCCCCCCATTCACAACCATTTTAAACCTTGGAGGACTAAGGATATTTTTAAATATCTCTGATTGTGTCCGTCAGAGATAGATAGAAGAAGATATATACCTAGTCATGTATACCTAGGATGGCTTGAGGGTGAGTAAATGGGCTAATTTTCATTTTTGGGTGAACTATCCCTTTAAAGATCCCATGGCATGAAAATTTCACTTTATGAGGTTTTTTAACATTAATATGAGTTCCCCTAGCCTGCATATGGTCCCCCAGTGGCTAGAAAAGGCGATGGGTGTAAACCGAGCACTGGGTGTTTTGCTTCGCGTTTGAGAAAATGAAAGCTCAGACGACCCAATCTGGAATCTTCCCCATATGTCGTCATACGGGGAAAGGTTACCTCCCCTTTCTCTGCTTTGCCCGCCCATGAGAAAATGAGCTACTACAGTGAGATTCGAGCACAATATTTTTTTTTTTCCTCGAGAGACATCGTGGCTTGTAAACGAGCGAAGCATGGCAGTTGCTCAGTGTTTGGATGTACAAATGAACACCTTAGTATTTTTTTTTTTTTATTTCCTTCATCCGAGCCTATGAAGAAACAGTGGGCTAATTTTATTTTCTCTGGTAACGTTAATACGCCGATACAACTTCCCATAGTTTTGTATGTCTGCGCCACACATTTCACCGACGACTGTTTCCTCAACGTGGGCCAATACAGCCCAGTTTCTGTCGCTAATGTAAAGGTAAACAGCATCAAGTATGTGTGTGAATACCATATACTGTGGTGAATACACACACTGTAACGTGAGTGTTGTACATTTCTGTGTTGTTCGGATAACCATTCTGCTGTTGGCGCACGCGATATCCACATTTCAAGATTCCAGAGCTTGATGTAATTGTAAAAAGATTGTAAAAACTTTTAAGATTTATGAAATATAAAATATGTAAACAGATAAATGATGTTGGCATGGTAGCACATTTTCCACAACGGCACCTATCCGAAAAGGTATTTGTAATAATGGCAGATGACTAATTTAGTTGCGCTGGTTAGTGTCTATAGCTGATAATTATATATATAATATATATATATATATATACGATAGCAAATCAGAGCAACATGAAGAGCCAACCATGTAGGCTAGCACATTAGCTACATGATAATAACTGTAACAGCATACATAAACCAACTAAAGTACCGTATCCTGACACAATGTTTTAAACTAACCATTCGGAGATGTCCTGCTGTAGCCGCTGAGTTGCAAGTTGCAACTTCTTCATCCGGATCAGATTCTGGGTCAAACTGAAACGCTTGAATGACTGCGTGTCTACGAGCCATTGCGATACATCCATTGTCAACATTAGCTCATGGTACCGTAGCCGCAAGCTGGTTAAGGCCACACCCACCCTCCACCTTGCCCCGCCTCTCTCCTCCTTATTAGCATTTAAAGCTACAGACCCAGAAAATGGCACGTCCTGAGAAAAGCTCATTGTGGGACTGGCTTGTAGTGGCTGAAATTCTGCACCAAGGCTGAATTTAGGGAAAGAGACTTCAGATACATTACTAGGGACCACTTAGGCCTGTATAAAAGCATCCAAAAAGTAGCATGTCATAGGACCTTTAAGGGACACTGCAACATTGTTACATTAAATTATATTTAATAAAATATTAAATTTGGACTGGACTGAAATCTTGTCACAGTTAAAGTGGACCAAATGAGATCTGAGTGAGGACAGTGTGAATGCAAAGAGAACTGGTTGCTTTACCACTCTGTTTAATTTTTGGTCATCTTAAAGATGTCTAAGTTCAGTTATTTTAAAGAGGATTAAGTGTTAAAAAAAGTGTTTTGCTTTATGAAAGCAGTTTAAATATATATATATTGTTTTTCTACAGCTGTTTTTTGTTCTGCTTTGAAACTGGATTGGTATTCACCCTGCCTGCTTGATGCCACAATGATGACTTCTGAAATTGGTTTCTTGATTTCAAGTCCAAAATTAAAATATGCTGAACAAACCACTCTAACTGCTGCGCAAGCACAACCATGCAGCGTAAACCTCAATACTGTCACAAGTTCTGTACAGTTCCCGAAACACCTTTAAATTGGCGTTGTGCAACCAAACTGTTATGGTCAGGCTATAGACCACATAACCTCACTTCTCACACTGAACTTCCTCATGGCTCTTTTATAACGTGATTGATAGTCAGTAGTCACCTGCTACCCATTCTTTGCTCTTATTGGTTAACCATATAAAAAGTATATGGAAATACCATATTTTTAGCTTTTTGTTACGGTACGGTACATCATTCCAGGTTGAGTGACCATATGAACTCAGATGGGTTGTTTAAGTGTTTTCATAGTCTGTGGAGTCATTTGTTACTAACAGGTCTGTCAGCATGGTCTTCTGCCGCCCACAGCCGTGTTCATAATCCTCTAATAGAGCCAGCTGTCAAAGATGTGATCGCACTAGGGTGGTCTATGAGGAAAATCAGTCGTATCCACACCGCATACCATTCTTTCAGCTAAAAAATGCACGTGTGACAATAACTGTGACAAAAAAGGATGAGTATTTAAGTCGTTATGGTCTTTACTTTTGGCTTACGTCTTCTAATTGTGTGTAAGGTGCTGCATGTACGACATCCTCAATCAGGGTATAAACCCTGACATTTTATTCTGTTTTCCCTTCTTACTGTACTGGCAGATTTAATATGACTGTAAGAATGGCATTATGTTTCTTTCCTCAGCGTTGGCAGAGTTATTATATGCTGGTAAGATCGAATGAGGACAGCATGAAGAAATGCAGAGAAAGCATTCTGGAACGAACACTGAGTGAATGAGGGAGGAATGAGGCGCTCAGTCACGTAACCGTACCTATGGAATGTCGCTCGGGAAATTCATAGAAAAAGTCCTTCAGTGAAACATAAGACTGACCTATTTTAGAGTATGTCCAATTAACACGAGGCAAGATCAAAATAAAGCTATATAATTATTAAATGATGCTGAAAAAATGCTCTTAAGGAAAAGAAAATCTAATCCCTGGACAATACAAACCTTCAGATTCCTCCATTAAAGATTGTTTTGGCATATGCTAATAAGATGCCTTAGTCATAGCAATATTAAAAATAAATACATAACAAAAATACAAATAAAATAAATAAATAAAATGTATATCCAATTGAAGCAGAAGGTCATTGCCAGTTTAGTGGTTCCACTTATTTAAAAATGAAATGAATTGAAAAATAAAATAAAATAAGATAATAAAATACAACATTCATTTTTAACAATTGCAATAAATGAATAATATAAAAAAGTCTCACTGTCAAACAGTCCAAATATTGGCATATTTAGATGTTGAGAAGATTTTTCAATACAAGAAAATTCAAACTAGGTTTCTCAACCCCAAACTTGCACATTCTCTATATAAAGCTTCTTAAAATCAATTGCTGAGTAAATCTGAAGCAGAATGCATTGTCCTAGACTGTTTATGCCGCCGTAGCAATTGAACTCTCTGATCATGCCCTGATTTTAAAAACTTTAACTATGTCATGGACATAAAGTTGATTAAATTAAGTCCAGCCTTTATGCTTGAAATGATGATTCAGTGCCTCTTCTTGATAAAAGAGCATTTTTTATGTCTAGATTTTGTTTTTCTGTTCACGCTCTAACACTATTTGAGGGTCATATTGCAGGCTACGAACTTTCAAAAGAATAAAAGAAAGTGTTACCCTAAATGTGCTTTACTAGCACAAGCCATCTTTTCCTCACCATCCTGCTTTGTTACATATTCTGCATAGCCCATCATTTTAATCTGTCATTAAAGCTAAACCATGAAGACAGAATGTAAAATGACTAGTCCACCCCTCCCCCATGGGCAGATGGTATCTCCCTGACCATATCATCTCTCCCAAAGGAAACTCATATCCAGGCACTATGAAATGACTCCAAAAGCATAACAAATGAAGGAAGATAAAGGGTTGGAAAAATTGAGAATAAATTACTGTAAAGGGGAAACTGCTTCACACCCTGTCCTCCACTGAGAACACCGGCCAAAGTAAAAATCAACTTAAATTGATAAAACCTTTTTCCTCATTATTTTAAGAGAACAGATTTGAGGCAGAGAAATTGATTAATTGTATGGCCTCTTTTCAACTTCAAAGAGCACAAAAAAAAAAACCATAACACTATACTTAAAAAAGAGGAAGAAGAAGCCTCACAATACCAAAATCTGGTTAAAGAACAAATTAGCTAACCAAAATGATGTTATTAAATATTTCTTGCATGCTGCACAACAAAGTATAATGCATTATATCAAAGCGATGAGATTATTTATAGGTTTTTACAACATAATTAAGAACAATTTCATATGTAACACTATTCAAAATTTTCAAACCCATTCAGGAGTTCTTCAATGTTGAGCCTTAAAGCAAACAAAGAGCGCAGAGCCCTTATTTTAGAGTGGCCCTTTCCCAGTATATGTAATGCATGGCGAAAATCCATTATGTCAAAACTCATTTCCTGCCTAGCAAAACAAATAGCCCTTTTCTAAAGAGGGAGGGGAAAATGGCAAATTTCTTTCTTTCCTCATTTTAGCAAAAAAAAAAAAAAAAAAAAAAAACCCTCAGACTCATAGCAAGACCACCTGGGAGAAGTGCAATATTGAGAGAGAGGGTGGGTTTGGAAGAGGAAGTAGATTATATTATTGATTATTTGAAATGTTTGAATTATCCTCAGCAGGTACACATCTCTTATTGTATTCTTATTACCTCTTAGAGGTTATTATCCACTTACAGTATGAAAGAAAGGTACTCACACACAAATACCTGAATATATATGTATGGCAAGATAAATCGAAATCTCTGGCTCTTAATTTATCCCTAACATAATGAGAACAAGCATCACTGCCGTTGAACTTGTACGTTCCAGGAATATAACAATAGAATTCAGCACTGCGGTCACAACAAGGGCACTGTTCTTGTTTACGCCGTACATAAATCTTATCATCCTCAAATAAACTTTTTGATAGTTCACCAAATAGAACTAATGACCTTGAAAGAGGAGCAAATTAGCAAACATACAGAGCCATCTGTGTGCCCTGCAGGCAGTCAAATTATTTCATCTTTGCCAAGGTACCCTAATGAATCTCCTACATTTTACATGTAAATCTCTGTCTAATCTCGCTCCTCGCTTCTGCCAAACGTCTGAAGCAAATAAATATATAAAACCCAATTATGATTTAATTAATAGAAATCACATGTTCAATGGAATTTGTACCTTGGCTGGGCAACTCTAAGCTCTGATGCAGACTCACATTTGAGCTTTATCATCCCCTGCTGTTTAAACAAGCCCTCAGGGTCTGAGTGGAGCTTCACCAACCTCAATCCTTACAGTAGGTCCCCCCCCCCCCCTAAAAAATCTACTGAGCTACCTCGCTGCCCACTGTTTACATAGGCAGCTGCCTTCTAAGACAGTTTTGGAACATTCTACATATGGTGTGTTCAAATCAAGTCAAGTCAAGATTTTTATTTTATGAGATGAATGCACATGAACACCACCACAATGTTGTAATTATGAGTGGCAAACTCTTTCCTGAGTTGGAGGCGTGTTAGAGAGAAAACATAGTGAACATAATGGATGCAGCGCTTGTATTTGATGGCAAATTTGCTGAATTTCTTTATTTTTTTCAGTTACAATAAAATGTCTCAGGTTGCGAATACAACTCGGTTCCCTAGGGAAGGGGGACAAGACGGTGCATCTTGGTGCTGATGCTATAGGGAACACCATCAGTGTGGCCGGTGTCTGAGCACATGTTAACAAACGGCAAAAATCAATAGCAGGTGGCAGCCTATGAAGTCCCACGTGGAGCGCCCAAACATTCGCATTCGCAACCTAAGACGATTCCTTTCTAAGTGAAATTTCATAACTGTGTCTTTGGTGTTGACGCTATTGGGAACACAATACCCTAGCATCATGCTGAAGAAATGCCTGCCTCACTAGGCTGTGAATGCGCACAAACAGAGTGGGCATAACCTTAAGTGGCTCCAAGCCTGAGAGGCTCACAGGGAGTAGTCTACCAAAGGGAGCACAGTATCTCCAAGCTGAGGTTACTGAGAAAGGCGACAGGTGAGGAGTGGACAGCAACTGCTCTGCCCAAAAGCCCATAGCTACAACCTTAGTATCGCCACCATCCAAAGGGGAAGATATCCCGACCACAACAAAATCATAAGGGAGTGAAGTAACGAGACCATGGGACACACTGCGGTACCCAAAGAGACTCTCGCAAAACAGACTCTGTACCCTAATGGAATCACAGGGGAGATTAAGCCCTACTTAAATCTCCAATGATAACTGGGAAGAGTGGCATTACAGATACATTATGATACACACACAATCCTTATTCCCAATATCATACCCTGACCAAAGTAAAGGGCACTCTCTACCCACACAGCAGGGGACTCCTAGGCGGATCCGCATTCAAGTCGCCAAACCCGCGTGACTGTCACATTCGTTTTAGTGCTGCACAGAGGATTAGCTCCACCTCCGGGCCGCGCCGTAAATTCTACTGTCAATTAGCGGATCCTGAGCGGAGCCATGTCGGATCCGCGGACGCGCACGCGCCTTTACTGTAATGGTTGTATCATTTTGCGGGTCCCAAACGGACCCGCCGCGGAGGTAAGTTTTTAATCGCGGATGCGGAGCGGATGAAGCGCGGAACCACAGCGGGTCCGCGACCCGCCTTCATTGCGGATCCGTCACTAAGCGAAAGTGGACGGCGATACGGGTCCGTTCGCGGATACGTTCCAGAAGCCGCGATACCTCCGCGGCCGATCCACCAATAAAAGAGGCTTTTACCTCTACCTTTACTTGGATCTTGCTAAGAAGCCCACAAAAGCAACAGCTTTGCACAGCTTTGATGGCAAGCCAGTTAGGATACCTAACAAGTAAAGTTTACTTAGCTTGCATCTCTTCAACAGGGAGCATCTTCACATAGCCCTGCTCACATAATCCCTCCACATTCGAATGATTCAAATGTTGGAAAGGGAAAAATGTGGGCTGAGTATGGGTCCTTCCATGATTTTCCCACCTCAGTGTGAAGATAAGGAAGAAATGGAAGGCTCAAGAGCTGAACGTGTGTGCTATGAGGCAGATAACACAGAGCTCATGTCAGTCCTCAGATGTAAGATAATGCCTTAAGGCCTGGCCATACTTAACTTTCCGCGCCCAGACGCATCTCGCGCGCAGTCGTGTCTGCACATCTTTCAAAGTATACTTGACCACGGATGCGCACGAATCACCGAGTTCGACACATGCGCAGTACAATTTTTTCTATACTCTTACCAGGCATCATGTCATCAACGGGACATTTGCTGGGCAGGATCAGAGAAGAAAAATAGTGAATCCACCACTGCAACATACTTCAGAAGATACACCAAGAGAACAGCAATCAAAAACGATGGAGAAGGTTATGCTTCTAAGTTTACTCGTCTTGTTTTTGAATCACTCTTCTTCGACGACTGCACATTGTGCTCAGTACTGTGCGTATTGCCACCTAGTGGACTCTTCTGTCCTGCTTGTGCATGCGCTGTTGCTGGGTGTGCAGCCGATGTATACTTTGGGCTTTACACAGAGGAACACACTGTTTGAAACTCTTGCCGCTGCTCTCCATTGTTTACCATGCTCTTGCAAACAAACAGCTCCTGAAGACAAAAAAAGCTGATGTCATATACGTAACTTATGTGCCCTTTTATATTCTTGGGCCCTTTTTGTGTGACGTCATAGACCTTTTGTTTACATATACTAAGACACCAGTCATGCTGATGGCATTCCCTATAGCATCAACAACAAGATGCAGTGTTGAAGTTCCACTTCGAAACGAAACTAGCTAAGTTGCATGTACAAAAATTTGATGCTATTGTACAATTCTAATATATAATGATCCAGTTTACAGCAACTTCATAAAATGAATAATAAAGCAAAAAACCACTTGATGGGCATTCTTTATTTATAACTTTGTAGAAGAGGAGTTTAAAAAAATTGAGTTGTACATTACTATGTTGCTAAGCTATATAACCCATTTTTAATTAGATGGAAGAGGCTAATGTATCAAAACTTTCCAGCATTAAATTAAATATTAATTTACTTATAATCATCAATTCATCTCACCTGCCATTTTGGATTTATTTATTTATTTATTTATTCAAATTTTTATTTATTTATTCACCATGCTAAAATTAATGAATAACAAATGTATAAATATATCCACATAAAACAAATGGACGCCAACATATCAAAGTAAAACAGTATTTTTACTATGGCTAATCGATGTAAATAACCATTAGTTCATAATTATTCATAATAAGCCTTTAAATAAAATGTTTTAGTAAAAAAAAACAAAAAACAATTGTTGATTTTTACTTTGTTTTTCACTAATGTCAATCTGCAAATAAAACTCAAATCGGATCTGAAAATTCCGCATACGCAAATGATCAGACCAACATGCAGCTCTAATACACTGGAAATAAATGACTTCTGGTCTGTTGTTTGGCGAAGACATTGAAAAGGTGGCAGTAGAAGGCAAAATAAATTTAATTGACTACCTGTTGGAACAACCCTCATGTCAAAAGCAACTATGATGTTTTTAAATGCTGTCTACAGAGGCAGCACTAGGTTTTGAAACAGAGAAACTGTGTCCGTGTTGTAATGGGGTACTTGTCATCATGAGAGAACGTGTCATGGCTGTGTCATTTCTCTTGATCACAAAATGGAGTCTGATTGTGTATGTGTGTGCGCACACATGGGGGTGGGTGGGGGAAGTAAGACAGAAGAGAGAGAGAAGGAAAGAGAGAGAGGCTGTCACCCTGCCAGTCTGGAGACTGGGGACAGACATGCATCATTAGGTTCACAATGACAAGGTGTTATTACAGCATTTTTCATGTCCTCACACTGTCAGTGGAAACCTACACACAAGAAGACTTAAACCCAACTCACTCAGCATTACTTTCAAACAAATCTACTCAGACTTCCACCCTGATTCTGACTGAGAGTGAAACAATACCATGCCTGTCATGAGAAAAATCACACTTGAAAGAAAACAAACACACAACCAACCAACCAACCACAGATATCTCCTTACTTTTTTAACCTGTACTATAACTTGTATGCATTATTTAAAAATGTTATATAAAAATGTTTTAACGTATCATTCCATGCTTTATGTACAGTGGGGTCTGAAACCACTAGTGGAAATGCTTCTATTCTGTCGAAGCCGGCAGCCTCGTGGGCTTCAACATACAATATGGTCCCGGCTTGTGGTACTTTCCTATCTCATCACCACCCCTCCACCCCCCACCCTCGCTTTGCTTCCTGTCTGCTCTCTATACTGTCCTCTATAAATAAAGGCAAAAGCACCAAAAAATACTTTTAAAAAAAAGAAGAAGAAGAAAAAGAAGAAGAAAGAAAACACTTCTGTTTTGGATAATTGATGATTTTCCTAATTTAATACTTTTAATACAATTTTAATATCATACCATTTGTAATATAATTTACCTTTAAAATGGTAAATCCAACAACGCACAGTCGCACACTGCTACTAAAATCGATTTTGTGCCTTTAACATATATTGACAACCATCATAATAATGCAGATGGTAAAAGAGGAAGCCACATGAAGAATCATGAAGAAGTTCATCAGAAGTAGCCTTTCCACAAGCTGAATTATACTAGTATACAGAAGAGTCATTTACACAAACACAAAACATGACATGACACTAAAATAATGCAATAAACATTCATTAAACAACAGAAGATATAACATAAAATCCAAATGTGCATAATGTAACTGATAACAAAAACTAATTATTTAAACAAAAAACTTTCAAATGTGAAGAGTCACACAGGGAATTCGGGGAATGCCCAACCCCATCTCACGGTAGTTCTTATGTATTTTACTAGGTGGCTAATTCATACAATTTCATATGACAAATTGATTTTTTTTGCTAAATTGTATGTATTTTATGAGTTGCCAAATTTGTATGAATTCGCACAAATGACCTACCCCTAACCCCACCCCTAAACCTACCCGTCACTGGGGTTTAGACAAATCATATGAATTCGTACGAGTGAGGTCATACGAATTTGTACGAATTAGCCACCTCGTAAAATATCATGAGATAGTGTTGGAATGTCAGTTTACAGTTTTTCACTGTAAATTATAATTTGATTAGCTTTTTTTACTTCTAAAAATTATAAATTTAACAGTATTTTACTGTAAAATTACTGTAAATGTCCGGTTAGATCTTTTACAGTTTTTCCCTGTATATTGTACGGGAACTTACTGTTAACCTTTTCTCAAGTTTTTTATTTATTTATTTATTTTTTTCCCCCCCGTAGCGTTTTTACAATATTTTACAGTTAAAATCACAGTCAATTTTTACAGTGTTCTTAATTTTCAGGTTTTACAAAAAATCTAGATTTTCAGTATGGTCTCAGACTTTTGGACGTCACTGTCTATGATATAACAGCTCAGCAGCAGTCTGCAGATCTGCCACAGACTCTTGTCCACAGGTCTTCTTTTGTATTTTCTGAAGCCTTTTGGACAGGCAGTATCCCAGGAGAGCTCTTGTCAGAAGTAATATAGCAAGAAAGAGCGATGGATAGTGAGAGACAGATACAAGTTGAGGAAAGACCACACACTCTCGACTGTCCCTTTCTCCTTGCAGTCTGCTAGTCAAGGATCAGATGACTGATAAAGACACATATCCCACAGCAGAAGGTGGAGACAATCACTGCCGACTAGCAGACCCTGTCAATTAACCTCATGCCAGCACGATAAGAGCCTCGTAATGAGCCTTTCATATCAGCGGTGAGACTGGACCCGTCCCCTGCGTGACAGAAAGACTTGCGCTCCAATGCCTCCATTTGATAACAAAGGTTCCCTCTGTCAAATGATACATTACAGAGCTCAGTCTATGCTCTTATCTTTTGACATAGTTCACCGAGACGCCACCGTCCCTTTACTCACTCTGATCCGATTGTGAAAGATTGAGGTAATACAACCAACTTTCTCTGTCTCTTCCACTGTTAACAAGACAATATGGCTGTCACATTTGAGATAATGTGTTGACCATTGAGAAACTTATGTAACATGCTCTCATGGTGACATTATGGCAGGCTGTCTTTCTTGACATTGAAAGCACAGTAAAATGCCTCATTAAGTGCTTCTTTCAAATACATTTAATATTAAATTCTGTGTAATAATACATGTTAAAAGTAGTCCAACACAATATGTGGATATTTGTGCATAAGAAATAAACATAATTTCTTGAATATCATACAGAAAGTCTCTGGTTCCATTGGCAAAACATTTTTGTAATATTTTCTAATTAAACTCTTTTAAGTATTATCATTTTTCTTCTTTACCACAGAGGCAGATACTTAGCCTCTGAAAAAAAAAAAAAAAAAAAAAACACCTTCCACCCACTCCAAGTGTTCCCACTTTGTGGCAGTTATTAGGAGCTAATAGAATTGCAATGTTGCAATATGCTGATCCAATTACAGGATCTACATTAGCAATTAACTTCCAGCTAAAAATAACAATAATGCCAATTACATGCATAAATAATCATATAATCAGCATATTCTGTCACCAGACAATTATTGTGATTACCCCTCAGTTTATGGAATGCTTTGCCAGAGGGATGTGTACACAAAGCCATTCTCATTTCCCCTCGCTTTCTTATAAATTACCAATTTCATTTCGTGCAAGGAGCTCGCAAATGAAAAATCAGCACACTTAAATATCCTCTAAAATGAACATTCGTGACTATAAGTACTGCTAATGGAATAGGACATTTACTGTACAATTTACAATTTCAGGATAGCTTAAGCATAAGACACAACGACAGCTCTAATTGTCTTTTTCTTTGTCTCTTGAAAGTTGGATAACGGGCAACCTCTTTTACTTCTTTTGATTCAGACTAAGATCATTTGCGGTGGTGGAAATGGACTTTTAATGTCCTTCAGTTTTATTTTGCCGTCTGGGTCTAGAGTGCTCGTTTTTGCTCAATGTCCGGTTCACCAGGGTTGAGAAAAGGTCTCTGACTTCTTCTGCTGGCAGAGAAAAAGAGCACAGCTTGCAGGGAAAGCCCAGCGTTGGTGTTCCGAGACAGTATCTTGGAATGAACGACTATTCCGTATGTTAGGCTGACATTCAGGATGAGGACAGGGCCGTTGTCGGCCACAGAGCAGAATGACTAACAGTTATCTGGCAGAACTACTTTATTTTACACGTGGTCTGAAAAGATACATTTACCTATACAGAACTGATATTCTGAAACAGCTAAATACTGTATACCTGCGTTAAGAGATGACAATCTCTTCATCCTCTAAAAGTGTGTTTATCCACTCATTTCCATGGAAGCAAATGTGGTAACCAGTTTCCTTTGTTATGTAGATAAAATCCCAAGATTTGGACATTTAAAATTATTACACCCTAAGCACTCTGTAATGCTCTGCAATGATCCAAATAGCACAATATTTTCAGTGAGTAGCATGTGAAACCAAGGTTACCAAGCCTGTGGCTTCAGCACAACTGCACTTTTTCAACACATTCTTCATCATTCATCAGTCAAGCTCTGTACTGTACTGTAGAGGGTGCTACATTGTGTCTCTGTTTTAACGACAACCACACAGGGTTATTAAATGAAATGAAAATTACCCCAAGATTTACTCACCCTCAAGCCATCCTAGGTGTATTTGACTTTCACAATTTGAGTTAATAAAGTTAATAAATATCCTGATGCGTCCAAGCTTTATAATGGGGTCAACGAATAAGAAGCTCAAGAAAGTAAATCCATCCATCATAAACGTTCTCCACATGGCTCCAGGGGGTTAACAAAGGCATTCTGAAGCGAAGCGATGCATTTGTGTAGGAAAAATATCCATATTTAACAAGTTATAAAGTAAAATATCTAGCTTCCATCAGACCACCTTCTGTATTCAACTTCCAACGTCACGTAAGTTGAATACAGAAGGCATAGGCGTAGGCATTTTGAACTGCAAGAGGCATTACAATTTCTTCGCAGTTTGAATAACTTGTTAAATATGGATATTTTAATTACACAAACACATCACTTCGCTTCAGAAGGCCTTTATTAACCTCCCGGAGCCGTGTGTAATATGTTTATGATGGATGGATGCAGCTGATGCACTTTCTTCAGCTTCATACTCATTGGTCTCGTTCACTGCCATTATAAAACTTGGACACATCAGGATATTTATTTACATAACTCAGATTGTGTTCATCAGAAAGACGAAAGTCATATACACCTAGGATACCTTGAGGGTGAGTAAATCTTGGGGTAATTTTCATTTTAAAGTAAACTAATTCTTTAACGTTAACTAAAACCAAAACTACTGTTATTAATAGAAAATAAAGCTGAAATTAAATAAAATGTTGATATTTTATGAAAATCTTAAACTAAACGAAAATTAGAAAAGTTGCTTTGGAAACTAACCGAAATAAGTTAAAGCTGAAGAACAAAAATGACTAACTGGAAATAAATAATAAATAAAAATAACTAACAATAACAATATAAAAAATAATAACTAACAAAACTACAAAAAAAAAAAAAATATTCGAAATTCAGTTTGAAAACCAAAAATATAAAATTAAAATTCAATTCAAATTAAAGCTGCAAGCAGCAATGAAAAGGCACTCGCACCCGGGCTCGCCGTCACCTGGTGGCCTTAGGAAAACAGTGGGCGATATTCATTTAAGCGGATAAATAGAGGAGAAATATGGCAAAGTAGTTTTGATGCACCACAGTTCCTGCTGTCAGCAGGTGGCGCTTTGACTATTACTGAATATTGCCAAGTAGATGTCTTCAGGTCAGGACTATTATCAATCATGTGAAGTTTGGAGCAGATCGAACATTGTATGCCTGAGTTACAACAACTTCCTGTTTCGTGGCATTAGCACTTAGCCAAGTGTTGCATGATTTAATGCGTTTCTAGCATGTTTGGTACTTCATGGCATATACAAATGTGTTTCTGGGAGTGAATTACAGTGCCACTATGACTAATTAAATATTGGCATATAGATGTCTTCAAACCAGGACTCTTATCACACATGTGAAGTTTGGGGCAGATTGGACGCTTTATGCCTGAGTTACAACAGCTTCATCATTCATGGAGAAACATCAGAATTTTTCAGGCCGCCACGGACATGCCCTTAAGCGAAAACTCAAGATCTTTGCAATTTAACGTCGACGAGGCCTTTAGATTAGACTGACCAAATATGACGTTTTTCTGATTAAAGCTCTAGGAGGAGTTTGTTAAAGTACAAAGTCTGGAAATGGCAAAAACTGCAAACATTTTGCAGAGAAAATTCAAAACATCTCACTTTCTGTTGGGTTTACAGATTTTGTAGGTATTTGTCTGTTACATGTGTCTACCGAATTTCATACCTGTACGTGAAACGTAGCGTGAAAGGCACTTAATTGAAATATTGTAGGTGGCGCTATCGAGCCATTTTGCCACACCTAATTCAGAAACCCATATCTGATGTAAATTTTCACCACTTCTGACGCATGTGTAAAGTTTCATGAGTTTGAGCATGTTTAGGCCCTCAAAAATGTGATTCATTTCAGAGAAGAAGAATATTGACTGAGCAATTACAATAGGATCCTCGCGCCACCAGTGCTCGGGCCCTAAATGTTAATAAAACCTATAAAAGTTTATAAATAAAACTAAAATTAAAGCTGCAAGCATTGAAAGGGCCCTCGCACCTGGGGCCACCACCACCCAATGCCCTTAGGAAGACAATGAACAGTGGGTGACACATATAACCCTTAAATGCATGGCTGTTTCGCCAATCATTCTTACATATTTGGGTCTTTATCGACCCGGATCTATATCTAACACAGAAGGATCTCTACCTGTCACGATAATATAAAACTCCTCTGATATTAGAGTAACAATTACAGAAGAATAAAATAAATCATATTTTGTTACCTTTTGGAGCTTGAAAGGGCTCAGTTTGAGCAGATGTTTTATGTCATCACCACTGTCCTCGTCAGAGCTCATTTCCTAGTAAATTCAGTAAATAATAGGCTAGTTTTATGTTTGAGGTCACAAATATGAGCCCATTCATGATCTCAAACGTATTCTCAAAACTATATAATTTTCAACATATTCAAAACCAATATTCCGATCACTAACAGCTTCACCAGATCCATCCAGTAACAGTTACAGTCATATTTGATTGCGTTCAGTGCTTGCTCTGCAGTAAATCGCTGAGCCATTTCATGTTTTTCTTATTATTTCGTTTTCTGTCTAAATGAGTCGTCACTTCAGCATTGTGTATCAGACATTGCCACCTTGTGGAATAAAGGTGAATTTCACTTATTCCATCATCTAAGATTCAATTATTGTTGTGCAGAAAAAATATACGTACACTCATACACACCTCGGGTCGTTAGTGACCCTATATAATTTTTTACAAAAAATGAATAAAAAAATGCATTCTTTTATAATTTTGTGATTTTTTTTCTTGTTATATTCTTTATAATGAATTTGAGGAATACCAAGAAGGTTGATGTCTAACTTTAAAAAATGAACGAGGAGGAGGGTAGTGAATGATGTCCCGGGTCACTAAAGACCCGAGGTATTTTTTTTTAATGGTTAACATGTCAAAGTCATTTTAATGTGCCACACTTCCTGCTGCCAGCAGGTGGCGCTTTGACTATAACTGAATATTGCCATGAAGATGTCTTCAGGCCAGGACTTTTATCAAAAATGTGAAGTTTGGGGCAGTTACAACAACTTTCTGTTTTGTGGCGTTAATCGCATACATTAGCACTCAGCCAAGTGTTGCATAATTTAAAGTGTTTCTCGCATGTTTGGTACTTAATGGCATATTTAAATGTGTTTCTGGGAGTGAATTACAGTGTAAAGCATGCCATTTCCTATTATCAGCAGGTGGCGCTATGAGTAGTTGAATATCGGCAAGTAGATGTCTTCAGACCAGGACTTTTATCAAACATATGAAGTTTTGGACAGATTGGACACTGTATGCCTGAGTTACAACAGCTTCCTCTTTCATGGTGAAACATCAAACTTTGTCAGGCCGCCATGGACACGCCCGTCAGCAAAAACTCAAGATCTTCGCAATTAGTTTAACTAATTTAATTTCACAAAGGTCTTTAGATTAGACTGAACAAATATGATGTGTATCTGATAAAATCTCTAGGAGGAGTTTGTTACATTCTGGAAATGGCAAAAACTGCAAACATTTTGCTGAGAAAATTTAATATACCTCACTTTCTGCTTGTTTTCAGATTTTGCAACCAGGACTTTTTTGTAGGTATTGGGCTGTTACATGTGTGTACCGTAAAACAGCGCATAAGGGCGCTTAATAGAAATTTTGTAGGTGCATTTTGCCACACCTAATTCTGAAACCCACGTCAGATGTAGCTAAATTTTCACCACTTCTGATGTGTGTGCAAAGTTTAATGTTTTCATGTTTAGGACCTCAAAAATGAGATTCAACTTAATTTGCCTTTGAAGAAGGCAAAATGTGTCTGCTATTGGACAGAATGTCACTCGGTTTCAGTGGAGGTCTTGAACTGAGCCTTAAAGATGAGCATTTGTATGAGATGGGTGAGAGGTGTGCGTGTGTGTGTATGTGTGACATATTTGGGTGAGAGCGGTCTGAGCCGGATCCACTGGGCAGCAACAGAGCAAATTGCAGCCGGCTTCTGGAAACACTTTCCATATAGCAGCTAAAGCTTGGGGCTCGTGTGTACTGTCTCTGTAAATAGTGTTAAAGTGAAAGGGGAGGATAGCGGCCATTTTTGGCCTGGCATCTCTCAGCTTCTCACTGACATATGCTGTCTGCATAGGACATACTATTAGTCACAAGGGGGGAAGTTATAAATATGTCCCAGAACAAACAGTTGAGGTCTAAAAGTTTCTGAAGACTGCAGGCCAGGGTCAGGTTGCATAATGGGATAATAACAGGTATAGGTAGACCTCTTGATTTATCCATAATAATATTAGCCCGGCTAAAGTCTAATGAGCTCCTGCTGTCCATCTAAATGAGTGACAACAGAGACAGCTGTAATATGTCTATAACATTGGTACGGTAGCTGCCATGTGTATTTGATTTATGTCTATTGTTTTTTATAAGGAACACGAGGAACTGAACGGCTGCTCTTTGCAATACATCAGTAAAATAGGCCACAAGTTTTAGAAGTTCAAAGGAAGAAATTACTTGCTTTAGTGTTTAAACAATGACACAAAGTCTCTTCGATGTCTGCAGGACATTTCTTGTGACCAACAAGATGAAGATCACTTCATTCTCTTTATATGCAGCCAATTACAATGCACCAGTCCTGCTCAGCTGCCACAAGTGCTTTTTATAAAAACTAAACCTTCAGAAGTGGCCACAAGAATTGAAGGAATTTACCATCCACACAAAACCCGTAGATTTGTTGCAGTTCATATAATTTTGGTTTTGGCTCTGGAATAATTTGCAAGCGTGCACTTCAAATGAGATGCTTTCGTGCAAAGTGCAGCATGTTGTGTGCTGTGGACGGCAGTCTGGAGTAATTGAGGTCATTTGATATGCACCATTTGGGGGTCCAGCCCTTACATATAATGTGCTGTTTTGACATGAGTCGAATGAACCCTTGCCATACCACCTTCAATGCTCTTAAATATACTGTACACTAGAATCAGTGTCTGAATATCATCTCAAGTCAGCCTGATCTCATTAGTACTCATAAGTAACATTTACATGTACATTTGGAAATTTACTCAAACATATAAAATATACTGACAGCATCTAAAATGTATTAAAAAAAATACTTTATATAACCAAAAAATTCTTTGTTTTAAACATATAAAGTTACATTTTACTGCTATATAGATTTTTTTTAAAACTTGAACCCCTAACCCAACTTGTAAAGGAATATTTCAGGTTCAGTACAAGATAAAGGTTTAATTAACCATAAAAATGAAAATTCTGTCATTAATTACTCACCCTCATGTTTTCCCAAACCCGTAAGGCTTTCATTCACCTTCAGAACACAAATGAAGACTTTTAAGCCACCATTTTTAATAAAATCTGAGCTATTTCTGTCCCTCCATTGACAGATGCAACTACCAATTTGACCAGTGCTTGAAGTGGAAAAATAAAAGTGGCGGTACTCCTGATGCTCGGTTCAAAACGCGTTCCTGAAGAAGGGAGGGCACGGTGGGCTTCTGTACATACAACATGTCGGAAGTGCTGGTACACAAGGAAAACTGGCGGTACACTAAAAGTTAAAAAAACAAAACAAAACTGTGACCCGGTGCGTACCGGCTGCACTGACTTTCATTGTGTTTACACCTGGTCACTTCATGCGTTTTCTCTGATCGGATAACTATCATATATGGCATATATGTGACATATGAGAGATGGTTGTCAGAAACGGTTGTGCAAATAAGTCACATAATGACAGTAGTGCAAGTGAACCTTAGTGCAGATAAACATATTTATGAAATAGACATTCTCAATTATATTTCTTGAATGTAAAATACCAATAATGCCAAGAACTGGCAGAGCACTCATAGCGGGCATCTCAATCAGCTCCCTAGTTCAGTAGTCAGGGCACTGATCAGGGTGTCAACCACATTCATTTACACGGTATACTGATACACGACCTAGGAAGCTATGGAGCTGTTTTGAGATGCAGGAATAGTTTGTAGGGGTCTTCCTCGTCTACTTCCTCTTCGTCATCTTGGTATCAATGTGTGCTCAGCAAGACCGTTTTGTGCTTGAGCGCCACAAGTTGTGCTTTACTGTAACTTCAGCTGCCCCATGCATGTGAACAAAAGCGCCAATCTCATTGGTCTGCCAGTTTTTAACGCAGCGCGTCAAACCAAAAAAAACGAACCCGAGGCTTTTTTTTGTTTTTTTTTAAATTATGCTTTTATGCCTGGCGTTTTTCACTTCGGTGTGCACACTCACATTGGCGCCCTTTGTTTAGTCATGAGGCGTTAAACGTCGGTGATAATCGCGCAATATTCTTCCCTGTGTGTACAGGCCTTAAGACTTTAGGGTTTGGAGTGTCTAATTGATCTGGGTTGTTCTGCAAGTGACTCTACAAAAGCGATGTTCAACCCCTGGAGCAAGGATTGAATGATGGATATCATTGGGTTTCCCAATTCTGGATAAGTTAGTCTTTTTGACTTCTGCTTCACTCTTTTAGACCTTCTTAGATGACTTTCATCCTCACTCTCATCTTGATCTGTTTCATCCTCAGGTTCAGTTGACTCCAGTCTGCTTCTCAGCACTTGAACATCAGGTATAGTTTCATCAGTTTGCATCATATGCATTTCATTGTCCTGTTTTCTTTGGTTTTCACCAGGTACATCAAGTGTCTGCTGTTCTACTTGAGGTAAGTGCTTTCTTTCTTTCTTTCAGGTTTTCCTTTACAGGCTCTGCAGGACTGGATGAGGATTCAACTTCAGGTAAATACTGCGTTTCAGGTGGGTATTCAGTACCGGGTATTCAGTATTCAGGTTCAGATGGATCCTCTCTTGACACATCTCCTGCATTCTCTGAATCATCACTTGGGACAGGTGCTAAGTTAGGTGAGATTTGGTTTGCAGGATCAGAGTTAAGAGGAATCTCTGTAGGCTTCCTTATGACACTGTACTCCCGGATGAAATTTTCTGAGGTAATGGCTCGAACTTCAGAGATTTGAGGTGCATAATCATCCTCATCAGAACTTTGGTAGTTGTCTAGACATTCATCAGTGTCCTCATCTCTGCTTTGTCTGGTTACACGTTTTTTCTGAGGTTTCATCATATCGACCTCATCATCGGGAAGTGAAGACAAAAACCCACAAGGTAGCAATAAATCTCCATGCAATGTTCGTAAGGTACTTTCTTGTTTCTCAGGTCTCACTGTATATACAGGTAATACGTCAGCACGACCCACTACAATGTGCACCACAGGATCCCACCTGTCAGCCAGTTTATGTTTTCCATGTAACCTCAATTTCTGACCAGCACATGGTCACCTTTCTCAAGAGACGACTCGGTCACTCTGCGGTCAAAATGGACTTTGTTTCTTTCTGCGGTTTTGGCCGCATTCTTCTGGGCTAGCTTGTAGCTCTCCTGAAGGTAAGTTTTTAATGACTGCACATATTGTGAATGGAACTTGGGACTGTCACGGTTCACTGTGGTGTTGAAAATTAAGTCTACCGGCAGTCTTGGTTAGCATCCAAACATAAGTTCATATGGTGTGAAACCGGTTGTCTCGTGCTTCGTGCAGTTCTAAGCATGCACAAGGGGTTTTACAAAGTTTTTCCAGTTTTCTCCTGAGTTTTACTCCCATAAAGGTAGTCACAAAACTTTTCGGAAACTGCCCACTTCAGGGATAGGAATTCCAGCTTATGGGCAGCATACCGGGCCTCGCTCTTTGAAAACCCTCAACTGGCATATGCGATTACTCGTAGCACTCCCTCCTGCTCCTGATAGAGAGCTGCACCCAGTCCAGTAGTGCTCGCGTCTGTATGCAGCACATATGGCAACCCAGGGTCTGAAAATCCTAATACTGGTGCTTCAGTAAGTTTTGTGATGAGTGTTTTGAATGCTCGCTGGCAGTCAACTGTCCATTGCCCTCCAAATGGCTCTTTGGGATCAAGGTAGGGACTTTGCACCTTGCGACTTCTCTGAAGAGGATACCCCACAGTCAGCTCATTCAATGGCTTCACCAGTTTCGCATAGTCTTTAATAAATCGTCGGTAATAACCGGAGAAACCAGAAAGGAATGTAACTCTTTCAGGTTCCTCGGACTTGGCCAGGTCTTAATGGCTTCTATCTTTTGAGGATCCGTCTCCACACCATTTTCTGAGACAATGTGACCAAGATATTTCACTGACTTCTGGAAAAACGTGCACTTTTCTAATTAAAGCTTTAGCTCATAGTCTTTCAAGCATCCTAGAACATGAAGAATACATCTCTCATGCTCTTCTAGAGTATCTGAGAGGACAATTAAATCGTCCAAGAACACTAGGGCTTCCGAAAAGTTGATGTCACCCATGCATTTCTCCATCAGCCTTTGAAATGTGCTGGGAGCATTAGTGATGCCCTGAGGCATCCTATTAAACTCCCAAAAGCCCAACCGGGGATACGAAGGCAGTCTTGGGTTTGTCTTTCTCTTCTAGTTCGATCTGGTAATACCCAGATTTGAGGTCGAGCACTGAGAAACATTTTGAACCTCGAAGTGCTGAAAAGGTTTCCTCCAAGTTGGGTAAGGCATATGCGTCTTTGATGGTCTGCATGTTCAACTTGCGGTAATCAATGCAAAGCCTTATATCACCGTTCTTCTTCCTTTCTACAATGATAGGGGAAGAGAAAGCGGATTCTGACTCACGAATGATACCGGTTTCAAGCAATTCCTCCAGATGTCGGCGGACAGCTTCAAGATCGTTGGGATGGATCGGTCTCGCTTTATGCTTGAAGGGGGTTTCATCGTGTAACTTGATGCTGTGTTTTACTTTGTCTGTTTGTCCAACATCCATGTCATGCAACGCAAAGACTTCGAGCATAGCGCACACTTTCTGAGTGATTCTCCTCTTCCACTCCTCTGGCAGACAGGAATCACCAAAGTCAAAGCAGTCTTCAGTCACACAAGTCTTCAGCAGATTTTGCATGAACACTTGACACTGAGCAATCAGACTGCACAACGTTGTGTGACATCACTTTCTGCAAAGCATGAATGTCTGCAATCAAACTCTTGCCAGGGATGATAATGTCATGCTCGGTTTCATTCTTTAACACCACTGGAACCTTCCGTGATGGGTGCTGAGGTAGATTCAGTAAACAGCTGGCAACTAGCAGCCCTCCAGGAAAAGGGGAACATGAAGGAGGCTCCATCATAGCCCATTTCTCTGCCACTTGTCCTCTTACACTCACCATTCCTTCAAGAACAACATTTTGACCAGCAGGAACAGCAGCAGGATCAACACCAGGCAGCCTAACAATTCCTATGCTAATGTTTTCTTTCTGTTGGCGTCTGTGTTTGATGGTCTGAATCACAACTCTGTAGCCGAATGGGATGGCTTGACAGACTGATCCGGTGGCTTCAAGGTGTTTGTCGTATGCAAGATCCAAGGTGTTAGTGCCTATAAGCTCCTTTGGCTGGGCAGTACCACCAGTTTCTGGAATTACTAAAGCAAGGGTTGAGACTTCAACATCAGACCCAAGGAAATCTCTGGGAAATGTGACCTTCACCTCAACATAACCCAGGTAAGGTACTGATTGACCATTGGCTGCTTCTACCTCCAACAGATTATCCAAGGAGGTTATGCTTAATCCAGGCAGATTTTGCTCATAAAAAGACTGGGAAATGGTCGGTACTTGGGACCATGTGTCAAGAGTTTCCTTCAATGTTCACTTGAGCTGTGCACTTCGTGCCAATTAATCCTTTGGGTAGGCCAACTGGACGACATTTTCTATAGGACTTGAGATAGCTCACATTGTTTGACTTCCTGAGACTTTGACAATTGACAGCCCTTGTACGCTGGCGTTTAAAGCTCCTGAGGCACTTGGACCATGCTGAATGTCCCACAAGGCTTGGCGCTCTTTCAACTGCTTCCTCTTATCGGCTACCAGGGATGGATTTGGATCATTTTCGCAAATTGAAGCAACATGCCCATCCTCACCACATTTAAAACAATAGCCTGGCCTGGGCCTGTGATGCAGCTTGTGGTCAGCTATAAGAGGGTTCTCTCTGGCAGATTGTATCTTTGTGTGCTTCATTTTGCTTGAATTGCCCTTTGGCTCTGGGTTCTTTTGGACTCTAAATATGAAATGTAAACAATGAAATGAAATGACAATGAAACAATAAAATGGTATAACACAAATAAAATTGTTATTTTCCTTCTTTTCTTTAGGAAATGTAGGTTTTGAGCTCCTTCGTAATTACTTGATCTAGTTATAATATATATTTATATTAGTATTAAATTTGTTACTTTAGTTTATAAATTGTCCCTTTTTGTATATCAATTTGCATTTAAATCGATTTAAATTTGACGTTGCTTTATAATCTCTTATTTTAGGAGCTTTGTTTCTTATTAAATTGATTAAATTAAATTTTCAATAAACAGATTACATCAAGGAAAATAAAAATATAAATGAAAATAATTCAAAACTTGTAAGTAATTCACTGTAGATGAACAGTTCTCAGTCCATGGAACAAGTGTATATGTATGTCTGCGAAGAAAATAGTCCTCTGAATCCAAATGATGAATCCAATAAAGTCTCTTAGTATAGTGTGTGCAAATGTCTGTGGTGTAAACGTTCAGTAGTGCAACAATCAGTACTGTGCAATGTTGAGGTAATTGATGAGAAATACCAATAAGGCTGAAATGAGTTCTACTTGAGAGAGCAGATAAGGCACAGATCACTTGATGAATCGTGAATTCTCTTCTTATCGTCTCTTTTAGGCTTCTCAAACTGGAAGGCTGGATGCTTTGCATCTGAGGATCACGGTTTATTCCAGACTTTGACAAAAAAAAACCCTGACCTGTTCATACAAACAGCACCATGAACATCATAGACAATTAATATGTTTTTTAAACGCAACATATCTTGCATACAGTAACTCGAATTTGAGCACTTATCACTCAATACATAACCAATCATTTACATACATGATAATACTCTGCTAATAAGCATTTTTAATCTCTTCAGAAACACAATGCGTACAGTTTCAATACATTAAACATACCAACTAGACAAATAAATGCATATAAACTCACATAAAACACTTTTGAACATGAATATAACTCATAACTCATTAACACTTCATTTCAGAGAATTGAAAATTATATTATTTTGAAACTCACCAAATCGGAGGGATTTCAACAATTAATCAACCGCATCGGATTCTACAGGGCTCACAATCAGCTATCATCCACTTCAATATCATCAATCATCACACTTTTAATCTGTTTTGATAACACCCGCGATCTGCGAAGCGCGTGCTCTCCGTGTGATTATTTCGTCTCATTTCTGTGACATCATACACAGCGCCCGTCATATAACAAAATATCACGTTTGAGTCCATTTATTTTTAAATTTTTTCTTCGTTCATAGCATAGCAGATATAACGCATTAAATTAATCTTTTTAGTATTTTAAGTGAAAATATAATTATTGCAAATGATATTTATTTTTTCCTGATCAGTTCAATTCTGACCTGTTGTTATATGTTCATCATATAAAGCGATTGAAAATTTGGATTAACAAATTTCAACATCCCCAATATGTTGCAGGATTCAATTACAGTTTTCATACACACATACTTATCTGAGAGGGTAACAGACTTTTTTTTAAAGATCTTGTCAATCACGATTAAAGGGACCATTATAGGAAACTACTTGCAGACACAAAGGTCCTCAAATTACCACAAATGCACAAACTCAATCTTATTATCTTGTGCAAAAACATTAAGATCCTTCTCACAGTAGACAACTAGAACAACTACCTTCTTAACAACCACAGGACTGCACCCAGTCTGAAAACCAGTAAGTCCCAGAGGAACATCCACGATTTACTGGTTCCCAGACCATAGAAACCTAGGGGAAAGGCACTCCACCCAGACATGGTCTTCATGCCTCTGGGTTCCTGCATGTCCTTTGTGAAGATGGTGGCAAACGGCCAGATTCTGATTCCAAAGAGAAGCACGTAAGACGTGCTTTGGCACAAGTTGTGCTGGACACAGAATGTTCCCCTAAATGCTATTTATGTTTGCTCACTCATATATGTCTGTAGATACACTGTGAGAGTGATAAATGTTCAGACCGAACCAGGACTTAGAAAATAAATAGTCTTCAAATTAATTATTGCCTGACATATTTGATATACTATTTAGTTACATAAGAACTAACTTTCATGGTAAGTCAAATACAGAAATGAGTCTTCTTCAAGCTGGCCTCAGTAAAACCTCTGAGGTCTAAGGTCTTGGTTCATTAAATGAGGCAACAAAATGTCAGGGGTGGTCAAACAATGCGATTAATTTGCCTGAAGAAGAAAATTGGTTGCAAATGAATAAAATAAGTCATTTCCGACCTCTCGGACAGGGAGCGAGAACACATAATAAGCCACGGCTAATTACTGTGCCGAGGTGAGGACCTCAACTCAAGCCCTTATCACAGTTTTGAATCCAAGCCATGCAAAGGGCTCGCTGTTCGTCAGATTAGACAGTCAACATTCCTTGAATTCTGCGCAAATGAATCATAAAACCTTTTTAACAAAGCGTTGAGGGTGGTTTGATAATTTGCTTGAACATATTCTAACCATAAAGGTTAGAAACCCTGTTGTAAAAAGACTGCATAAAAGTACATTTTTGCCAAAAATCTGATATGATGCCACAAGCAGGACTTTGTTGAATGGGGAGATAGAGTGGTGCTTTGTTAATATAACATAAAAATGCAACAAACTGTAGAGACCATGGAACTACAAACTAAAAAAAAAAAAAAAAAACTGGTCTGCAAAGATTGGGGTGGGATGGGGTGGCGTGAGGGTCTGGCACAAGCTGGCAGCACCTTCAACGTCTGGCCACAGCTATGCCACTCTTTAGTTGACTGCTTTTATGTGGCAGCCCTGCAGCCGCCCACATTCCATAGTGTCCAAACACATTAACCACACATGAATCACCAATCTGATGCCACCACCCAATCCAATAAAAAAAATATATAGTTTCACTTGCTGCCACAGCAGCCACCTGTGCAGACAGCAGTATGAGAGTTCCAGATAATATCAACATGTTTACCATTCACATGCTACATAAACCCAAGATATTTTAGTTGCTGAGATTACTGAGCAGGAACTTTTAGACATTTCTTGTGTTATTGTTAATATACTTGAATGAATATAATTTCTAATAAGTTATAGAGTTCTGTATTTTGACTCTGGAAGCATTTTCACACATTTTTTTTCACCCTTAATTAAGGGTATAACCAATGATGGCCACGGACAGGACCTGCTGGGTACTTAGGAAGGATCCTAATTGAATCTGACAATAATTTTCACATCACTCCCATGCTCTGTCTCCAATGCTATTAGTGACATTACTGTGCTAATGGTTGCCATGGCAGCATGAGCAATGCTCATTAATGACCTCAGCTGTAGTAATATTCAGTATAAGCTTTTCTTTTTCTATATTTCCTGCCTCTTTTTGCTCTAACTTCTGATTTGAAGATAGGAGCACTTATGAGATTTACGTCAGTAACGGACTGCTCTCAAGACAGGTCGGGGGAAGCTTCCGGTTGTAATTAGCATTGGAAAATTGGGGCATTTAAGAAAATTATTAGACAATTTGTAGTATTAAAGGTTTTTCTATATATTTTTTTCTCTCTCTCTCTCTCTCTCTCTCTCTATATATATATATATATATATAAAACTTGATATTTTTTTCTTTACAATTTATTACAATACACCCTCTTTTTTAAGTAAAAAAAATAAAATGAAATATAATAAAAATAATATATATATATATAAGTGAAAAATTTAAGGGGGTCTGAATACTTTCTGTACCCACTGTGTGTGTGTGTATATATATATATATATATATATATATATATATATATATATATATATATATATATATATATATATATATATATATATATATATATATATATATATATATATATATATATATATATATATATATATATACAGTGGGTACAGAAAGTATTCAGACCCCCTTAAATTTTTCACTCTTTGTTATATTGCAGCCATTTGCTAAAATCATTTAAGTTCATTTTTTTCCTCATTAATGTACACACAGCACCCCATATTGACAGAAAAACACAGAATTGTTGACATTTTTGCAGATTTATTAAAAAAGAAAACTGAAATATCACATGGTCCTAAGTATTCAGACCCTTTGCTCAGTATTTAGTAGAAGCACCCTTTTGATCTAATACAGCCATGAGTCTTTTTGGGAAAGATGCAACAAGTTTTTCACTCCTGGATTTGGGGATCCTCTGCCATTCCTCCTTGCAGATCCTCTCCAGTTCTGTCAGGTTGGATGGTAAACGTTGGTGGACAGCCATTTTTAGGTCTCTCCAGAGATGCTCAATTGGATTTAAGTCAGGGCTCTGGCTGGTCCATTCAAGAACAGTCACGGAGTTGTTGTGAAGCCACTCCTTCATTATTTTAGCTGTGTGCTTAGGGTCATTGTTTTGTTGGAAGGTAAACCTTCAGGTTCTTCTTTACCTCTCTCACCAAGGCTCTTCTCCCCCGATAGCTCAGTTTGGCCAGACGGCCAGCTCTAGAAAGGGTTCTGGTCGTCCCAAACGTCTACCATTTAATTATTATGGAGGCCACTGCGCTCTTAGGAACCTTAAGTGCAGCAGAATTTTTTTTTGTAACCTTGGCCAGATCTGTGCCTTGCCACAATTCTGTCTCTGAGCTCTTCAGGCAGTTCCTTTGACCTCATGATTCTCATTTGCTCTGACATGCACTGTGAGCTGTAAGGTCTTATATAGACAGGTGTGTGGCTTTCCTAATCAAGTCCAATATAATCAGTATAATCAAACACAGCTGGACTCAAATGAAGGTGTAGAACCATCTCAAGGATGATCAGAAGAAATGGACAGCACCTGAGTTAAATATATGAGTGTCACAGCAAAGGGTCTGAATACTTAGGACCATGTGATATTTCAGTTTTTCTTTTTTAATAATTCTGCAAAAATGTCAATAATTCTGTGTTTTTCTGTCAATATGGGGTGCTGTGTGTACATTAATGAGGAAAAAAAAATGAACTTAAATGATTTTAGCAAATGGCTGCAATATAACAAAGAGTGAAAAATTTAAGGGGGTCTGAATACTTTCCGTACCCACTGTATATACACACACACACACACACACACACACATACACATACACACACACACACACACACACACAGGCATAACATTATAACCACCTTATTAATATTGGTTATTAACCCTAACCTTAACCCTAATATTGGTCCCCCCTTTTGCTGCCAAAACAGCCCTGACCGGTCAAGGCATGGACTCTACTAGACCCCTGAAGGTGTGCTGTGATAGCTGGCACCAAGATGTTAGCAGATCCTTTAAGTCCTGTATAATGTATTAATATAGGATTATGATGATAATATGATGATTATTAATGAGGTGTGGAGAAGGGGTAGGATTAAATAAACTAATGCTTCTTCCTACTCCTTTTCAGACATGTATAAGTTAATATTGTTTTGTTTTTGTTTTGTTTATTAGCTTTTATTGTATTATTTTTACATGGGTTTTTTTACATTATTATTTTTACATATTCGAAATAAAGTTTTTTTTTTTTCATTTCATTTCATAAGTTGAGAGGTAGGGCCTCCATGGATAGGACTTGTTGGTTCAGCATGTCCCACAGATTCTCGATTGGATTGAGATCTGGGAAAATTTGGAGGCCAAGTCAACACATCAAACTTGTTGTTGTGCTCCTCAAACCATGTCAAACTAACATCCACATGGATGGCAGGAACCAAGGTTTCCCAGCAGAACATTGCCCAAAGCATCACACTGCCTCCGCCAGCTTGCCTTCTTCCCATAGTGCATCCTGGTGCCATATGTTCCCCAGGTAAACAACGCATACGCACCCGGCCATCCACGTAATGTATAAGAAAATGTGATTCATCAGACCAGGCCACCTTCTTCTATTGCTCCGTGTTCCAGTTCTGATGCTCACGTGCCCACTGTTGGTGCTTTCGGCGGTGTACAGGGGTCAGCATGGGCATGCTGACTGGTCTGCGGCTATGCAGCTCCATACGCAACAAACTGTGATGCACTGTGCATTCTGACACCTTTCTATCAGAACCAGCATTAACTTCTTGAGCAATTTGAGCTACAGTAGCTCGTCTGTTGGATCAGACCACACAGGCCAGCCTTCACTCTCCATGTGCATCATTGAACCTTGGCCGCCCATGACCCTGTCGCCGGTTCACCACTGTTCCTTCCTTGGACCACTTTTGATAGATACTGACCACTGCAGACCGGGAACACCCCACAAGAGCTGCAGTTTTGGAGATGTTCTAGCCATCACAATTTGGCCTTTGTCAAACTCGCTCAAATCCTTATACTTGCCCATTTTTCCTCCTTCTAACACATCAACTTTGAGGACAAAATGTTCACTTGCTGCCTAATATATCCCAACCACTAACAGGTGCTGTGATGAAGAAATAATCAGTGTTATTCACTTCACCTGTCAGTGGTCATAATGTTATGCCTGTTCGGTGTGTGTGTATATACATTTATAAAAAAATTAACTATATAAAATTACAAAATTATAAAAAATTATATATATATATATATATATATATATATATATATATATATATATATATATATATATATATATATATATATATATACGTATGTAATTGTTATAATGTTACAATGATACAATTGTTATAATGATAGCAGACTTTAAGAAACTTGGCATTTATTTGAAATTATTAAGAAGATGACCTGAAGACAAATGAAGCCATGCAAACTGTTGCAGCCTACAAATATCTCAGCTGCTCTTTAAAGAAGCCTATTCTTACCAGCTAGTTTGGCACAACTGTGTAAAAATAATGGGACAAACAAACGTCTGTTGTGGATGAAGCAGTGTTTTGAATGCGGTCAAGCTTTGTTTAACGAGCTTCCTGAGAAGCTCATTTATCTCGGGACAGAACACTCCTGGAATTGTAACAAATAACATTTCAATGCCCTGTAAACAACAGGGTGCATGGCCAGAGCCACATCTGATTCGTGGAGCACTTCCCGGCAAGTCAGCCAAGAGGACGGCCGTGCGGTGGCTCTAGTTGGGTCGAGCGATGAGCAGCTGGACCGTGGCAGATTTTTTCACACACCCACACAACACACACACACAACAGCCACCAGCTAAAACACACAAACCCCACCCCAGACAGCTTGGAGAGATTACAGAATACAGTCCACATGGCCAAAACAAATGGTGCAGTTCCATCACAGTAGCCCATGTAACCGATATGTATTGGCTGACAGCAACAAGTGAATCCTACATCTGAGGCTGGATCAAGAAACTTGCACCACAGCTTGTTTTTCTTCATACTTTGTCACACAAAACAACTTTACTACACCAGGAGGATAAATTAACTATGTTGTACAAGAAGAAATGGACTGTTTCAGAGATGCGTGATTGCTTTTGACTCATTCAAAGAGATGTAAAACCTGTTCATGTTCACAGTTCATTAAACAAAAACAGTGATCCTTATCTGAGGTCATGAGAGAGAAACATCATTTACCTATTTGTAAATAAAAGGCACTAAATGTGACAATTTATGTCATGATTAAAGTTAGTTTATAGTATATTATAATTAAATGTAAAAATTGGCCATGTTCTGTAATTGATGTTTGTAAACTCATAGTTTTAATCATACACTAAATGTAGTTATATCACAGGGAACCGATCTTACTGATATAGATATTCTACAAACCTGATTCCAAAAAAGTTGGGACACTGTACAAATTGTGAATAAAAACAGAATGCAATGATGTGGAAGTTTCAAATTTCAATATTTTATTCAGAATACAACATAGATGACATATCAAATGTTTAAACTGAGAAAATTTATCATTTTAAGGGAAAAATACGTTGATTTTAAATTTCATGGCATCAACACATTGTCACAGACACGTCAGGTTCCACCTCACTCCCGTATCCACGCACTCAATCACCAGTCTACTAATCACCGCCACCTGCACATCATCACCGCAGTCATCAGCACACAGTTAAATACCACACACTCACACACACTCATCGTCCGGTCTCGTTTGTGTTACAACCAGTTGTACGCTTACCTTTAAGGACTCCAAAGTGATACTTACCTGTCTCCATTGTCTCCTTCGTCTCCATCGTCTTCGGATCTCCTCGTGTGCTTACCTGCCTGTGTGTGAGTGTGTTCGTCTGCCAGCTCCAGCGTCTCCCTCCAGTTCCATCTGCATCATAAAGAAAAGGACAGTATTACCTCTCATTCACCTTCAAGATCTTCACCTTCATCATTCTACCCACCTGTCTCACTGCTGATCATTACAATAAACTGTTACATTGCTTTAATTTCTGCCTCCGGTGTCTCTGTCATAACAGAAGACCGGACCATAACAACTATCGACCAGCATGAGCCATCACGACCCGTTTCAAGAGCTCGTGGACGCACTGCGACGAGCACTCACTCCACAACCACGTCACCGTCACCTGTATCCACCACCGCGGCTGCTTCCGCATCCACCATCACCGCTGCTTCTCCTATGTGCACCGCCAGTCCCATGGCCAAACCGGCGCCCTTCTCAGGATCGGCGGAGGACTGCAGCAGATTCCTCCTTCAGTGTGAGTTGGTCCTGGAGATGCAGCCGCACTTCTATCCCACCGACACGGCTAAAATAGCGTTCGTGATTTCTCAACTGCAGGGTAAGGCCCTCCAATGGGCGGATTCTCTCTGGACTCAGAAAGGACCAGTTATCAGATCCTATGCTGCTTTCGTTTCTCACTTCAGGGAAGTTTTCGGAAAACCCCTGACTGATTCTACCACTGGTGAGAAATTGTATAATTTAAAACAAGGTAACAATACTGTTAACGATTATGCCCTGCAGTTCCGAACGCTCGCCGCAACCAGCGGATGGAACGAACAAGCCCTCATCACCACCTTCCGACAAGGTCTGGAGCCCAACGTGCAGCTGCATCTCGCTGCATACGAGGACTCCATAGGACTCGAACGTTTCATCCAGCTCGCCATCCGAGTGGGTTCTCGTATGCAGTCGTGTCTCCGTGAGCACCAGGGCCAGCCACTAGCCAGCACTCTCCTCCGTCGGTCCGAACCCGTCAGCTCTCCAGAAACAGCCACCGAACCTATGCAAGTGGATAACTCCCGTTTGTCACCCACAGAAAGACAAAGAAGGCTGACCCTGAATCTGTGCTTGTATTGTGGATTACCTGGGCATGTCATCTCTGCATGCCCAACCCGTCCTCCTCAACCCGTGGTGAGTGCTATCATTCCCTCTATCCAGAACATGAAACCACTCACTACCATTGTAAACCTTACTGCTGCTGATGTTTCCATTCCAGTGGTGGCACTCCTCGATTCAGGGTCAGCAGGAAACTTCATCTCCGGCGCCCTCTGTCGACACCTCGGGATCAAGACCTTGCCGTCTCCGACTCACTATCAAATCAACTCCATCACGGGCAAACCCCTGAGCCGTAAGACGGTTCGCCGTGTCGCTGGACCCCTTCAATTACAAGTGGGTATCTTCCATCAAGAACTCATCCATCTGCTGGTTCTGGAGGAGTCCGCCGCTGACGTGGTTCTAGGGCGCCCGTGGCTGGAACTCCATCATCCCACCATCTCCTGGCGCACGGGCGAAGTCCTGAAGTGGGGCGACCACTGTTTCTCCAGCTGTTTTCCAGACCTTCCTGTTCCAAGATCTCCTCCATCCAAGAACCTCTCCATCAATGCTACCTCCATCGAGAGCCCTGTGGAAAAACGCTCCATCGACGTACCTCCCGATTACGCCCCCTTCAGCGACGTCTTCTGCCCGCAACGCGCCTCCAAGCTTCCTCCACACCGGCCATGGGACTGTGCAATTGATCTGTTACCGGGTGAGCCAGTGCCTAGGGGACGCATCTACCTCCTATCAGTGCCGGAGGAGAAGGCCATGGAGGAATACATCAAAGAGGCCCTTAACCAAGGATACATCCGCCCGTCTACTTCCCTTGCTGCTTCAAGCTTCTTCTTCGTGACCAAGAAGGACGGAGGCTTGAGGCCCTGCATCGATTACCGGTCACTGAACAAAATCACCGTCAAATTCCGGTACCCACTTCCCCTCGTCCCAGCGGCCCTGGAGCATCTCCGCGGTGCCACTGTGTTCACAAAGTTGGACCTCCGCAGTGCGTACAACCTCATCCGGATACGCGAGGGGGACGAGTGGAAGACCGCCTTCGTCACGCCCACCGGTCACTACGAATACCTCGTGATGCCGTATGGCCTGGTCAACGCCCCCTCCGTATTCCAGGATTTCATCCATGAGGTGCTCCGGGAGTTCCTCCACAAGTTTGTGTTGGTCTATATCGATGACATCCTGATTTACTCCCGGAGCTTGGCCGAACATCGCCACCACGTTGCGGAGGTCCTCCAACGCTTACGGCAATACCATCTGTTCCTGAAAGCAGAGAAGTGCTCATTCCACCAGCCCTCTGTCCACTTCCTGGGATATGTGATTGATCACAGTGGCATCCGGATGGACGAGGGGAAGGTATCTGCCATCCAGAACTGGCCAGCTCCAAGCACCATAAAAGAACTCCAACGATTCCTTGGTTTCTCCAATTTCTACCGTCGATTCATAAAGAACTACAGTACCATCGTCAGTCCACTCACCAACCTCCTCCGTAAGCAGCCCAAGTCTCTGTCCTGGTCCCAACCTGCCACCGAAGCTTTCGAGACGCTCAAGAAGGCCTTCACCACCGCTCCCCTCCTCGTCCACCCCAACCCGGACCTACCATTCGTCGTGGAGGTGGATGCCTCCACCACAGGAGTGGGAGCGGTCCTATCACAGCAGCAGGGGAATCCAAGTAGGCTCCATCCATGCGCCTTCTTCTCCCGCAAGCTCAACCCGGCGGAGGTGAACTATGACATCGGGGACCGTGAACTCTTGGCTGTAAAACTCGCCCTTGAGGAATGGAGGCATTGGTTGGAGGGGGCCAATCACCCTTTCCAAGTACTCACCGACCACAAGAACCTCGAATATCTGTAAGCCGCCAAACGACTCAGCCCTCGCCAAGCCCGATGGGCGTTATTCTTCTCAAGATTCCATTTCACCATCTCATACCGACCTGGCTCTAAAAACCTGAAAGCCGATGCTCTCTCTCGTCTCCACGCCCCGGAGGAAAAGAATGAAGAACCCGAAACCATCCTACCTGAATCCATTTTCGTCAGCCCCATCGAATGGTCAGAAGAGACCTTACCCTCCTCCAATGCCTCCCCACGCACTCCGCCGGGTTGTCCCCAGGGCTTGCGCTACATCACCAGGACACGACGCACTCCACTTCTGCACTCTGTTCACACTTCACTTGGCACTGGTCACCCGGGGGTCAATGAAACCCTCTCGCTGCTCAAACAGCGCTTCTGGTGGCCAAACATGGCCAACGATGTCAGGAGGTACGTGCAGGGCTGCAGGGAGTGCGCCATCTCCAAGAGCCCACGCCATCTTCCCACCGGCAAGCTCCATCCTCTGCCCGTTCCTGAGAGACCCTGGTCACACCTGGGAGTAGATTTTGTCACAGATCTCCCCGAGTCTGATGGTAACACCTGCATTCTGGTCGTCGTAGACCGCTTCTCTAAAGCCTGCCGTCTAATTCCCCTGGAGGGTCTACCAACAGCTATGGCCACAGCAGAATTAATGTTCAACCATGTCTTCCGCCACTACGGAATCCCCGAAGACATAGTCTCAGACAGAGGACCACAATTCGTCTCACGGGTATGGAAGGCTTTCTTCTCACTCCTGGGTGTGACCGTCAGTCTGTCGTCTGGATACCATCCTCAGTCGAACGGGCAGACGGAACGGAAGATCCAGGAGATTGGCCGCTTCCTGCGTACCTTCTGTCACGGCCACCAGGACTCCTGGAACCAGTACCTGGGCTGGGCCAAGTACGCCCAGAACTCCCTCCGCCAAGCCACAACAGGATTAACACCTTTCCAATGCGTGCTCGGCTTCCAGCCCCCACTGTTCCCCTGGGACGGGGAACCCTCCAACGTTCCTGCTGTCGACTACTGGTTCCGGGAGAGCGAGAGGGTATGGGACTCAGCTCACCACCAGCTGCAGAGAGCCCTGCGCAGGCGCAAGACGACAGCCGACCTTCGGCGCTCCCACGCTCCAAACTACCAACCGGGGCAGAAGGTCTGGCTGTCCACCAGAGACATCAAGATGCGCCTGCCCTGCAAGAAGCTGAGTCCCCGCTTCATTGGCCCGTTCACCATCCTCCAACAGATCAACCCTGTCACTTACCGGTTACAACTCCCAGCACAATATAAGAGAATTCACCCAACTTTCCATGTTTCACTATTAAATGCCTCACCACCCTTCTGTTCTTCCTCCCACAGAACCTGACGTGGCAGCCGTCGAGCCCCCCCTTCCACTCATTCTGGATGATGGAACAGCCTACGTTGTACGTGAGATTCTGGACTCCCGGCGCCGTGGTGGTCTTTTAGAGTATCTGGTGGACTGGGAGGGCTACGGTCCCGAAGAACGCTCATGGGTTCCCAAGAATGATATCCTTGATCCAGCTCTGTTACAGACCTTCCACACCAACCACCCAGACAGACCTGCCCCACGACCTCGAGGACGACCACCACGACGTCGGGGTCCACGGCCCTCTGGAGCGGGCCGTGGGAGGGGGGGTACTGTCACAGACACGTCAGGTTCCACCTCACTCCCGTATCCACGCACTCAATCACCAGTCTACTAATCACCGCCACCTGCACATCATCACCGCAGTCATCAGCACACAGTTAAATACCACACACTCACACACACTCATCGTCCGGTTTGTTTGTGTTACAACCAGTTGTACGCTTACCTTCAAGGACTCCAAAGTGATACTTACCTGTCTCCATTGTCTCCTTCGTCTCCATCGTCTTCGGATCTCCTCGTGTGCTTACCTGCCTGTGTGTGAGTGTGTTCGTCTGCCAGCTCCAGCGTCTCCCTCCAGTTCCATCTGCATCATAAAGAAAAGGACAGTATTACCTCTCATTCACCTTCAAGATCTTCACCTTCATCATTCTACCCACCTGTCTCACTGCTGATCATTACAATAAACTGTTACATTGCTTTCATTTCTGCCTCCGGTGTCTCTGTCATAACACACATCTCAAAAAAGTTGGGACAAGGCCATGTTTACCACTGTGTGGCATCCCCTCTTCTTTTTATAACAGTCTGCAAAAGGTCTGGGGACTGAGGAGACAAGTTGTTCATGTTTAGGAATAGGAATGTTGTCCCATTCTTGTCTTATACAGGCTTCTAGTTGCTCAACTGTCTTAGGTCTTCTTCTTGCATCTTCCTCTTTCTGATGCGCCAAATGTTTTCTGTGGGTGAAAGATCTGGACTGCAGGCTGGCCATTTCAGTACCCGGATCCTTCTTCTACGCAGCCATGATGTTGTAATTGATGCAGTATGTGGTCTGGCATTGTCATGTTGGAAAATGCAAGGTCTTCCCTGAAAGAGATGACTTCTGGATGGGAGCATATGTTGTTCTAGAGCTTGTATATACCTTTCAGCATTGATGGTGCCTTTCCAGATGTGTAAGCTGCCCATGCCACACGCACTCATGCAACCCCATACCATCAGAGATGCAGGCTTCTGAACTGAACGCTGATAACAACTTGGGTTGTCCTTGTCCTCTTTAGTCCGGATGACATGGCGTCCCAGTTTTCCAAAAAGAACTTCAAATTTTGATTTGTCTGACCACAGAACAGTTTTCCACTTTGCCACAGTCCATTTTAAATGAGCCTTGGCCCAGAGAAAATGCCTGCGCTTCTGGATCATGTTTAGAGATGGCTTCTTTTTTGACCGATAGAGTTTTAGCCGGCAACGGCGAATGGAACGGTGGATTGTGTTCACCGACAATGTTTTCTGGAAGTATTCCTGAGTCCATGTTGTGATTTCCATTACAGTAGCATTCCTGTATGTGATGCAGTGCCGTCTAAGGGCCCGAAGATCACGGGCATCCAGTATGGTTTTCCGGCCTTGACCCTTTACGCACAGAGATTGTTCCAGATTCTCTGAATCTTTGGATGATATTATGCACTGTAAATGATGATAACTTCAAACTCTTTGCAATTTTTCTCTGAGAAACTCCTTTCTGATATTGCTCCACTATTTTTCGCCACAGCATGTGATGTGGAAGTTTCACTCTGAGAGGCTCTTTTTATACCCAATCATGTTGCCAATTGACCTAATAAGTTGCAAATTGGTCCTCTACCTGTCCCAACTTTTTTGGAATGTGTAGCTCTCATGAAATCCAAAATGAGCCAATATTTGGCATGACATTTCAAAATGTCTCACTTTCAACATTGATATGTTATCTATATTCTATTGTGAATAAAATATAAGTTTATGAGATTTGTAAATTATTGCATTCCTTTTTTTATTCACAATTTGTACAGTGTCCCAACTTTTTTGGAATCGGGTTTGTACTGCAAAGTGATGATGTCACTGATCACTACCATGTAACGTGCATACTTCTGACATTTGTCATATTGCTCCATATTACTGCAGGTAGAATAATTATCCCAACCACTAAAGATAGATTCACAAAAACCTGCCTGATCTGTCTCAGCTGCTCAGTGAAAACACACAAATTAACTTAATGAAATGACTGGCAGAATGGGCACTATCTTCTCTAGTACATTAGAAACTGTTGCACCTATCAGATTAAAAAGGGATAGAGAGAAAAGCACCATGCTACAACAGTATTACTCACGCTCTCAATAGAGAAGCTGGTAACCTAGAGCCCAAATGGAAACAAACTCATTTCAAGGTCTTTAGAATTGTGTAAAAAAGACAGTATGTCCCACTATAAAAAGGCTCTAAAAGCTGCCAGGGCCGAGGATCTCTGCAAACTCATAGAAAATAATCAAAACAATCCAAGGGTTTTATTTAGTACAGTGGCTAAATTAACAAATAAACAGACGTCACCTGAACTGAATATTGCAACACAGTTTAGTAGTAATGACTGAGAAAATCGAAAGCATCAGAAATACAATTGTAAACGTACATCCTTTGGCACGTTTTATGATTCAGCTTCAATTATCGCCCCTCAAGAACAATTGCAGTGCTTTACAACTATAAAGGACAGGAAGAGCTAAATAAACGTATCATTGCATCTAAACCAACAACATGTTTATTAGATCCAATACCCACTAATTTACTGAAAGAGTTGTTACCTGTAGCAGAAAAGCTTCTTCTCAATTATTAAGATATTTATAAAAAAATTTCAGTCAGAATTAAGGCCCCATCATACCACAGAAACTATGCTCATTAAAAATACAAATGACTTCTAGCTTCTGACCAAAGCTGCATCTCAATACTAATTTTACTTGATCTTAGTGCTGTTTTCAATACTACAGATCATAATATACTCTTAGATCGATTACATTTATCTGATTTTATTCACATTAAGATGGTTTAGATCATCTGATGGTTACCATGTTGTTTATTTAAAAGGTGAATTATCCAAGTTAACGTCAGTAAATTATGGAGTTCCGCAAGGGTCTGTTTTAGGCCCTTTGCTATTATCAATATACATACACGTCCAGATGAAATCAGTAAATTTCCAAGTTGACAGAGTTTGTAAAAGATATAAAATATTGGATGACTAGTCATTTTCTTCTATTAAATTTGGATAAGGTTGAGGAATTACTTATTGGACCAAAAATGTACAAACTTGGTCTTATATCAGATCAAATCATATTATCTCTTGCTTGAAAAATTATGAACAGCGGATACACTAATTATTATCCATTTGCTTTATGTTTCTACCTTGGGATGAAATATTGAAAGATTCAATTTCAAAAGTAATCAAACGTGGGATGTACAAAAAACAACAACAACAACAACAAAAAAAATCAGGTCTTATCTTGAGACTACCACTTCTTAAGCTGAAAAAAAGTTGTTTCTATGCAACACTTATTTACTTTCCTTTTTTACATTTATGTTTCAAGAAAATAATGATAATCTTGGAGATAAAGTATATGTGTAAACCAAATAGTGCTGCTGTATTAAACCCTGAATTCATTTTGTTCAATGTGAATTTAATTCATTTAATTTCTGTTACCGAGCGTAATGGAAGAATGACAGTTGGCTTATTGCTGAATTTGGTAAAACATCTCTATGCTCTGACTGACTTTATTGAGGTTGGAGAGCTGTTCGGTCGCCCAGAGATGGGAAGCTGCCAGTAATGGACAGTTGCAGATGCCAAATTGAGGAAGTGAAAGTGCTGGTACCCCCTCCTCTCTCTCTCTCTCCTAAGAACCACAAACCCTCACACTGAATGTATATGAACACACACTCACATACACACACACACACACACACACTTAACCTCAACGTTAACCTCAACAATGCTCTAACCCCTCACCCTACATTTTAAACTACCTTTTAATATAGACTACCATTCAAATGTTTGGGGTCGGTATGATATCATAATGCTCTTGAAAGAAGTCTCTTATGCTCAACAAGGTTGCATTTATTTGATCAAAAAATACTGTAGTGTAATATTATTACAATTTAAAATAACTGTTTTCTCTTTTAATATATTTTAAAACGTTTGTATTCCTGTGGCGGTAAAGTGGACTTTTTTTAGCAGCTATTACTCCAGTCTTCAGTGTCACATGATGCTTCAGAAATCAAATATGCTGATTTGGTGCTTTCTTGTCACAGATGAAACAGCTGTGAGGCTTAATATTTATGTTTTGCATATTTGTATATAGTAGATATACACAATGTGCAGTGCTGTGGGTTCCCAGAGCCAGAATTGAACTGTTATACTGCATCTGTGCACATAAACAAATTAATTTATAACACTTTATGAACCATACTGAAGATATGTGAATGTCAGTTTTCCATGTAGGCTAAAAATATCTCTAATAAAAGTTAAATATACATCCATACATTTGGACTAGACCTCAACTATACAGTATATAGGAATTATTTAATATGCATGCAGCATCTCATTACATCTATTTTTATGTTCACTCTCTCTGTTTTTGTTTTTATTATTATTATTATTAAAGCAGGTGAAAGTTAATGTTATCCTTCATATTTTCTCTTTATCTTTATTTGTTTCCGCACCTAACAATCACATACATTTTAACCAATGAAACTAGCAGGCTGTTTTCCACAGGCAACATAATCATTTGTATATTGTTGCTGAGGTTACAGCTGTCTTTCATGTTAAAGTGCCTTAAAAACACATTGATATGTATTTCTGCACTGATTTTTCATACAATTAAAGGGACAGTTCACCAATTTTTCAGTGTTATTTGCACATAAACGTTCTTCAAAACATATTATTTTGTGTTCCACCAATGAAAATCTTACAGGTATGAAACAACATGAGGGTAAGTAAACGATGACAATATTAATTTTTGGGTGAATTATAAAGGATAAAATAGTGCCTAATGATACAACTTGCACGTTTCTTTGTCTACTCATTTAGAGGCTCTTTCTCTTCAGGGGAAGTGAGACAGGAAGTATGAATTCTGAGGAGGCGGCACTGAATGAGTGAATGCCATCACTTCCTGAATGAGTTGGCTTTCAAATGTCTGTAGGGTAGAAAAAAAAAATAGACAAAACAGAACAAAATAAAACAAAATAAAAAAAAGCCCTGTGTGTTGTCATAGGATGATGCCAATAAACCCTGCAAATGCAAACTTGTAGGAAATACAGGGAAGTGTATTGCAAAATCTTTTGACCGCTGGGCACCGCATCCAAGGGGATTTCCATCGGAGCTTCTGCAAATATTACAGAACACTATATTTAGAAACTTAACACTTATTCTGAGAACAGAATATGCTTCCATAGTATTTCTTGCCTTAATATACTATTCTGAGAACCTGACATGAAATATTTTGTATAGACATTCATTGTAAAGCCCTATTAGTGAATAACTCCTACACTGAAAGGAAGTTTTATCTCGACACAAATTGACCTAATGCTGTATTTTGTATTACTCTAGTTACAGAGTAAACAGTAACCCGTCTCTCTCCTTCAGAATAAAACGTGGGGTGTGAACTTCCCCTGACAGAATGAGGGCATAGAGACATCCAGGGAATTAAGGTGTTGCTCAAGCACAATTATATAATTATACATTTCCTTTGTTGTTGCCATATTAGACAAAATTTACCAACAATTGCTGTAAATGAGGCCTTTCTTTGAAGTTATAAGACAATTACACACACAACATAAAAGTAGGATTTCAAGATCTCGGAGACTGAAGCCTTTGTTTAAAGATTACATCTTGTCACTACAGAAGCAGAGATTTGACTGAGCCGAACAAATGCGTGTTCCTTTCTCTCCAGCATGATATAAACATCAGAGCTGTGAAAGTTCTGCTGGAATTCATTTATTCAGAAATAGGTTTGATGAACTTTACGCCCCATCACAATGCCAATAGATTCTTATCTAAAATGATGCCATAGAGGCATAGTGGAGAGAAAACTTGCACTGAAATAGTACTTAAAGACTCATTTTGTTAAGACATGCACCAATAAACTTCCAGCGTGGCATGAACATGTTGCAAAGTGTAGAAACAATTGTGTGTAATTGCAAGGCAAGCAACCCCCTTGAATTCACAACTTGGAAAAATTCATGTTTAATGCCAGCTGAACGTCAGATTCATGGGACCGTACAGACATGGTGAAGTGTTTTTTTTTTTTTTTTTCTTTCATACAAACAATCGAATGTACGGATGTGAGTGGGTGTCTATCAGCACAAATACAGACATTTTTGAAACATATGGACATTCTTGCAATATTGTTTCCAGTAGTGTAAAGTATTTGAGTAAATGCAATTAGTTACTGTACTTAAAGGATTAGTCCACTTTCAAATAAAATTTTCCTGATAATTTACTACCCCCCATGTCATCCAAGATGTCCATGTCCTTCTTTCTTAAGTTGAAAAGAAATTAAGGTTTTTGATGAAAACATTCCAGGATTATTCTCCTTATAGTGGACTTCAATGGCCTCCAAAAGGTTGAAGGTCAAAATTACAGTTTCAGTGCAGCTTCAAAGGGCTTTAAACGATACCAGACGAGGAATAAGGGTCTTATCTAGCGAAACTATCAGCCATTTAAAAAAAAAAAAAAAATGTATATGCTTTATATAAACAAATGATCGCCTTCCAAGTGATTCCGCCAAAACCGAACTTTAGTATTCTTCAAAAAGCTTACGCTGTATGTCCTACGCCTTCCCTATTCTACTTACAGAAGGAATGCAGCGCCAGTTCCATTTTTTCTGTAAGTTGAATAGGGAAGGCGCATGACATACAGCGTATAAGATTTTTGAAGAATACAAAAGTGCGGTTTTGGCAGAACCACTTGGAAGGCGATCATTTGTTTATATAAGGCATATACATTTACATTTTTTTCAAAAATAACCGATAGTCTCGCTAGATAAGACCCTTATTCCTCGTCTGGTATCGATTAAAGCCCTTTGAAGCTGCTCTGAAACTATAATTTTGACCTTCAACCATTTGGAGGCCATTGAAGTCCATTATAAGGAGAATAATCCTGGAAATTTTTCATCAAAAACCTTAATTTCTTTTCAACTGAAGAAAGAAAGAAAGACATGGACATCTTGGATGACATGGGGGTGAGTAAATTATCAGCAAGTAGGCTTTGAATATTTAATATTACCTAACATTATTTTATTTATTCGTTATATTATATAAGAGACCTTTCTGAAGGATATATGTTTACAAATACCCTTTTTGAGCACTTGAGCTGAACTGAGACGTTTAAAAACTTTTGAACAGGATGAAGAAGTCCAAATTTTTCTTATTTTGTTGATTTTTTTTATTTTTTATTTAGTACTTCCCTTCGGAAGCAACAGAAGATACTTGCATGTTTCCTGGAAGACAAATTAAGTACAATTTACCTTGATCTTTAAATTCAAAAAGTTTTCACCTCCCAACTCTTAATGCATCGTGTTTCCTTCTGGAGCATCAGAGAATGTTTGAACTTTTTTAATAGTTGTGTTTGAGTCCCTCAGTTGTCCTCGGTGTGAAACGATGAATCTCAAAATCCTACAGTCACTGCTGCAAAGGGATCAAATATGCAAAAAATCCTTGAAAACTGAAAAACCTGCAGGACCTGGAGGATTTTTCTGAAGAACAGAGCTCAGTTTAACTGCTCAGAACAAACAAGAGACTCATGAACAATCATCACAAAACATAAAAACAGTCATAGATCATCCAGGTAACCACACACAGTATTAAGAATCAAGGGTTCCCAAACTTTTGAATTGAGATATTTTAATAAATGCAGCTACTTTTTTGTCTTGTGGATTATATGTAAACATCTTTTATGTAAAATATCTTACTCAGGACAGTACTAAATAAAAAATAACATGCATTTTGTATGATCTCTCTTATTTTGTTAAAATTATTCACATTTTAATAGATTCTGCAAGGGGTTCCCAAACTTTCGCATACCACTGTACATATTTATAATAATTTACACTTCACTCCTTTCTTTTTTAAAATGTAAATAAATAAATAATAGCTTACTAACTTGGAGGGAGTGGCTTCAAAGAATCAGGAAGTCAAACCGGCTGTTCAAATGACAATGGAAACAGCGGTGTAGAATAAAGGTAAAAAATATGAAAAATACGGCGTATTTTTAAAAACTAAGCATTAAGACATGTTAAACTGTGCCCAATAAACACAATCAAGCCTAGAAAAAGAAAGAAAAAAAAAAAAAAAACAGTGAACCACCCTTTTAAACAGCTTTACAGCATTTAACTGCACTTTTTATAAAATAAGCTTCACATTTCTACATTTTTAAATATGTAAAAATGGCCCCCTATGTTTTTCTGTTGTAACTTTTTTTTTTTTTTGGCAATCTATATTATACCACAAATGCTGTCAAATGAGCTTAACTTGTATTAAACCGTAATTATTCCTTTAACTATCTTTTACATAAAATCACATTCTCTTATTGAGGGAATTAAATAGGCCTGCAAATCTATGGCAAGTCTTTGCAAATATTCAATTATGTCTATGAAGGTTTCATTCAACTTTCCGGGTATTTATTAGACCTTAAAAACATTTCCCAACCATCCAAATGACTTATTAATTGATACAGCTACTTAATATATGTGCTGAAATGCTTTCAATTGACTCAAGTGGCTAATTTGTGTGTGTGTGTGAGTGTGTACCGTAATCTGAAAAAGACCTGAAAATCCTACCTGAATGGGCAAATCTGGGGTCCTTATATCAAACAAACTCTTTTTATCTCCAAGGAACCTCACAAGGTAGCTATCTGCAACCCACAGTGTGCAGGTCTTATTATTTCTGTTTCATTATAGTGAGCAAATTAAATATCAGGGCCAGAAACAGGAGTCGTGTAGTCTTTTAATTATGTCTAATAAATCTAACTCCCTAATTGCCCCTGGGGAAAAGAAGGACTGCTGGGTAATGGAGGGGCCTGGAATGGCACTTTGCTATTTGTTATTCTACCTTCCTAGATTAAGCAGACAGACAAAAAGTGGGTGATTGTCAAGGCGTGCACCGTGTTTGTTTACGTCCTTGTAGCTGGAGGGTACTACCATTCTAATGAACATCGAGAAAACGCATGCTAATTGGACGTGTTTACTTAATACTGAAGCGTGATGATATTGCCGTCTATTGTGCAGTTGAGAGAGATTTGTGTATTCTTTACTGTTTGAAAATAAGTTAGTAAGTCTTCATTAAGGGCATATCCACATCTGTTCTATTAATGTGGGAGCTGCTGTTAATAGTTCCTGATGCTCACATGGGTATAAACAGGGAAAGACACTGAGTCAAGATAATTATGTTGTGGTAAAGATTCTGTCGGCTTCAATATATGTCACTATGAATTAAATAGTCATTTGTTTATTGAGTGACTTCTGCGCTCCTGCTTAGAACAAGTCTGATGAAGTCCTCAATGTTTGTAACTAAAGCGGACACAAGTTCAACTCGTTTGAAAGTAAAAAGGCAAACTAGGTACCCTATTGTGACACACAAGAACACACAGACAATGTCAAAATAATCCTGGCAAGTATATATATAAAAAATAAAGATTCATTGACAGGATTGAGGGGATTCATTGAACTTCCTTTCCATTATATCACTGACCACAAAGTTCCTTGTCTCAGAGTCTGTCTGAGAGATGTACTCTTTTGACTCACAGGGCCATTCGTCTATGTGTGTGCTTGTCTACGTACATATCAATGTTGTATAGTCAGACACAATAGACCCGAGGCCTTCGCTAGTGGCTATAGAACGGGCCTGTTACTCACTGGTGTCAATGAATCACAATGACTGTACACGTGGTGTGGTTTTAGGTAGGAAAAGAGGAATGGTTTTGGCAAGGCAATATTGAACAGGGTGTCCTTGAGGTGCCTGCTTGCAGAGACCTAAAGTTTTCTGGCTTTAAGTCCCTTTCTGCTAGTTTTGAAACCATGCAAGTATACCTTCTAAAAGTGTACAATTATTTTTAGCAAAACTTTTAGCTGTTTTCTTTAATAATATTTAAATTCCATAAATCATTAACAAACATTATAAAACACTTAACAGATCATTAGTTAATATATTCACATAGCTGGAAATAAGAGATAATGTGCTTGTTAATGTTTACTAATGAACTTATTAAACATTGCATATTGATTAACAGTTCATTATTTAATGTAAATTGAAATGCTTACAAATTTCAATTCATATGATCATACAGTTTATAAAAAGTCTACAAATTATTTTAAAAGAAATTATACAATGATTAAACGCTTATTTGTTACATATGTTGTACATTTGAATGCTAAATGTCTTTTTACATTTAAACGTGGTGAAAGAAAATAGTTTAAAATTAGTAATTTTAAGCACTTCACACAAACTAATCAAGTTACCATATTATTCAGTAACTGTTAATCATTATGTAATGTCAGACTGATAAGCCAAAGATTGTGGGTTCGATTTTCAATACTGGCAGGAAATGACTGAGTTGCCCTTGAGCAAGGCTGCCAACCCCCAGTCACTCCCCGGGTGCCACAGCAAAAAAAAAAAAAAAAAAAAAAAAATCACTACTCTCCACTCTTAATGTGTTGGATGGGTTAAATGCAGAGGACAAATTCCAAGTATGGGTTACCATAATTGGCCTTCACATGTCACTTTCACTTTCACTTAAAGTGTTCCCTAAAACTTCCTGTTTCAATAAGAAATACATCAAAAAAAGGAAAGAAAACTTACTGTTAAGTGACTTCATGGGGTTTTCAATGAATATACACAGAAAAGTAAAAAAAAAAAAAAAAAAAGTGTTAATTTTCTACACTACAAATGACTCATGAAAGTTGGACACCACATGGGCTCAAATTATTATAAGACCGCTAAAGTTTGTAGTCAAGAGCAAATCATGATTCTGAGAAAGTGAACGCAATAGACTAATTATTTCCTCCGGAGCTAATTTCCTTTCAGGTTTCCCTAAAGCCATAAACAAATTTTTTATATATTAATTTCCTCCAAAAATCATGGGTCTTCCGGGCCTATTAACCAACCCTGTGGAGTCCAATGAGTGAAAATATTTTTTTATGAAAACCGCAAACCCCTTATGGTCTAGCTTCCCCAATACCTCAGAGACTTTACAATAGATACATGAAACAAAGAAAGGAAGATAAAAATTTGGAAAAGGTCCGCAGGGTCACCTTTTAAGAAATTGAATGGACAATAAACAGCACGTTTCATGTTGTGTTTGCAGGAAGGCAAATTTCTAATGGTCAACAATTACTCAGAGGAATAAAATAAATAAATAAATAAATAAATAAACTATTTTATAAACATGTCAGCACTTTTTATGGCATTAGTTAACTTCTTACAAAGTTGTTTTGCTTGCATAATGTTAGGAAAATAGCTGAAAATTAGACGGTGTTTTGAGGCTGTTTACACGACACCGTTTTCAACTAAAAACTGAAAACTTTTTATGCGTTTTAGCCGTTCATTTACACAACAATGGACTTTTGGGAACCTGAAAAGCAATCTTTTGAAAACGGTTTGAAAATGCAAGTTTTTCAAAACGATAATATTATTGTCCCTGTGTAAAAAAAACTAAAAAAATCCCTTGAATTTGTGAAAACGGTGACATCATGCGCATGTATATTACATACTAATATAATGTAATGTAATGTAATACAATAATCAAATCTTTTTGATGTTGTTATCTGTATGCGAAAAACGCAAAATTTTCAGTTTTTAATACCCTAAGACAGTACATCATACACATTTTCTACTACTTGATATGTTTATTTAAATGTTTTAAAACTTTTATTTCACATTTAGTCTTATTGTTTTTAACTTGTGGGCAGTTGTGGCCTAATGGTTAGAGAGTCAGTAACCTAAAGGTTGAAAGTTCGAGTCCCAGTACTGGCAGGAAATGTAGTTGGGGGAAGTGCATGAACAGCACTCTTATTAACCACAACCTGAGCAAGTCAGCTAACCCCCAATCACTCCCCGGACACCGCAGCAAAAATGGCTGCCCACTGCTCTGGGTGTGTGTTCAATACTCACTGCTGTGTGTGTGCACTTGGATGGATGAAATGCAGAAGTTCTGAGGATGGGACACCATACTTGGCTACAGTTCACTTTCATTTAATTAGAAGATATTTCAATAAATTGTATAATTATATATATATATATATATATATATATATATATATATATATATATATATATATATATATATATATATATGTTAAATGAAAACTATGAAGGGAACAGAAGTACATTTAAAATAGGCTTCTCATGTAATTTCACAACCTAAAGCCCTGCCTACTTCAGGATTTATCCAAATACAGATACAAATAATTTTGTTACAGATACAGTAAAAAATAGTGGCTCCACTGCACAACTCTAGTATTCAGTCAATTATTTGAGCAGGTAAATGAATCATTCAGAAGCAATTAGGCAGGGTCTCTTCTGAACAAGAAGAGGCTGTACATGTATTATTTATTATCTAAATACTACGCAGAGTAGCCACTTCTTTCTCATTCATATGGAAATCTGTGTTTTGATCATGTTTTGTCTATTCATATCATTGCTTCTAACTGACTGATTCCAAACAAAACTTAAACCTGTTGTTGTATTGGTCATGTGAAAGGGATGTATAAGACATTGTTGCACAATACGAAGATGACAGGTGTCTCGTTTGAGCCAATTAAAAAGGTCCTATCCATAGTCTAACCTAATAAAGGTCAGGAGTTAATACTGGTTGTACTATATCCCTACCAAGATCTACAGGTTAAATAGTTACGCTATGACCCTGTAGTGATCGGAGCTGTGTTTGTTGTGCGTCGTGAGTTTCGTGATAACTGAGATGGAAAGTAAACACATAATTCACGTGACTGAAAGTACAAAAAGTGGGGCTATGAGACGAAATCTCCTATGACGACTTTCGGTATTACATATCATCGAGGCTGAGAAAAGAACACAACCCTGTAGACAACAGGTAAATGCCGTTATCACTGTTTTCCATGTTCGTGAAGTAAATATGTTTACACTGCTTTTTTAAAACGCCGGGTACTGGTGTTTCACATGCGTTTGACCAATCAACATACACTTACATCACTGATAGTTCCTATAGCGCTGGTTTAGACCCTACTCTGAAGTAGGAGCTAATTTAGTTCCCCCAAAAGGAGTTCCTAGAACTTAAATCATTTCTAGTTCCTGAGGTGTGAACACGACAAATTCCGGGTACTTCAGCCAATAGTTCTAGGAACTATGAAAAGGTTCGAAAGCCCTTTAATTTTTCTCATGCTTCCTCTGTTGCTCCATTTCTGTATGGTTTTCTTTCTTCTGTAGAGCACCAACTGAGACATTAGGAAGATAGTTAATGCTGTTCTTTTCCATACAGTGAAAGTGAACGGTGACCAGAGCCTATCAAGCTCCAAAAATAACAAAAAGCAACATTAAAAAAAAAAAAAAAAGTAGTCCATATAACTTGTATAACTTGTAATCCAAGTCTTGTGAATCCATATGATACATTTGTGTGAGGAAAAGACCCTTATTAACTCTAAGGCATATTCTCATAAATTATCATAATGAATTAACTATATAGGAGAATTCATGAATAACAAATAAATTTTAGCCTGTTCCTCACACAACTCAATGGTATGGCTTCAAATGATTAAGGGTGAGATTTACTAACAGCTTGTGCCAGCGCAAACTTTCTTTTGGTGCTAAAAAACTACTGTCAGGATTTACTAAATACATGCAGTGAAAAAGTAGCGCTGAAAAGGCATGGACACAGATATTTTTGAGGCTGACCTTATTGCATAAGCATTTGTAGGAGTTTCCCTTTCAGACGCAAACTTTTTGGGAGGAGAGTATTTGAATTTGCTCCATTATTTATCACCCACAAAAAAAGAATGTCTTAGACCAAACGCTAATTTGCGCTGCTCTTTGTATATTGTGTTGGTCATTATGGAAATGATCCAGTTGTGGCTGTGTTCTTTAATTTGTGTGTCGTTAGTAGATCATGCGCAGAACTTTCCACTCCCATCTGTGCTTTTTTGGAATTGCACTCTCAAAGCTAATTTGCCCTGTTTAGTAAATCTGGTCCTTATAGCGCAAAACTAGCACTATATGGGTGCCCACTAATAGTTGTCTAGACGTTAGTCAAAATTTGGTCGACTAAATGTTAATTGGTCGGTTTGTCGCAGAAAAAAATTCCACAGGAAGTGGCAAAGTTGTTAACGGCAGCTTGTCCATGCGGTAATTATGTCGGGCAGGAAATCCAAAGTGTAGGGTCATTTCGAGACGGTAAACAATGACCCCAAAAAAGTGATGTGCACACTCTGCAGGCAAACGTTTGCCTATCATTCAATGACCTCAAACACTTATCATTTCACTGCAAAAAAAATGCTGTTCTTACTTAGAATTTTTGTCTTGTTTCTAGTCAAAATATCTTAAAGTTCTTAAATCAAGAAGCATTTTCTTGACAGGTAAAAATTATTTTCTTGTTTTCAGAAAAAAAAAGTCAAAATTAAGTGAGTTTTTCCTTAAAACAAGCAAAATAATCTGCCAATGGGGTAAGCAAAATAATCTTAATCCAAACTGAAAACAAGATTATATGGCTTATTTTTGGTTTGATATAAGATTTTTTTGCTTACCCCACTGGCAGATTATTTTGCTTGTTTTAAGGAAAAACTCATTAAATTGACTTTTTTTTTTTCTGAAAACAAGAAAATAATTTTTACTTGTCAAGAAAATGCTTCTTGATTTAAGAACTTTAAGATATTTTGACTAGAAACAAGACAAAAACTGACAAAAAAATGTTAGCCACTTTACATTCACTCTAACATTAATGTTAAAGGTGTTTTTAGGCCAAAACATTTTTTTGTCACATACAGCAAACATCTCCTCACTATCCGCTAGCTGCCTGTCCCCTGAACACACTGTAAAAAAAAAACGCGGTCTCTGTAGTCGCCACAAGCTCCGAAAACGGCAATAAAAACAAACTGGTCCAGCCTGGACCACGAAACATAATAAACACGCTCCAGCCAATAACCGACTAGAATGATTTTAAATGCGCGTTCATGACTGTTTCAGGAAGCACGGAGGGGAGGGGGAGGAGGAGGAGGAGGGAGGGTCTAGCTAGCCTCTGTTTTGTTTGACAACACTTCGAACGTCAACAGGAAGTTACTCCACCCAGGATCGCTTAGAGCACCTTAAACCTAGATAAATGTGCACTTTTATTGAGTGTGTGGAGTGTAGAAACTAAGTTAGTACTGTGCATACTGCATGACGTTTAACGTGCATTTCTATCTATAGGCGCATCGACCATACTGCGGAAGTCAGTGTCATCTTTGCAGCAAACAATTTTAGTTTATTAATAAATGATTAAAATGTTTAGACAGTCTCCTTGCTGTTCTGACACATTCATAATCATTACTTTTGCCGGTGTCACGGCAGCTCGCTTTATGAGTGCGCTTGAGCTTTTAATTCATATTTTATAGGCTCATTAATATGGTTTAGTATATCTCTATAATGTAGAACAATGTTAGCAATGTTAAATATAACATTCTTTCTTAGTCCTGAAACTGAAACCATTTTCTGGTGCCTAGTTCAGACTAGTCAACTAATGGCTTCAATGAATAACAACCAGTTGACTAGGAAAATCTTTGGTCGTGGCAACCCTACAAAACTCATATGGACTATGTTCATGCTTTTTGCGTACTTGGTCACTTTTTCGCTTTCATTTTATGGAAAAGAGCAGTGTGAACAACCAACTTAATATCTCCTCTTGTATTTGGTATAAAAATGTTTCTTGAGCACCAAAACAGCATATTAGAATGATTTCTGAAGGAACATGTGACACTGAAGACTGGCATAATGGCTGCTGAAAATTCAGCTTTGCCATTACAGGAATAAATTACATTTTAAAATATATTCAAATAGAAAACTACTACACGAATGCATATAAATACAGCCTTGGTGAGCATAACAGACCTTTTTCACAAATATATTTTTTAAAAAAATCATCTTTTAAATGGTTGTGTATACAGGTTTCAAACATAAGGATGAGTAAATTATGACAGAATTTTAATCTTAGGATGAACTATCCTTTACAGCACACATACATGGGGTTGTCAAACCTTACTTTGACCCTGTAGTGGTATCCTGATGGCTGCTGCACATTTGAAGGTCGGTCCCAGGATCCCCCCGTACCTGTTAAAACAAACCGGGCCTCTGCTCTACAGGCCTTTCAGCGTCCAGAGCTTTGCGAACACTCAAAACATTCAGAGTCACCAAGCGTGGCCCCGGCCACACTCTTTAAACACTTGTTAAACTTACACTTTTTTCTGCAAAGTCAACAGCTTCCAATCACCCTGCAGAGAAGGTTCCTACTGCTTTGCAACACTGCAGAGAGATGAAAGAGGAGAGCACGGCCAGAATAGAAGCTGTCCCTCTGCTTGCTCTCCTCTCATGAAGGGCCTGATTGAGAGACGGATGACAAACCCATCCAACCGTGCCAACCACCACGCCCCCGAGCGAGTCCAAAAGCCCCAAACTAGACAGCAGAGACTAAGGATCACAGTTACATTCCTATTACCTGTGAAGTTTTGGCAGCACCATGCACTCCAAATGGAAACGCTGGGCAAATAAAACGGGCCAAAGCTGTCTGCACTCTCTCCCCGCAGATGGATGGTGAAAGGCAACTCAAGCAGGGCTTAGACAACTGTGGCCTCCAACCTTCTCTGGAAAGTGTGGTCTGAGGAGTTTCCATTGTTTTAGTGAAGGGGGAAAAGGAAGACCACCGGTGGAGGTGTCCATATGGATTATCATGAGCTCTCTTAGCCTGTGAGCTTCTGCAGGCGCCACGGCAAGGCATGGAATAACTCTCTATGTTGGCAGTGGTGGTCGAGAGCCAGGACGGAGAAGAGCCAAACTGGACTTCCCAGGGATGATTGCATTGCCATTTCATTGAATCAGAGAAAGCCCCTTTCCAGCTCCATTTACTGTGCTAGAAAAACATACCAACTACTTGACCTTAAAAACATTAATGACCAGTTCCACCTTTGCAACTGTTGCCATCCGCCAAATTATCATACAAGTTCTACACATTTCTAATCAATTTTCTAATGTAAGTCTATGACCTAGGTGTTTGTTTAATTCAAAATTACACTGTTATTGATAAGGCACAATAGTGACACAAAGTGGTTAAAGATGATACAATCAGACTTGAGAAGTTCATGCTGTGGATTAAACTATGGCTGTGTTAAAAATTGCAATTTTGTCTGTCTGAATCCACAGTGGACGTTATTGAGTGCACTCATTCAATACCATAATGCACAGCAATAATGAGTGTACAACCAATGTACATTTAACGGCTAGAGAATATCCATAATGCACTGTGAGGGTCGCGTCAAATTAATTCCCGCGTCATGGCAGAAGATGGCGCCCGCGGTTGAATCATCTATCCATCCATTTTCCAAAATGCTGGTCCAATGTGGGTACAGTGTAATATCGTACAGGTATACATTCCTTTTTTAATTGATTATTAAATTGTTTAATTAAGGTTTATACATTATTTCCATGGCATAGTTCAAGATAAATCTTTTCACTACTGCCAGTTTGATAAGTTTTAAATGATTATTAAACAGCAAGAACAAACTACGCAAAAGCAGCAGTCAGAGTCTGAATTTGCTCACTTGTTTTCATTCACTTCTTTAAGTGGACTATATTTGATGACTAATGTAGGGAATAGTGAATAAGGGTATAGGGGGTGATTTCGAACACAGCCGATGTGTCAGCCCTCATTCCCATATGAACATATATAACATTAGTAATAACACTTACATTTGCTACGATGTCAATTTATGTAACAAACTTAAAAATAAACATTATATTTATATATATACATTAATGCAGTATAGCTTAAAAAATTCACAGTACCATTGAATGTGTTGCAGAAAAGGAATAGAGCAAAAATGAAGAGTTCGGTGTGACAGACATAGGTATTCAACTTAAGTCCAAAAAGCGTTTACTTCTGCGACGTAGTACACATGACGTTCTACACAAGGACATGACATAATACGCGTTGTGGCGTAGTGTAGAACGTCATGGCATTTTACTTCATAACGTTTTAAATAAGGATTCTTGTCTCGCTCAAACACATCGATTCACTTCAGAAGGCCTTTATTAACCCCCTGGAGTCGTATGGATTAATTTTTTTATGGATGGATGCATTTTTTTTTTTTTTTTTTGTCTTCAGAATTTGGCCAGCCATAAACAACCATTATAAACCTTGGAGGACAAAGGATATTTTTAATTATAAAACGATTAATTCTTGTCTTTGATTCTGATTGGTCAATAGCTGTGTTTTATTCAGGATAAAAATTGACTATGACCACTTCAGGTGACCACTTCTGTGTATCACTACACAACACCCTTAGCAACGTAAACTGTATGTTCTCAATTGATATTGTTCATTGAAGATTACTGTATTATGTAGAAGAGTATTGTGAGAAATAGATCGAGTGAGCGAGTTTATTACCTACATTCAGATTTAGCATTTTCCTTCAGGTCAGTCCTATGTTCATAATACAAAATCTGTTTAAATGTCCGATGTATTGTCTTTTGAACAGTTAAGGGGTTTTCCCGTGACTGACAGTGCTAGTCAAAGCATTTGTCAGTTGCGTCTTGTTCAGTTCAATTCAATTCAGAAACAATTCAGTCTTTTCAATATAAAAGTCTTCGCTGCTGACTGACACACTTATAAAGACAGTCTTTGCTGCCATCTAATGGCGTAATAATGTAACTTCTGTTACTGTTCACAGTCAGGGACTATTTTTTCGGGCGGAAGGAAAGCTTTTAGTAAGCGTTTACTTCATGAAAGTTGCATTGTTACATTTTTTTGTCTTTAATATTTGTATTGTGTGGTAACCGTTTTAAAAAAGCAATAAGGTACTTGAGGCTAGTGCTGTATCGTGAATAAGTCACAGCTGAAGGGGATGCCTAACTTATTCACGATACAGCACAGCCTCTCTTACCTTATTGCTTACATATATCTCCAAATGTGTTGGTCTGAAAGAAGATAGTCATATTCACCTATAGGATGGCTTGAGGGTGAGTAAATCATGGGTTAATTTTCATTTTTGGGTGAACTATTATTGAACATTTACTTTTAAAAAATAAATAAATAAATAAAAACTGCTTTGCGATTTCAAACTTACAGCACAAATAAGAATAATATCCAATCATTTTTAGCATTTTATGTGCACATTACACTGAAAATGACACTGTTTATAAAAGGGGGAAAATAATGATTTATTATTAATTAATGATTTATGCATAATTGAATGTCTAAATATGCAACATTAACCAAGAGGGCAAAGAGATTAGCGAAACTTACATAAAACCTCCCCAACAACTGCACTTCAAAGTCTATGCAATTACATTAACTTTTATAAGAGGTATTGCATCTTGTGCCACAATGCGAAGTCGCCTCAACTGAACTCAAATGACAGAATTTCTTTTTGCCGAAGAAGAGAGAGGAGGGCCTCCACTTACATAAACAACCGTCAAATTGACTTTGCTCCTGTTTTCCAGCCTTTAATGATGTTTTTCACCCTCCCTGGCATTACCAGAGATGAGAGTAATTCATTCCAGGACCTGCAATAATAAGGTGTTCCTAGCATATCTCCCCATTTCTTTGAATCACAGCGGAAATAAGAGAAATGATTGTGGGGGGACAGGAGGAGCGGACTTAATAGAGGAAACCGTTTAGACATTACAGTCATTTTAATGTACTTACGCCTGCCTAAAATCACCCCTTGAGCAGCACACTACTACAAGTCACAGTGTATTAGTCCTGTCAGCAGAGGCTTTGAGAGTTACTGACTGCAAGGTAGCATAATGTTCTGGCCCAAGGAAAAAGCAAATAGCGAGTGAACAGAACTCAAGGGTTTGATAGGAATTACAACATCTCATGAAAGCGAACGTCATAATTATATCAGTTAAATCAACAGCTCTCGGGTATAAGGCCCACTTAACTGTGATTTTTAAGTGTGAACTGTGACATCATTTAGACCTTGCAGTTGCACCTTCTGATGGTCTTATATATTATACATAATGTCAGAAGCTTGGCAGTAATGACAAATGGCAAAGACGCGGTTTCGGTCGCTATTGTAAGTCACCATAAACAGGTCGGAGCTTGTTTTCCGCCGAGTCTCAGCTCGTCTCGGCCTTTTAATGCCTATTCAGCACCACATATTAATTTTATTTGTCAATTATGGGTTCAGGGACAGTGAAATGAAGCGCTTAGACGGCCTTATAAGCTTACTCGCCGCCCAAATTTGGCTTTGTTTCAACACAACCTTTGCCCAATAACAAAGTAGAAGCCAATCAAAGCAAATAGCCCAGTGGATCTTTACCGTATAATTGGGATACATGTAATCATTAACCTTGGCGCAGAGCGAGGAAGTTAATGAATCAAATCAATACCTCTCTCTTCTGATCCATAATTATTTGAAAAGAGATGAAAAATTAAACAGGCCCGGCCTATGAGGTTATCATGCCATGCAATTAGCTCGCCGGAGGGAGATTACGTTACCTAGATACCAACGGGAGAAGTGTAATTTCTCTTTCAGATGAGAGTTTTTTAATGAAGAGTGCAATTACCTAAATAGGTCAGCAGAAGACATGGAAGCAGTTTTCATCCCTACCTGTGAGGGAGAGATTTAGAGAGACGGAAAGAGAGAAAAAGAGGGGGGCTTTCTACTAGATAGCTGTTGAAACACACACACACACACACACACACACACACACACACACACACACACACACACACACACACACACACACACACACTTATCCCCAACTGTTTGTATCATATGTCTAAAAGAGCTGCTCATTATCCACCCAGACACAGAGTATACACAACAACAACAACAACAATGATAAAATTCATTATCTAGCATATATTTATATATAATAAACAAGTTCTCTATTTATTATGTCAGTGTGGCATGCATATCTCTTAGAAGAATCAGAACAAAAGATTCTTCTGAATATTTTTGTTTACATTACATTTTTTTTGTGATGTTTTCTTTATACTCCAACAGTGGAGAGGTTTTGCGTAAGCATGTTACAAAATATTTTTTATTTTTATTTTTATTTTATTTTTTAGAGAGATGCACTTTTAATATACTGTATATATTTTTTCCACTGATTTCAGCTATGCTGTTGTCCATTCCCATCTCTGTCCACCTCAGTGTGCAGTAACAGAGGAAGGGCATGAAGGTATAGGGTTTTCTGGATGACCCTGATCCTCTGGGATATCTGCTTTGATTGTCTAGGAACACAACTGCACTGGTCTAAACTAGGTCAGGCAGGTACAGTAAGTCAGTGAAGATGTCCTCTCTACCTGAACTGTTCCAAAACACCAAAACAACACACTCAGCACTCCAACTTCACTGAGCAGATTAGACTAGGTTGTACTTGCAGACTTTTAATTATTGTAACATTGTAATATATATATATATATATATATATATATATATATATATATATATATATATATATATATATATATATATATATATATATATATATATATATATATATATATATATATATATATATAGTTGTGTGTGTAAAATGTAAATATAAACATATAAATAATACATATATAATAATTATATAATGTATAAAGGTAAATATAGGTAAATTGAGATAACCCATGGGGAAACAGTAGCTTATAAATCATACAGGATGAGTTTTTTTTTTTTTTTTTGGAAAATGTAAAAGTGCAGAAAGTTTTCTGTAATGGGTAGGTTTAGAGGTAGTGTGAGTGTAAGGGGATAGAATATACAGTTTGTGCAGTATAAAAACGTCTTATTACATCTATGGGGAGTCTCAACAAGGATAGTAAACCAGACGTGTGTGTGTGTGTGTGTGTGTAGTCCTGGCAAATCCTACATTATGGGAACAAAATATTGACGCAATCCTTTGCAAACATTTTTGTCCCAATGAGGAAACAGCTTATAAATTGTGTTAAGTGATGTTTTTTTCAGGGTTAAGGTATAGAATACAGTTTGAACAGTATAAAATGTCTCTGGAAAGTCTCCATAAAACATGGAAACCCAAAATGTGTGTGTGTGTGTGTGTGTGCGTGCATGCGTGTGTTGTGTTGTGTTGTGGAGATTCTTCTATTTTGTTTATACTACATTAAACATCATCGCTGTTTGACAATGAAACATCACTAAATAAGGAAATAAATATAAACACTTTTAATAAACAGGAGATTCAGAGGAATCTTTTGTTCTGATTATGCAATTTGTAATGTATTACTAAAACAAAACAAAACAAACAAACAAACAAAAATCTATGCTAATAAAGTTTTTGTTCCCAAAGTTATCCTTCACTTGTTGTGAATAATCTACAGTAGGCTGTGGCAATTCACATTTACTTATGTATTTTTCTTATTCTTTTTCATAATTTTCTCTATTTTCACTTTTTGTGTGAATTTTAAAGCTAATGTTAGATTTAGTATGTTTGATTTATATATTCTAAAATGCCTCAGAAATATGATATTCTTAATATAAATCACTATATATATCACTATACAGTGTACAACAACAATGACGACAACAACAATAATGATTTATTATTGTTGTTAATAATAATAATAATAATAATAATAATAATAAAGTTATTATTGTTATTAACTAATATCGTTAATAATAATAACAATAATTTATTATTATTATTATTGAGACAGCCTTTGAGGTTCTGCAAACTGACACACTGGCAGAAGCTACTAGACCTCCAAAACTTTTTATTTATTACATTTACATTACATTTATGCATTTGGCAGACGCTTTTATCCAAAGCGACTTACATTGCATTGTACTATACATTTGTACATGGAGTTAAAACTGGATCTTCAGAGTTTCTTTTCTGAAAGGCGCCAGTGTGACAATCTGAGGATCCTCAAATGTTCTTTTCATTTTTACAGTGTAATACACCATGTAATGTATGCATTGTCACCAGTGGCAAACATCCAACAGTCCTCTAACTTTAGATAAACTGAGGTGTAAGTGCACTGAGATTTAATATCATACATTAGCGCTTCCTTAGCAGAATGATCACAGACCTCTCTCCATTTTGTCTCCAGTAGACCAGTAGAATACCAGGGGGATGGAGAAAACACAATCCGAGATTTCTTGGATAGAGTGAGATGAAGGGATAAGAATCAACGGTTATCCAAGGGAATTACAGCCTACACAATTCACTGGTAAATGATCCCCGTATTTGGGGTTTTTTAAGGAGCAGTTTTGGAGCCAGCGATAAATGTGAAGACAAATGTTAAGTGATGGGAGTATACACATGCGCTTTGATTATAGCTGTGTGGCACCTTCACTGTAAGCTATACTTCTGCCCTCTGAACCTAGTCTACCCAACAGCAGAAAATCACTTGAGGTTGAACACGCTTCCTTTGAACTAGTCACTTTTGTTTGCTTCTGAGAGGAAACTAAAAGTTGGATGCTGGTTACTGAAAATACACACCACTTTAAGTATGTCATCAATCATTTTCAGCAATTCCAGGCTTTACAAAATAAACATGTACTGCATGGATTGGAATCACATCAATTATAAAACTAATTCTCTATTTATTCAAGTTGAATTCTTTTACTTGTTCCCCTGAATAAGAAATGGAAGAAATCAGTCTATTTTTTTTTTTTCAGGTTTATTATTCCTTATACAGTTCCAATTAGGTAACACACATCTAAGTCGTGCTCAGCAGGTAACTAATGTTTTGCTAGTGAAATAGAGTGCAAGATTTAATAATACAAAGATCATGGCTATACTGGAGGGGGTGGTGTTTAAGAAATCACACTATGGGGTCTGTGCGCCCTCTAAACAAAACTCTAATAAAGATATTTAGTTTCACTATTACAACACTGATTAGTTTTCAGAGCAGTATGACTTAATAACAGTGCGTCTTATTAGTTTCATTGTCATGAAGTCTAGGTACTCGTGTCTTTCCGTTCTGCGCAGTCTTTACTTGGTTATCAATCTTGTTTCTTTTCATGGGAGTGTTGGCATCTAACATCCACATTCCATATGAACTATGTGACCAACCAAATGTTCTCCATTGCAGGTTTTCAGAATGACAGGTGCTTCAGAGTTTTCAAATGGCATGCCAGCGAGTGTTATTCCCCACACCAAACTTGGCAGCAACATCACGACAGCCTCTGAGCTGTGACTTTAGCAACAAGAGCACACAAAATGCGTCAAAACGAAGCTTTTAACAGCACTAGATTAGCAGACATTTGGTTTTTCAGTGGTTTTAGCAGCATGTCAGAGAGAAGGAGATACTCTGGGACCCTGAGTCGAGGAGAGAATGTCATTCTCCCTTTGATAGATGGATCTTTTGGGTAGCAGCTGTGTCGACTACCTCCCCCACATGAAGCAGGACTGAAACATAGGGCATGTTAGTGATGCTTTTTTCTATTATCAAGAAAAGATAGTTTTCTGTTGTTTTAAATGCCTGGATTGTTCCTGAAGTGAGCACTTAATGTAGAAGTGTTGCTATTGCTAACTAAAACTAAAACTATTAAACTGTATGGTCTGTAATTAAAATAAAGCTGATGTAAATTATGATATAAATATTATATGAAAAACTTAAACTGAAAAGAAAGAAAAAAAAAAAACATGTTGCCTTGACATTGGCAACTAACTAAAATTACCAAGACTAAAAAAAAAAAAAAAATTACAACTACAACTACAATAATACCTAATTAAAGCTTTATAGAAACATATAAAAAATAAATAAAAATCACAACAGCACATGATAAAATTACTTAAACTTAAACTTAAGATAAAATGTAATTTTAATAGTTAAAGGGTTAGTTCACCCAAAAATGAAAATGTAATTTATTACTCACCCTCATGTCGTTCTATAGACCTTCGTTCATCTTCAGAACAAGGATTAAGATATTTTTTGATGAAATCCGATGGCTCAGTTTAATTGTTAAATGCCTGGATTGTTCCTGAAGTGAGTACCTAATGTAGAAGTGTTGGTATTGCTAACTAAAACTAAAACTAGTTAAACCTGCTTCTATTGCCAGAACTGTTACTGAACCTCTCTAAAGACATATTTGAAACAGTTCATGTGAGTACAGTGTTTCTACTTTAATATTATAAAGCGACAAGAATACTTTTTGTGCTCCAAAAAACAACACTTTTCAACAATATCTAGTGATGGCCGATTTCAAAACACTGCTTCATGAAGCTTTACGAATCTTTTGTTTTGAATCAGTGATTCGGATCGCGTATCAAATGGCCAAACTGTTGAAATCACATGACTTTGGCGCTCCGAACAACTGATTCGAAACAAAAGATTCGTAAAGTTTCGAAGCAGTGTTTTGATAGATATTGTTGAAAAGTCATTTTTTTTTTGTTTTTTGTTTTTTTTGGCGAACAAAAAGTATTCTCGTCGCTTTATAATATTAAGGTAGAAACACTGAACTCACATTAACTGTTTTAAAGATGTTTTGAGCACATTGCTGGCAATAGAGGCCTCACTGAGCCATCGGATTTCGTCAAAAATGTCTTAATTTGTGTTCTGAAGATGAACGAAGGTCTTACGGGTGTAGAACGACATGTGGGTGGGTAATAAATGACATTATTTTCTTTTTTTGGGTGAACTAACCCTTTAATTAGTTGTAAAACTTATCTGTAATAGTCAACATAATACATGTGTTCAGGATACTGAAGCATTTTTATTTCCATCTCATCTGTGTAACCTTAAACAAATAATTGGACAAACAAATAATAACATACGTAATTTTATATAAAATATGAAGGCATAGATAAGTTAAAATAGTTTAAATAAATAAATAAATAAATAAATAAATAACACTGACCTACCATCCACAGCAATACATTAGGACTGTGGATGAACATCTTCGACCTTCATGTGGCATGATAGCCACTTTTACTTCAAGCTTAAATTGCTCAGAGAGTAAGAACAGTCTCTTACTTTTTTTATGTTATATTTTGCAGCATTAAATTAACGTGTAAAACTGGTGGCAATGAATGAATGAATCAATCAATCAATCAATGAATTAATCAATCAATCAATCAATCAATCAATCAATCAATCAATCAATCAATCAATCAATCAGCAAATAAAGAAGTGCTTCAGCATGTATAGGCGTTGTACAAAATGTTGCAAAACTTAAATTCGTTGTACTGCACAAGATAGACAGAGCTCTTATTTCCTCCTTTACTTTTGCCCCTCTTCATCGCTTCCAGTCTCGCTGGCCTGTTGAGCTCCGGTACAGACCCTAAGGGCCCTCCTGCACAGATGATTAAAGGAAAGACTGCCCCCTACAGAGGATCCAGGGCACTGCCCTTGGCTCCCTCCTCCCTCCTTTCCTCTCCCCGTGTGCCCTCACACTCTCCGTGCTGTTCTGACCCACCCTGTACCAAGGAACCAATGAGACATGACCAAGTTCCCTCTCTGAGGTAGCACCGCTGCAGGCTAGATTTCTTAGGAAGGCTGATTATCTTAAGAGAGAGAGAAAGAGAGAGAGAGAGAAAAGGAGCCGGCCACGGCCTTCACATGTAGCAAAGGCACAGCAAGGCAACCAAACAGTGTTCTGAGAGAAGCAAACCTGCACCTTGAGCTGATTTCATGGCTGGAGCAAAATTACATGGCGTTTGCCAAAGCGCAACTGCACTGCTTATTATCAAGGGATTCCTTCTGAACGCTTCTCTTACAAAACTTGACAAACCATCTCCGCATTGATTTTTATCGGTCTGTTTGCCGCTTAAAGATGAGAAGGCTTTTGTTCGCTGCTGAACCCTACATGCCGTTTACCTTCCCTTCAGGGCATTTTCACTGCGTTCCAGGCAGGGGATGAACTTGCGTGCTGATCTTTCTGGTGTGGAACGGCAAAAACTCTGTAGTATGACAGAAGCGTTATGGAGCCAAAGGTGGAAGAAGTGCAAAGTTTATGTGGTATCAAACACCCTCAGCCATCAAAGAACACGCTCTGTTGCGCTTTTGTGAAAGTTACAAAGCCATTTTCTCGAGATTCTTCCCTCCGTTTGTGCATGTGTGCGCGTCTCTCGCGCTTTCTCCCTCAATCTCCCCACTCGGTCTGTGTAGGAGTTTTGTTCTGAGGACGGCGAGGTGGCTTGTCTTGTTTTGAAGTTTGTCAGTTTGCGCAAGAACATAGCAGCCTACTCTTTTGGCACCTCGACGCATGCTCTCACTTCTTTCCTCACAAACATTTGCCGTGGGTGGGTTGCTTGGTTTTTTGCCGGCAATGATCTATCATTATAAGGTGTGTGAGCTCAGTGGCGAGTGTAAACTTGGCCTGCTCCGTCTGTCGCGCCACCGCCCCAGTCCCTGTTAGCTCAGCGATTTCAGAGTGGTCAGGCCGTCTTGCCACAATCGCACGCTGGCGCCACAATCGTGTAGCCCAACTGCAACCCTTTGACTCTGTAATGAATACATACTGAAAATACACAAAACCGCCTCGCTCTGCCCCGCTGCTACCCGGTACCAGTGAACTAACTGGACCATTCTGAGAGCGGGACCGCTGGCCTGCTCGCCCGGACCCGACTGGACCGTGTGGTCGTCGGGCTAACACTGGTGTACTCATGGAGAGGGGAGCGACCGCTAACCCGAGAGGCCGGTCTTGGGCAAAAAGTGGGTCGTGTGATGCCGTGCTCGGTGGCAATAATAAGGATGAGTGTTTACTGCGTGTGTCACTGTGTTTGAAGGTGTCTGCGTGTGTGTACACAAGCCACAAGTCATAAATACATTTGGTTAAAAACCTCTGTGGTTTCGCTGACCACTGCTTTCCTAATTGTGAAAGAGCGGCTATCATTAGCCTAGTAATTTTCCATGCTCTTCTTCTCTCTACACAGGTGCCTCAACCTTCATTTAACTAAAAACAGGTTACAATCTGGTGTTGTTTTTGAAATTATATATAAAGTCATCCATTTCTTCTGCTATATTGTTTCTTAAGTATATAAAAATACTGTAATATTACAGAATTACACATACATATACACACACACACACACACGTATGTTTTTTATATTTTCAAAAAACATCACTCAGTATGATTTATAAGCTGTTTTCCTCATTGGGACCTTAAGGAGAAGGATTTCAGATATTGCCATCTTTGTCAGGACATTTTGTCCCCATAACATAGGGTATACCAGGACCAAAATATTTTATTTTACATATGTGACCCTGGACCACAAAACCAGTCATAAGGGTCTTTTTTTTTTTAAATAATTGAGATTTATACATCATCTGGAAGCTGAATAAATAAACTTTCCATTGATGCACGGTTTGTTAGGATAGAACAAAATCTTTTGAGTTGTATGAACTCAAAATCTGGAATCTGAGTGTGCAAAAAAAAAAAATCAAAATATTGAGAAAATCGCCTTCAAAGTTGTCCAAATGAAGTCCTCAGCAATGCATATCCACTCACAAAAATACATTTTTGATATATTTACGATAGAACATTTACAAAATATCTTCATGGAATGTAATCTTTACTTAATATGCTAATGATTTTTGGCATAAAAGAAAAATCAATAATTTTGACCCATACAATGTATTGTTGGCTATTGCTACAAATATACCCGTGCGAATTATGACTGGTTTTGTGGTTCAGGGTCACATATCTAAATATATTTATTATGAATACAGACATATTTGTATAGAGACTGCGTTAACTCTCCATCAAAAGTGTTTTTTGCTACACATTTAAAATGCGTTCACAGTACTGATTAGTTTTGCTCAACATAAAAAAAGTTGAGTAATGAACAGCAGCAGATTTTCAGTACCATTATTTAACTGACACAAAAGGTCTCCTGTTGGTTAGGTAATGGACAATGTAGTCAGATGGTCATTATCGTGAAATAAACTCAGACAGGGTGATCAGGACCCTGCCAAAATCCTCTGAAGGGGTTTATATACAAACCACTTTATATGAAAATATTTGACTGCAGAATACCACGATTAGAATCAAGTATTCCAGAGAGCCGTGCAATAAAAGTGATTAATGGCATAATCATACTTCTGTCTCAGGAGGGCTGTTGTGAACAGTTTTCTCACGTGGCGAAGATCCTCTACCCATTTGTGAAACAAGCAACATTCTGTATGTACAGCAGTTAGCAGTTAACAACTCTAAAATTTGTCCAAATGTTGACACAGACAACCAGATCGGCCTATTTTTGGTATTTATAGCCGGTGTTTGGCAGCACTTGAAGGCAGCCCAGTACTCCTAATTGAATGTTGCTATTGTAGGAACACTAGTCATGGCTCAGAGATAGGCATTTCACTTCTCACTGTTTTTCACTTTCAAATTCACAAATGTCTTCCTTTATAATTCCCGTCGAGAAAAGCAACCTAGTCTTTTTTTTTTTTTTTTTTTTTTCCCCGAGGATCAGTTGCATTGAATAATTGCATTGAATCACACTGGAAATTAGAAACATGCAAGAATATGTCCTCGGATTAAGTTTCACTTTAATTAAATGAAATATGATTTTTGTTCTTCTTGGAATTGTACATTCAATAAAAAGAGTCTGTCAAAGAGAAAATCAAAAGCACCTCTGGACTGTTTCTTTCTTCTAACATCAGAGCAAAAGAGATTGTATATATATGTATAAATGTTTTACTATATTTTTCCCAATATACCCAGCCAAGAGAAATTGCAGCAAAATGACAAGTGGAGGAAAACTATAGCTCATTGTGATTATAACCATACAACAGAATGAAATGTGCTATTTCATCATCATGAGACCGATATTTTGGCTTTTAAAGTATGAGTAAAAACAAAAAACAAAACAAAAAGTGTTGAGATTCACCTCAAAAACTCACCTGTAATTATTTTAAAAACTATTACTCACTGCAGTATAAAATATTCATGTTTTTAAATAGTATTTTAAGGTAATAGCTGAATGAACTGTGGACAGATTTCAGCGATTGTCTATTAAATAGAAATATGGTAATTAATGTCAAAAAAAAAAAAGCTGAAGAAAGAGAAATGTATGTTAATTATAACTTGAATTCAACAACTCTCGAATGACCAGATGACACCAGTCACACTACACATAAATCTGGTTTGCTGTTCAAACTGACTGACTGTCCGCAACATTTTGTAAGTGATCAGATCAGTTTGTTCAGACACTGTAGTCAATAAAGGGTATCTACATCAGTTGCCATAGTAATGAGTCAACCGTCAGGACGGATACAGACAGATGAGAGTCGTTCTCAATGAGGAAAGAAGATTTTGAAAATTTCCCTCAACTCACATCCATTAGAACATAACAGTAATTATGGATGGACTCATCTGTAGCCTACCCAATTATGAGCGTATATGGCCAATGAGTTCCACCTTACATGTCAGACCTCACTTCACTTATATCACATCCTGAATTAATTAAAAAAAACAAAAACACAAAATAATAATAATAAAAAAAACTCTGAGCTATCAAACTGAAACATATCTACAAAAATCATATTCAAATCACATTTGGATTTGGTTTGGATCAGGTTTGTAAAAATCGGTCTACAAACAACTAAACAACAACAAAAAAAAATCTGGCTATCTGAACAAAGCTGAATCCATTCTCATTAAGGGAAGTCTCTTTCTCAAGCCTGGTGTATATGGATTGTATTCAAGACAGAATTTTCACAACATTCTTTTACCTCCCAGTCTTCTCTCTCTCTCTCTCTCTCTCTCTGAGATTGTGAGATTGCTTTCACATCAGGGAACTCGTCAATTATTTTCTTCTGACGTGGCAGGTCCTCAGGGGAAAAGCAAGGAGGTCTTCTTGTTTGTGTGGAAACCTGGAACCAGCGTTGCGTTCATTCAAGTGACGATACTTTCACGCTGTAATTCAAGTCAAATTTCTCTTCCCTGGCCTTCTTGTTGTCATTGCTCCTGTTTTTACAACTCAAAAGCAAGAGCTGCCGAAGACAGGCATGTGTGATTGGATACGTATGTGTGTATCTGTGCGCATCTGTGTTCGCATGTTTGGTTTGGAGGTGTGTGATTCGTGTTTGATCTTTTTTCCTCTTCTTTTTTTTTTCTCATTCAACCCTGTAATCCCAAAGGGCAAAACGTGCTTTGCTACTCTGTGGAAAGGAATGATCACGGAAAAGGGAAGAAAAATCATGAAAACAATAACAAACAAAAGCATTGTAATGCTTTAGTGACTAATTATACATTGATTATTATGCATGTATAAACAGCTAATAATGTTTGCATATCATTCGTTTGTGCTCATATGTTTGGATGTGCTTGTTTATTCTCCGTTGCTCATGTGTTGTTCATAATTATTTCACCAAAATTAGAATCAAAACTACAAGACTACAGGTGAGCTATATATTTAAGTGAATATTTCACCCAAATACGAAACTTCTGTCATTATTTGCTCACCCTCATATTGTTCCAAACCTGCGTGCAAGCAGAGATCAAAAAGGAAAATCTTCATGCAGCTCTTTTCCTATTCAACAACACTCCATAGCGACCATATCTGTCAAGCTCCAAAAAGGACCAAATATTCCAAAGATGCACTATGAATAGGTTAGGATTAGTTTTTTAATTATTTTTAATTAATTAATTAATTAATTAATTAGTAATTAATGATTAATTACTCATTTATTAATAAGTTAATCAGTATCCATCAAAATTTGTATAATTTATATCTAACTGTGCATGCCTTTTTACAGAATTTTTACATTTATATTACCTCTGTTCTCATTTAACTCTCACTTGATCTTTAAAATCATTAATAATTTAGTAACTCTATTAAATGTAATCTTTGTCAAATCTGAAAATGAATATCTATTTGTTATACTGTACATTATAATATTGTGATGGCAAAATTCAATTATAACATTTAAAATGATTGATTTTAGTTTGAAAACATGGAATAGAGAGTAACATTTGGTGGTGCGAAAGATTTTCTTAAATTTTAAGTTTCGATTTGCCTTCAGAAGATCTACAATGTTGCGCAAGATTTACTGCCATTTTATGAATAAAGAGCTGCGTGAAGATGCTTCAAAAACATCCATTTTGGGGTGAAATAACACTTTAACCTCTTTTAAGTCATCGTATTGATTAATGTTCAAGTATTCAAAAAAACAGAATGGTTGGCATTCTTATCAAGACTTTATACTGTATGTGCAGCCCAAGTTTTTTTTTTTTTTTTTTTTTTCACATTATACACATTTCTTCAGTCTGAGGAAGCTGAATTGTGGCAGTGCAAATGCAAAAAGCATAAATAATAGATGGAGAGTGTGACACCTCAGCGGCCGGCGGTAATGAACGGCAGCTCCCGCAGGTGGCTCCGCTAACTCTTATCTCAGCTCTGACTCACCCAGCTGACTAATAAAGATGACACTTGACAGCTAACAAAGCTTGTCGAAATCCCTGCCATCCCCACAGAAGACATCCAGCTGAGAGCCTTGCCCCCCTCCTCGCATCTGTCCACTAGGCCTCGCTTCGTTCCTCCAATGCGAATGGGAAAAAAAAGAAAAGGAAAAAAAAACTAGAAAAGGAAAGACTTGTTTTCCAGTTTGTTGACCTTTGACCACCTAAACCGCTTGGTGTGCTGTCAAAACCCGGGAGTATAGCTTTTACTATTTCCTTCACAGCTCAACAATTGACAGCTGTCATACTTGTTTGTATGCCAGGAGCTCTAGTAAGATTTTCCACAGGGGGAGGGCACCTCAGGGGACACAGCCAGACCTCACGCCCACCACGGAGCGACTGGCGATGGGCACTCCAATGCTTACACTTCCTTGCTGTGGGTAAACAATAAACAATGAAAAAATTAATAAGTCCGTTTTTAGGCTTGCCCCCACGCTACCCCCACGTGCACCCGCTCAACCCCTCAGTCGGGCCTCAGAGAGCCTCACCACGGCCGGCCGTGAGGCCCAGGCCAGACTCACCAGCCACGAAACCGCACAAGGGTGTGGTTTCAGGCTGCAACAGGAAGGCCATTTATTTCGAGTGCATCTCTGCAGAGTGACTCATATGTTGACTGGAAAATGTTCCGTAACCATTCGGCTTTCAATGGTATATCAGCTCATGACCCATAACGCTTTACATGACACCTTCTCCTCACATGGTTATGCTTGCACAAAACTGTTATCCTGCTCACTGCAGAAATCAAAAGCAGGTTTTACTAGTCTCAGTCTAAGATGACACACTCATGGACTGACCATAGTAAATGCAAATTGCACACAAAACTAGAAATCACAAGCTCCAATCAGACTGCTATACAACACTCACTAGGTTCGTACCTTCAGATGTTCCAAAGATATTCAGAGTTTTGTCTAAGACAGTAACAAGCAGTAACTGTGAAATAAATCTGTGGAAAATCAATGCGTTATCCACACATTTCCACTCATTTCTTTTGTGTTTTCTGCACATTCATTTACAGAAATTATTTCTAGCCTGGCACTGCATTTTGATTTTCTAATTATATATTTTTTCCCCTATGGCTATTATTGTGGTACAGTACAAACTATTTCAGGTTAACCCAGCCCTAAATGGAACATAAAAACGAAACAAACTGTATTAGGCTTGTTTACATGTTTGACGGTCTCATCCTTTCTAAGTGGGCAGTTCTTGGCCAGAATAAGATGCAGTATAAAGTCTATTCCACTATGTAAGGCAAATGTCTAGTTACATAAGACTTGAAGATTTGGGGGTGTGGGTGAAGGAAGGGTCAATTTAAAAAAAAAAAAAGAAGAAGAAAAGAAAAAAGTTTGAATATGATCTTTGATCAAAGTCATAAAATATTACACAATTTTGCAATTATCATATGAGTCAAAAAAACTATTAAATCTTCTCATGTGACCAACTTGGACATAATAAAATTTGATATTTACGACAAAAGAATTTTATGTTTTTTTTTTGTTTTGTTTTTTTGCATATGTGGGCTTGATAAATCCTTATCTTGAGCGAAATAAGCAAGCTGACATTCAGCACAATCTATATATTTTATTTCGAATATGTACAAATACCATTAATGTCTTAAAACACCGTTTTTAAAGAGTGTGGATGTGCATACGTGCTCTATGACGTCAGAACGAGCATATGATTGAACATGGAAATGAAGCAAAATAACTCAGAAAATGAGAATTACTCCTCAGAGGACATGTCCGTAATGTATAGCACAAAATCTAGCATTAATTTGATCTCAAACAAATGAATTAAAAGTGACATCATTAACCAAAGCGGTTGAACCCACGAAGGTTTGCGACAATACGGTTTCGGGAAACAGTCGTGAGTAGCTAGTTGATTTCATCAATGATGCATCGTACAATGGTAGTGAAGCAGCGAGCTACGTTGTTGTACAGGAAACACACCCCAGGGTGTTGACCTTCTGTCTTATAATGTGCGCTTGGCATTACACATTGCTTCACTGTTTTCCTGTACTGTATACAGTATGTACATTTTCACAGCGTTTCCTGTCCTGGGCACTAGTCTGGCAAGCACTGGCTCTTGAGATCAACAGACAAAAGGCCATAAATGAGACATGGAGCTTCACAGCTGGAACTTTCCAGATGGCAGGAGAAGTTCATAAAAAGGGGACAAGAGGCCCATAAAATGACTTCAAACATAAAACTCACCACTATAAAAACAGAGCAGAAAAACTTTAACAAGGCAGTTATTTATCTGCCTGGCAAGCAGACACAAGGGTGTCCACTTCAAGCCACAAGGCTTAAATTTATTTTTCCTCAATATAAAGTTATTGGTGGATGGAGACATTTTTGCATACAGTAACTGTATTTCCTAATTTGGAGTAACAGTTGTATTGTTATTGTGGCTGAGTTAATAAAAATGGCTGGTAACTGTAACTGTATAGTTATAATTGTATAAATAATTGTATAAATATAAAAATATTATTTAATTTTTATTCATGATTTATATTTTTACTGCACAAATGCGAATCGGGTCAAATTAAATTTTGGGGTTATGTGTTCATTACTGAGCTTTGATATAAATTCACAGGCCTTCACGCCATCGAGATGATTGCATATAATATCATACATGTATGAATGAATTCATTTCCCTTGTGGAAATGGCACCAGCCGCCACCTTTGATGAATTAGCATTTCATTGTCTCTCTCTTTCTCTCTCCCTCTCTCTCTGTCATTAGGGTGGGAGGGTGATGCAGTGTGGAGGAAACCATCTCGGCTGCGGACAGGCCCTCCACAGCAACAAAAGGCAGACGTTTTCTCCTGCCGCTTGCGAATGGGACATGTGGCACACTGACATTCCCAGCACCCACACTGGCAGGGGAATGTGCCAATTAGTGGCCATCTCATGGAGGGGGCGTGGGGGGTTGGTGAGGAGATGGTCGGGGTGGGGGGAGGGGTGATGTGGTGAGCCGTGGATGGAGGTGGGTAGGGGTGGAGTAGTGGCACTGACACCAGACCTCAGGAATGCCTTTCACTCAAATGTAGGGTGTAATTAGCCAGCTGCCCCTCCCCTTCCAGCCTGCATCGGCGGAAGTCCCAGCCCATGGCCCTGTGCTGTAGGTGGGTAAGGCCATGACCTGCAGCAGCCCCACCCAAGCTGACAGATGGATGCATTTGTGCGGTGAGCATGTGCTCGATTATATACGCGTGCGAAACTCTTACTCATCCACGCAAGCCTTTGCTGTCATTATCAAAACACCCACTTCAGGTCACACACACCCTAGTTGCGCTCTCCCTATGGTAACTACAGTATACAGTATGAACACAATCATCCAACTGCAATGGATGCCACATGCCACATCCATACCCATCAGCCTCCCTCGACAGCTGGTGGACTCCAAGAGAGGCTGGCAGGGGGTTGCTGAGACTGTCTGGATCACGACAAAGACGTTCCTATAGTGAGGTAGATGTCAGAGTAATGTTTCAGTTATGTCAGAGTTATTAAGAAATGTATAGTCATTCACAAAACAAAACAAAAACAATAAGATGCATTTAGATCCATTATATACCCTTGAATTAAATTCAAAAAGAAACACCCTGCCTGGAACTGACCTCATAAAAGAAAAGGGAACTGATGGTGAAGACGGCACTATGCGTTCTTGCTAAAACTATAGCAAGAAGTAGTATCATCATGCCATGGAGCTAAGACATGAAGTGACAAACTAATAGACAATGACAGAGAAATTCAATTAGCAGCAATATAGCAGATTCATTAATTATTAAAACAATGATTTGTTGCAGGGCAAAGTCAATCTACTTTGCTACTTTTAGTTCAAGTTAATTACAAGGCAAAATAGAAAATGCCACATAAATGCTATTATGCTATTTAAATATTACATACATACATACATACATACTGAAGAGCTTTCATTTTTTTCCCCAATCTGTGGCTTGAAGAAAGTGATTCAAAGTCCCATTTAAAGGCCATTGCATGTCCCCAGTACCCTTCGGCCAGCTCTGAGCATCACTGCAGCATCCACCCATCAGTGACCTATTTGAGCAGCTGTTGGTTGTGTGGTCACTGAGGACACAGGCTGACTGGGACAGACAGATGTGAGCCGTGAGCCTGGTGGCTGAGACCCAGAACACAACCACTACCTCGACACCTGCTCCTAAAACACCAGCAGCCGAAGAAGAGGCCTCAGAGGACACCGGGACGGCTAAAGCATGAGGGCCATAGAAAGACAACTGTTACGAATAGAGAAGGCTCATTTTCTGATTATTGGCCAAAAAAATAAATAAAAGTTAACCGTATTTGCTCAAAAGCATGTTTATGGTGTTTGTATAAATAGAGCACTCTTTTTTGTTTTTCACCCAAATAGGAATAATTATAAATAGTTGCTGGTATTTAAAGAGACAGGTTCAACCAAAAGTGAAAATTCTGTCATCAATTACTCATACAAGCTCAAATGTATTGACGTGTGATAAACTATTGGTTCTCGTGCGTCAAGCAAGTATGCTTGAGCTTTGCTTTACTATATTTGATGTGCTCTATGTATGTGTGTTGATCTATATATATATATATATATATATATATATATATATATATATATATATATATATATATATATAATGATCTCTTTATTGAAGTGTCAACATTTTGGTGAAATAAACTGACATGAGGCTGAATAAATGACCCTTTACTTCACCAAATAATGAAATTTCATTTACTCCATCTCTTTCTTTTTTTCTTTCTTTCTTTTTTTTTTTTTTTTTTTTACACAAAAAACACACACACACACACAAATTGATAACTTTTGCCTCAGTAAACTCCTAATTACTGCTTACTAATAGTTAGAAAGGTAGTTGTTAAGATTAGGTATCGGGTAGGTCTAACATTGTGTGACTGCAGGAGGAAGAAGGCAGGAGAAGCAGGTGTCCAATAGAATTCAAAGGTTTAATAATAACTCAAAGGGCAGGCAAACACCTCCAAAATACAACAGTGACAGGACAAAGAGTGAACAAACCAAGTAGTACTTATACAAGATCTAATGAGGGAACTAATGAGCTAATAAACAAGACACAGCTGAACTGAAGACACTAATCAAATGAGTAACCAAGGACACAAGTAAGTGGCGGGAAACTAAGAACAAAAGGAGAACATGTGACAAACAGAACATGGTGCAAAAACAGACATACATGTGACAGTCGGGTGAAGGGATGTAGGACATGTTCACGCAGAATAAGGCATTAATATGTCCTTTAGACGTACAAATAAACAACCAATATCCTAGTAATATGCATTCTAATTAGCAACTAGCTAAAGGGTTAGTTCACCCAAGATTGAAAATAATGTCATGTATTACCCTCATGTCGTTCTACTACACCCGTAAGACCTTCGTTCATCTTCAGAACACAAATTAAGATATTTTTGATGAAATCCGATGGCTGAGTGAGGCAAAGCCATTCAAACTCTTAAGGTCCATAAAGGTACTAAAAACATATTTGAAACAGTTCATGTGAGTACAGTGGTTCTATCTTAATAAAGCGATAAGAATCTTTTTGTGCACCAAAAAAATAAAAAATAAAAAATAAAAAATTAAACAATATCTATATGGGCCAATTTCAAAACACTGCTTCATGAAGCTTCTGCGCTTTATGAATCTTTTGTTTTGAATTAGTGTTTCGGATCTCCTATCAAACAGCTAAACTGCTGAAATCATGTGACTTCGGAGCTCCAATTCACTTATTTGATTCATAAAGGTCTGAAGCAATGTTTTGAACTTGGCCCATATAGATATTGTTGAAAAGTTATTTTGTTTTGTTTTTTTGTGCACAAAAGTATTCTTGTCGCTTTATAACATTAAGATAGAACCACTGAACTCACATGAACTGGTTCAAATATGTTTTTAGTACCTTTATGGACCTTGAGAGTTTCAATGGCTTTGCTCTCAATAGAGGCCTCACTGAGCCATCAGATTTCATCAACAATATCTTAATTTGTGTTATGAAGATGACATGAGGGTGAGTAATACATTACATTATTTTCATTTCTGGGTGAACTAACCCTTTAATAGTGAAAACTGGATCATAAACTAAAGTTTTTCCAAAAGTTTTTAAACATATTAAGTCATTATTCATTGAAAATCTTGTCATTCACCTTGGATTTTCTTGGGGTGTTTATAAGAGTTAATGAAAGCAAATATCCATTTCATGAATGTATCGTTCTTTTGAATCAGACCTTTTAAATTAATTGCTTGATCCAGTTCACTGCGACTCAGCCACTCAGAATAATCTGTTTATAAATCAGACTGATAAAGTTCTCAAGTTTAACCCACTGACTCAATGATCAGATCATGGTTAAGAGATCAATGGAGAGCAAGATTATCAACAAATCTCAGCCTGTTTCCACATCTATCATGACGTCAAAAGTCTTGAAGAAAACAACCAGTGTCCCACAGATGTTTGTCACTCATGACAGTGAGTAGTTTTTCATTTTTCATATTCCTTTAAATAATCTTCAAGATACAGGACGCTTAAAGCTACTGCAAAAACGGCCTTAAGTACAAAAGGCTGACCCGATTAAACACACTGTGTTTTTCTCTCTCATTAAATTGTATTAATGTATTTACCCTTAGCTTGCAGTTGACACCATCTCCTCGCCCCATTTCTCCCCACCAAAGCCAAAGTGACAGTAAGTCCTCAGGCGACATTTAGAGGCCACAGGGTCACGCTGAAGATGATGATATTTGCTAAGGGCCAAAGGGAAGATGGCCAAAGCCAGAGGGAGATCTGGAAAGGAGAGCAAAGGAGAGAAGAAAGGAGAAAGGGAGAGAGCCAAAAGGAGTGAAGTATTCATTAGTGAAGTCAAGCTGACGCTGTCACCTTAGCGCCTTCTAAGGGACCTGCTCTGGGCCTCATCGGGGGGCCAGCAGCACGAGTGTGTGTTTGTCTTGAGGTACTAGTGTGTGTTTTGTACCGTGTTAGGATTCACACTGTATCTTGTGCATGAGATTGTATTCTTTACAGTGCCATGTTACTGTCAGTACTGCTCACCATTGGCAAAAGTAGATTTAAATACATATCTGATCAACATCGAAAACTGAATGCTTGTTTTGGATCACCAGGGCTGACAAGTGCAGTTCTTCAAAAGCTCTTTTAAAGGGATAGTTCACCCAAAAATGAAAATTTGATGTTTATCTGCTTACCCCCAGCGCATCCAAGATGTAGGTGACTTTGTTTCTTCAGTAGAACACAAATGATGATTTTTAACTCCAACCGTTGCCGTCTGTCAGTCAAATAATGCGAGTGGATGGGAACTTCAGGAAGATTAGACCCTTCCTATCGGAGCATTCCACACAAATTCTTGTCCAAGCTCTTGTTCTATCCAGACTGGACTATTGTAATGCTCTCTTGGCTGGCCTTCCAGCATGCACTGTCAAGCCTCTTCAACTGATCCAGAATGCTGCAGCAAGACTGGTCTTCAACGAGCCGAAGAGAGCACACGTCACTCCTCTCTTCATCAGTCTGCATTGGCTGCCAGTAGCTGCTCGCATCCAATTCAAGGCTCTGATGTTTGCCTACAGAACAACCACTGGCTCTGCACCGCTATACCTTAACCTACTACTTCAGACTTATGCGCCCTCCAGAAACTTGCGTTCTGCAAGTGAACGGCGCCTTGTGGTGCCATCACAAAGGGGCACAAAATCACTCTCACGAACCTTCTCCGGGTCTGTTCCTGGCTGGTGGAATGACCTGCCACGCTCTATCCGAGCAGCTGAATCTTTAGCCACTTTCAAAAAAATGCTAAAGACGTATCTTTTTCGTCAGCACTTGACCCAGTAATAGTAGCACTTACCTTGATTTCTATTTTCATTCCATCTATTTGTGTATTAATTAAAAAAAAAAAAAAAAAAAAAAAAAAATTCCTTGCTATGAGCACTTTACTGTCATAACTATGACTTCACACAGCACTTACATACTGTTGTTCTTATGTTGATTTGATTGATTCTACTGTTCTCATTTGTAAGTCGCTTTGGATAAAAGCGTCTGCTAAATGACTAAATGTAAATGTAAATGTAAATGTAAACTTCTACTATAAGAGTAAATAAAACATGCATAGACAAGTCCAAATTAAACCCTGCGGCTCGTGATGACACATTGATGTCCTAAGACACGAAACGATCGGTTTGTGCGAGAAACCGAACAGTATTTATATCATTTTTTACCTCTAAAACACCACTATGTCCAACTGCGTTCAGCATTCGCTTAGTGAGGTCTGATCGCGCTCTGACAACGACAGTGATGTCTCGCGCATATACTTCAACAAGTTCTAGACATCACTGCCGCTGTCAGAGCGCGATCAGACCTCACTAAGCGAATACTGAACGCTTTAATTTGGATTTGTCTATGCAAGTATTTTCGACTCTTATTGTTCGAGTTCCCATTCACTCCCATTATTTGACTGACAGACGGCAACGGTTGGAGTTAAAAATCATCATTTGTGTTCTACTGAAGAAACAAAGTCACCTGCATCTTGGATGCGCTGGGGGTAAGCAGATAAACATCAAATTTTCATTTTTGGGGGAACTATCCCTTTAAGTCAATGAAGTGTAAAAGAAATCAGATTTAGATCTGCTACTCTTTATATGGCAATCAGAACAGGTGAAAGTAATTGGACATTGTATCAGTGGTCCAGTTACTTGGAGAAAGTAATTGGAAATAGTATCAGTGGTCCAGTTATGGAATTGTTGATGGACCCCAACAATGTGTGGCTCCAGATGCCAGTCTATTCTGTAGCTGTATTAGGAAAAAGCTTTATATTTTGTTCCAAGTGGCTCCGCTCCAAGGGGTTTTTGTCTTCAATAGAGTTGCACATTTGTCCATATGTCATCTTTTTTGTCCTCCCGAAATCAGCTAGAAGGGACATACAAAGAATTAAGCTTTGCCATGTTGCCAACACGGTCTTGAACATTTAAAATTCAGGTTCTCTCTCTAACTGGTTTCCAGCAGTTAGAGCTGTCCCAAATCATAAACATGTACACATAACCAAGCTCAGCAGTGTCTTTCATTAATATCTCTACTTTAAATGAACTAACTTACAGTAAGTAATCAAGGGGACCTGAGTCGAGTCTCATGCATCAAAATGTGTATGATCAAGTTTTCCTCAAATAAATTGCTGGGGCTCATGGCATCTGTGACACTTCTACTCTATTTGTAGAAATATGAAAACTACAGAAATTAGTGTAGACAAATTGTAATCCAAATGTTAAAGATATAAAGAATTAGAGGTTAAACAAATATCACAAAAAATCTATCCAATTAACAAATGGCAATTACAACTATTTATACAAAGGAGATAATTAGGAACGAGTGAAGATAATTAGCTACTGTCATGGTGATATTATCAGCAGTCCAGTGATATTGACCTCTGCTGATGAACTTGTGACATCACATTTGTGAGAGTAACCCAACCGACTGCACTGAAAAGTCTGAAACGCGTGGAAAAACAAGATATTCCTTCAGCATTTTCATCATTCAGCCAAGTTGATGTACAGCCAACCTCAGGCATGTTAGCTGTGTATTTTTTCCCTTCCACCTGAATGCTTAATTACCTAAATGAACTCATTAAGTGCTTCATTGGACAAATTTAACACTTTTGGCCAAGGTCAAGCCTGACGAAGATTTAATGTGACCCTAGAAAACCAGTGAAACGAGGTCTAAGGAGCCCACTGGTGTCACACCTGAACGTGGGCCAGTCTGAAGAAGGCAAAAATAGATAATAGAGTTGTGTGGTTAAATCAATTTAATTAGCATATACTTTCCTTATTAATCACTTTCTTTGTTCTTTTGAAAGAACTGTTTTGCAAAAAAAAAGACGTAGTTAGAGTATGGTCTTTTTTTTCTGTACATAATGTGAGATTTATTTTGATTATTTTGTATTATGTATTCAATTGTCATGTTATTCCTCGTCTGGTATCGTTTAAAGCCCTTTGAAGCTGCACTGAAACTATAATTTTGACCGTCAACCGTTTGGAGGCCATTGAAGTCCACTATAAGGAGAATAATCCTGGAATGTTTTCATCAAAAACCTTAATTTCTTTTCGACTGACGAAAGAAAGACATGAACATCTTGGATGACATGGGGGTGAGTAAATTATCAGGAACATTTTACTTAAAAGTGGACTAATCCTTCAATACCAGATGGAAACAGGGCCATAATGAATGAAGTTGTAACAAGAATAAGGAGAATGAAGTTGGAAAAAGAATAAAAGTAAAAATAAAAATAAAAAAGTTAGAGTATAACAAGATTAAAACCACAATAGTACAACAACGAAGTCGTTAAAAATAATGCATCTTGTGCTTAAATGGTTAGTTCATCCAAAAATTAAATTTCTGTCATTAAGTACTCACCCTCATGTTCCTTAAAAAAGTACTTCCAAGAGGTTTTATTTTATTTATTTTTTATCTCCCATAGAAAGAAACAGAATTACTCAAGGTCCAGAAAAGTAGTAAAGACATTGTTAAAATAGTCAACGTTAACTCTGTTAACTTTAATGTTATTAAGCAATTAGAGTACTTTTTCTGCGCAAAAAAACTAAAGAAAAATAACGACTTTATTCAACAATTTCCTCTCACATTGTAGACACATTGTAGAGCTTCCATGTTCTATGTCAGAACGTCAACTCTGTTGATGCATTGTGATGCTCACGTGAACAGCGTTGGCCAATACTGAGCTGGCGATCTGACATAAACACGGAAGCGCTGCACTGTGTTCACTGTGTCAAATAGGTAGGAGACTGTTCCGAAGATGAACAAAGGTTTGGAAAGACATGAGGGTGAGTAATTAATGACAGAAATTTCATTTTTGGGTGAACTAACCCTTTAATATACAAAGACGGTAGCATTAGAAGATCAAATTCACTTTGTTTCTTACTGATAATAAAATGTTAAGGTTTTTTTTTTTTTTTTTCCATAGCTCTAAAACATAAGTATATGTTTTATTTAATGGGGGAAATGAAATGGGGGTATTTAATGGGGGGGGGGGGGGGGGGACTTTATATTTTATTAATTTTTCATCAATGTGAATGGAATTAAATACAAAAACGGAGCCAGATCAGAATGCGAATGACTAAATAAACAATATCTATATTTCCATCCAGCTATTTTTATGCACATTTTGGTATAGCGCATAAAAAAAAAAAAAAAAAAACACTGGATGGAAATGGCAAGATGCGCATAAATTCTAAAAATGTGCATTAAAAAATGTATGTGCTTAATTTAAGCATATGACATGAGCATAAACTACAATGGAAACAAATTTATAGAATAAATCCCTCGATGTGCAACAAAAAACTTGTGATTGTGCCAATTTCATTGCACAGCATCTCAAATGTTGTTTTGATCATTCAGAAATGCCTCAGCCAAAGTCTTTCATCAAAATTATTTGCTTTAATTCCATTCCAGAAGCGATTCACATGATTTGCACTCCAAGACACCATGCATCTGAACACAGGATAACATGACAGCGTTTACTGCATTTCGTCTGCACGCTCTGAGATGCAAGTCATTTATTATGCAAGAAAAAAGAGCCACAGTCGTTGTAGCAACTTGCATTTTTATAACAGATATTTTGCGCCAATTTCCTAGGAAGTGACAATATTGTTCTCTTGAACACTGAGGTTTATGCAATATACAAATTTTAAGCGCAAGTTAAATTTGCAACGTTGCAGCTATGTGGCTATTGGCTAATAGCCTGCTTGGTCTAACTTTTTTTTTTAATTGTATTTATTTTTTTAATTTTTTTAATGATGTGTGCCTATTAATCATTCACAATATGAACATGCATTATGAAAGTCATGTCAATTCTGACATGTTTTGACATGTTTTTGTTGACTTTAATGGGATGTTTTTTGTTGTTGTTGTTGTTGTTGTTGTTGTTGTTTTTTGTGGCAGTGTTCACGGGTAGTTTTAAGGGGGGAAGATAGTATCTAATGCCCAATTACAATCAGAGATAAACACCATGGAAAGAAAAAGTCGTAATACCCACTTGCCCTGTCAAATCGTAAAAAATTAGGCCTACTTTAAGATTACCTAAATTAAAAAGACAACATAAGCAGGTAAAGTCACAACCAGAAAACTGCTGGTGCCTTAATCACCGCCCCGCAGAACCTCACATTACATTCTCTGTCAGTTACGTCTCACACAGAATCAAGTGTGAAATGTAGGGCATCTGCGTTTCACGCCCAGCCCCGGTATACCTTTCTTCTCAGATCTGGTCTGGAGCTGCACTGCCGTTCCCGGGGACCATGGGGAAGGACAAGTCCTGGCTGTCCTGGCTCTTGACAGGGGAAATAAATCACTGCGCACACCGGAGGATACCCTTCCAGGCTGCAAGCTGGGAACTTCATTATCCCGCCCCTGCTTCTTATTACTATGCATATCGGCTCTGATTGGTCCTGGGCTCTGACATACCGCAGCCTACTTCTGTCAGCCTTCGAGGAGCAGGGGATCAGTCTTCTGCCACAGACGGTAAAAAAGAGTGAGAGGGGGATGAGCGCAACTTTGAATGGGCCAGGAAACCCTGGGAAAGATGCTGTAGATGAAAGTGAAGAGAAAGGAATGGGATAGAATGAAAAAGGAAAGAAAAATAAAGGGGAAATCCTCAGGAAGCTGCTGACTTGGGTCTTGCTGGAACTATTAAATACTAGACCACAATTTTAGTTCCAAGTGGTTGACCCTTTGGGTTTGTGACCAGTGCATAAAAACTCATTCCTAACATTTGATCTGAATATTAGGCATTTAATTGGCATACTGCTTTGATTTGAGTATTATTCTTTCTTGTTTTTGTTTTTTCCCCTCTCCTCAGAATGCTGAGAATGCAGTAGCAATTCCGGCCAACAATTCTGAAAGGATCGACCCTGAATTCTGCTCCGCATATATTGATTCTGTTGATTTCTTCAATGTCTTCATGCACTGAACGTTGAGGTATTAAATGTCTCCTGGATGTAAAACACATTATCTTTATTTGGCGCCATCTTGATGTTGACACAAGTAGGATAATATTATTCAGTCTGAACAGAGGTGATTTACCTCAAGAGAAGATAAGGAGAAGGAAAAGAGAAGATTCCATGAGGAAAGCATGAGCTTGGAAATACCAAGCACGCAAATCTGCTGCACTGGTTAGATGTAGGATGTACATCTTTGTGGAAAAGTGAGACTTTTCCAGACATTTTTGAGAAAACAGTGGAGATGGTCCACAATAAAACATATAATAAGGTTACGTTGTTAATGCTCTTTGTTGTTCCTTGGTTAATGAGCCACACAATTCTGTCATGTTCTCATGTAGCTCTTAATACTAAATATAAACACTGTTACAATTTTGCCACAGGAAATAAGATCATTATCACTACAGGTGAAAATAAAAATGACACATACTAGAACTAAATATGCAATACAGAACATGCTCAAATATAGCAAGTCTCATTTAATTAACCCACTGATTGATGATCCCAATTATGCAGTAGCCAAAACTTTTCCGAAACATGCCAAACTGAAAGAGAAGCGCCTCCCTATGATATTTATATCACCGTTCTCATGGCATCAGATACTCATTTCCCTCTCGAGGTCACTTCAATCATGGCAGAGCAGTAACCTGATCACATTGACAGTCTCTGATAGGCTCACAGGGGAGCTAAGTGAAGTGAGACACAGGAGGCATCTCTGAAGACACCTTTTTTAGTGACGTGTGACTGCTGCGAATGTGGGTGTGATCTTCTGTGTCTGGTTTAATCCCAGAGTCGGGAGTTAAAAGAGTGTGTGTACAGGTACAATCGTGACACAACCAGACACAAAACCCTGTACAGTGAGGCATCATCTGCACTGTGGAATTTCCTATGGTGCATACATAAAGTATGTATATAAAATAAAATTATATATGCACACACACACAACAGTTCAAAAGTTTGGGGTCGAGAAGATTTTATGCTCTCCAAAATACAATAAAAACAGTAAATACTGTGAAATATTATTACAATTTCCCCATTTCTATTTTAATATATTTTAAAACGTATTGTATTCCTGTGATGGCAAAGCTGAATTTTCAGAAGCCATTACTTTAGTCTTCAGTGTCACATGATCCTTCAGAAATCATTCTAATATGCTGATTTGGTGCTCAAGAAACATCAATATTAGTAATTTCTCAATATTTTTTAGCAAAACTTGCTCTCACATTTAATATCTGGTCAATTATAAATGATTTCTTTGCTGAATGGAAGCAGTACCTGAGCCTGCATGTGGATCTGTGAGAAGTGAATACATACCGCTTCTCTCCACTGACCGGGAAGAAACAAGGAGGAGGGAAGATTACCTTTCCTACCCCCCATCCCACCCACCCGTTCCGGGCACAGCATGGGAATCCCTGGAGCTCAGCTGGGCTAATTAGGGTGAGTTGTTAGGAGAGAAACACAGGTGTTAGGCTGAGCCACTCTCTGTATGGAATGATGACTGTTCCCTTACCCCGCACACCCCCAGTAATTTGTCGGCACCCTGTGTAACCATGCATCTCTCTGCTCTACTTCTATGCACATTTCATTAATTCTCTTTATGTGCCTATTCGTTCTCATTATTTATTGCCCACACAATGTTAATGCCATTAGCAGAAGCCACAACAATGACTTTGCCTGTGCAGTCCTTACCTGGGCCACGGGGAGCTTGCTGGATGTGGTTTATTGGGTCAAGGTTCTGTGTGAGGCAAAGGCTTGGGCTTTCTGTGTGAAAGTGATCATGCAAAAAGGATGTCCTCCAAGATCACAGTTTGCTTCACAAGTGGCTACTCGGTTAGCCAAATTTTTGATACATCACGGCCAGGGGTTAAATTGGGCAAGATCCAGGGGCATTGCAACCATAGAACTGGGGAGGACTAGAGCAATAATCATTATATTTTAATTGCTTGGCTGTAGTGTGGCAATTGAAAATAAAATAAAATAAAATAAAATAAAATAAAATAAAATAAATAAATAAATAAATAAATAAATAAATAAATATATATATATATATACTTAAAGTCTTAAATCTGTTTTATTTTTTTATTTTATTTTATTTTATTTTATTTTATTTTATTTTATTTTATTGCTGTGCTCAGATTCAAAGAAAATGGAGTATGAGAATATATATCAACTTAATAAAAATGGTCAATAAATTAGTCTGTGATACAATGTAATTATAAATATTTAAGTACTGATTAATAATAATTACCTACATGTACTTATTAGGATTCAGGTGTGGTTTTGGTTGTTGCATGTAAATATGCACAATACATATAGTATTTACTATAGTAACTACTAGGGATGTAACAATATATCATGTCACAATATATCGCAATACAATAATGCAACAATATGTATCGTGGACAGTGACAATATGTGTTGTGTATAGTTCTCCCAAAATGAAATGGACTGTGTGAGAAAAAAATCTACTACTATATATAATGTTGAATACACAGGTGCTACTCATATAAATTAGAATATCATCAAAAAGTTGATTTATTTCACTAATTCCATTCAAAAAGTGAAACTTGTATATTATATTCATTCATTACACACAGACTGATATATTTCAAATGTTTATTTATTTTAATTTTGATGATTATAACTGACAACTAAGGAAAATCCCAAATTAAGTATCTCAGAAAATTAGAATATTGTGAAAAGGTTCAATATTGAAGACACCTGGTGCCATAATCTAATCAGCTAATTAACTCATACACATGCAAAGGCCTTTAAATGGTCTCTCAGTCTAGTTCTGTAGGCTACACAATCATGGGGAAGACTGCTGACTTGACAGTTGTCCAAAAGACGACCATTGACACCTTGCACAAGGAGGGCAAGACACAAAAGGTCATTGCAAAAGAGGCTGGCTGTTCACAAAGCTCTGTGTCCAAGCACATTAATAGAGAGGCGAAGAGAAGGAAAAGATGTGGTAGAAAAAAAGTGTACAAGTGTAACCCTTTTCACCATATGCTCGTGATGAGGCATGTACGTTATACAGCAACGTATAAAGTATGGAACCCTCTTAACCCTAATGCTTGGTAAAATGGTGAAAGAGACATTCCATTGTATAATAACCCTGTCTAAGAATACTATAATTTTCACTATATCTTTGCTCATCAATGGGTACCTGAAAGAATATTATTGGTTTTAAAATATAGAATATTACCACAGAAAACACTGAGCTACACAAATACAATGGCTGGTGAAAGAATAAACAACAAGATCGCCATAGCTCAATTTCCTCCTTTTGTATTATACAAAACTCACATAACAGTTGAACAGCAAAAAGCAAATATGAAAATAAAATCCAAATTAGAAAAAAACCCCGAAGTCATAAGTCTGTGATAACCTGAGTGCACTCTTATTTTTCAGTTCTTTTAGCAGGCCTGCATTAAGTTAGTTTGTTGGCGCGCTTAATGTTGGAGCTCATAAAATGAAGAAAGCAACAATACCTCCTGGTGTAGAGTGAAGAAAAAAACACGGATCCTACCGCGATTGTAACTCTCTCTCTCCTCAGGCGAACTCCGTTTGCAAGCGGCACAGCAAGGGTTAATCAGCGTCGTCCGTCCAGCATCGACAGCCAACCGGTCCCCAATGAAGAAAACATCTGCGTCAGCCAGCGAATCTCGTCCCGATATTGTCTTCCCTCGTCCAGCATGCAAACGATGTGTATGCGGTCACTCCCGCGACCGTCTGAAAAAATGTTACTGCAAAACCACGAGCTAATTTAGTCACAGGCTAACAGGCATAAGCTCGCATCACAGTCCAAAACCACACAACTCCGGTGGCATTTCACTTTCCCTCAGTCACAAACTCCCACGCAGAAAGCGCGGTTTCTGACAAAACAATTATAGTCCAACTTAAAGCGTTAAACCCACATTAATAGCAGACTAGCCCTCGTGCTCACTCTCGTGAGTTCTCGTCGTTCTTTTTTTCCCTTTTTTTTCCCGTTTTCGTTCTCGCCTCTCGCGGGATTTCACATAGTTCAACAAGATACTTCATTAAATCCCTAAATCTCTAACATTAACAGACTGATTAATGAGCTTCTCTTATGTAATGAACCATCCTTAAACATTTTTAAAGAGAACACAAAACGTAACTGTTAAATTACCAGGCACATCTGAACAGCACAAAAATAATTAAATGATAAATCTTCTTGCATATGCATTAAACACTTTATCAAACAAAATACAATAACCCATATATTTCAGAAATAAACAAAATAACAAAAAGACTGATATTGATCAGGTCATTACACAAGCAATAGGGATAACCGCACCCTGGACAGGATTGTGAAACAAAACCCATTTAAAAATGTGGGGGAGATTCACAAAGAGTGGACTGCAGCTGGAGTCAGTGCTTCAAGAACCACTACGCACAAACGTATGCAAGACATGGGTTTCAGCTGTCGCATTCCTTGTGTCAAGCCACTCTTGCACAACAGACAGCATCAGAAGCGTCTAAAGACAAAAAGGACTGGACTGCTGCTGAGTGGTCCAAAGTTATGTTCTCTGATGAAAGTAAATTTTGCATTTCCTTTGGAAATCAGGGTCCCAGAGTCTGGAGGAGGAGAGGCACACAATCCACGTTGCTTGAGGTCCAGTGTAAAGTTTCTACAGTCAGTGATGGTTTGGTGTGCCATGTCATCGGCTGGTGTTGGTCCACTGTGTTTTCTGAGGTCCAAGGTCAACGCAGCCGTATACCAGGAAGTTTTAGAGCACCTCATGCTTCCTGCTGCTGACCAACTTTATGGAGATGCAGATTTCATTTTCCAACAGGACTTGGCACCTGCACACAGTGCCAAAGCTACCAGTACCTGGTTTAAGGACCATGGTATCCCTGTTCTTAATAGGCCAGCAAACTCGCCTGACCTTAACCCCATAAAAAATCTATGGGGTATTGTGAAGAGGAAGATGCGATATGCCAGACTCAACAATGCAGAAGAGCTGAAGGCCACTATCAGAGCAACCTGGGCTCTCATAACCCCTGAGCAGTGCCACAGACTGATCGACTCCATGCCACTCCGCATTGCTGCAGTAATTCAGGCAAAAGGAGCCCCAACTAAGTATTGAGTGCTGTACATGCTCATACTTTTCATGTTCATACTTTTCAGTTGGACAAGATTTCTGAAAATCCTTTCTTTGTATTGGTCTTAATATTCTAATTTTCGGAGATACTGAATTTGGGATTTTCCTTAGTTGTCAGTTATAATCATGAAAATTAAAAGAAATAAACATTTGAAATATCTCAGTCTGTGTGTAATGAATGAATATAATATACCAGTTTCACTTTTTGAATGGAAATAGTGAAATAAATCAACTTTTTGATGATATTCTAATTATATGACCAGCACCTGTAATGTATAATAATGCAATGTGGGAATATTTGTGGGTCCTCCTGATGCCAAATGTCTTGTGTTAACAGTAAAAAGTGGCCTACATTATTTTAAATATATCTAGTCAATGACAGAGTGTAAGCATATTCATATTTTTCTGTATTATCAGCTTCAGAATCATGAATATTTTTATTCTGCTATCAATATTGTCCTGTGCATTGGGTTACCAGCACCAAGTCCAAGCCTATTCATTTCCACCCCCAATGTAATACCAAATTTAACATTTTAATCATTTTAATTTTTTTGTTAACCTTTTACCATATGTCTTAAAGTATCACAATAATATCGTATCGTGAGTTCAGTATCGTAATATGTATCGAATGGTGACGTGAGGCTATTGTTATATCCCTAGTAACTACATATAACATGTAACAAGGACAAACTGTCCAAACAGTCATTTTTCTCAGTTGCCGTAATTATGGTGTTTTGACTTGTGGGTTGGGGTCATGCCATATTTTTCCAGAATCACCACCAGATTTAACCTCTGATCATAGCCTGAGTACATCTAGCTGTTATTCTCACAACATTATACTGTAATAACCTGCCTACCTTTCTGAGTGCACTTTAAAAGAAAACTCCAAGAAGTGAGCTGAACATGAACTTTCCAGTTCCTCTCCACACTGGCTTCGGTATAGATAGTCCATGTGCGCCATACTTTTGCCACCTGAATAATACATACAACTCCTCATGCCATATTTATGCACACAAATCGACAGAGTGGAGAAAGCAGCAGAGAGACAGAGATTCCCGGCAGATTGACCCCTCAGAAAGAGAAACGGAGTGTGGAAGAAGAGGGTGTGACAGAGAAACGCACACAAAAGATGCGAAGAGGGTGAGGAGGTGCACCATTAGGGGCTTTAGTGCGCAAGCATCGAGGTGGAATCGGAGTGAATCAAGAAACACTTTCTCAGCTCAGAGTTGGTCCTACACTCAGCAGTGCTCAGCCAGGCAAAAGCTTTAGCTCTGACTCAGCTCATAAACAGAGGAAACCATTCCTGCCTTGTGATGGACGATGAATCAATTGCATCATGCTTTCTCAAGAACTTCTATTTCAGGTGTGTTGGGAGGTGGGGGTGGGGGAAGAAGGGAAATAAAAGACAAGGTATTTGCAGCCAGCTGTGAGTATTTTATAACAAGGCAGACTAACAGCTGATATGGAAGAGGGACCTCAGCATTTCAAAACATTCAGTTTATGCTGAACTACAGAGTAAATGGAAGACAATAAAGCAGTAGTTCTTAGGAGAGAGCAGCAGAGCCATGCCTTGAATTCACAGGCCTGAGATGGGCACAAACTGAGCCCACAAAAAAGAAAAACCTCAATTGTTTCACATAGACAACACTGATATTATACACAGGGTTCAAATGGAAACTTTTACTTAAAGGGTTAGTTCACCCCTCATGTCGTTTCACACCTGTAAAACCTTCGTTCATCTTCAACACACAAATTAAGATATTTTTGATAAAATCCGATGGCTCAGTGAGGCCTGCATTGCCAGCAAGATAATGGTCTAATGGTCTGACCACTTTCAATGGTCAGAAAGCTACTAAAGACGTATTTAAAACAGATCATGTGACTACAGTGGCTCAATCTTAATGTTATGAAGCGACGAGAATACTTTTTGTCAAAAAAAAAAAAAAAACGACCTTATTCAACAAAATCTAGTGAAGGGCGATTTCAAAACACTGCTTCATGAAGCTTCGAAGCTTTACAAATCTTTTGTTTTGAATCAGTGGTTCAGAGCGTGTATCAAACTGCTAAAGTCACACCCCCCAGTGGTGAACCATTGAAATTTCAAAACACTTATGACATAAGGAAGCCTCGTTTAATGAGATCACATGACTTTGGCAGTTTGATACGCGCTCCGAACCACTGATTCGAAACAAAGATTCATAAAGCATCTAAGGTTCATGAAGCAGTGTTTTGAAATCGCCCATCACTAGATATTGTTGAATAAAGTCGTTATTTTGTTTTGTTTTGTTTGGTGCACAAAAAGTATTCTCGTCGTTTCATAACATTAAGGTTGAACCACTGTAGTCACATGATCTGTTTTAAATATGCCTTCAGTAGCTTTCTGGGCATCTGAAAGTGTTAATTATCTTGCTGGCAATGCAGGCCTCACTGAGCCATCAGATTTTATCAAAAATATCTTCATTTGTGTTCCGAAGATGAACAAAGGTCTTACGGGTGTAGAACAACATAAGGGTGAGTAATTAATGACAGATTTTTCATTTTTGGGTGAACTAACCCTTTTAAGTGCTTCCTAGATCCCTATTAATCTCATACGTATCTGTCTCCTCAACAATGTCTCAAACTGTGCTCAGATTTGCCAAAATACCAAGATATGCCAAGATGTATGCTTTATACAGTATGCCTAATATATGTGAACAGGAGCCCATTTTTCCTTTTACAAAGAAACATTTTGATATATACAGACACTACTGTACTACTTTTATGCATTAAATTAATCAAAAGAGACATTTATAATGTTACAAAATATGACTATTTCAGATAAATGCTGTTCTTTCAAGTTTTTTTATTTGAATATCCCAGAATGAAAAAAAAATTAAAAAACCTATAGTGTTTCCACAAGAATATTAAACAGTTTTCAACAGAAATAATAAGAAACATTTCTTGAGAACCAAATCAGTATATTAAAATTGCAATAACATTTCACAATATTACTGTTTTTCTGTATTTTTGATCAAATAAAGTCAGCCTTGGTGAGCATAGGAGACTTTTCTAATCATTTAAAAACCTAACCGCTCCTATTTTTGAATGCAATTATATATTATATTTCTATACTTCAAATGTGTCTCACACATTTTTCCTTCATAAACACTTTCCAGATTGCCCCCTCATTTCCAGGAAAGAAAATCACCTTCATCTTTCTCGAATATGTTTGAGAAAATTGCAGTTTCTCTTCATCCTGGTTTAACAGTTCAGTCAGCACAAGAAGGCCTCAGTGGTCCTGACATAATTTCAGAATTGATTTCCATAAAAAATTATTTACTTCTTCTTCTCATTGGGGGAATAATCTCACTCAGATAGAGGAAAACTTTGCAAGCTTCTTCCGAAGGGTCTTTATGAGAGAGAACACACCAGGCTCTGATCTGTCTGCACCTTGAATGCACAAGTGACACATTTAATTGATATGTGGTAATGGTGTCAAAGCACCAGAGGGCACACACACACACACACACTTACAGTGTTAGCATAGGGAGCAAATACCATTTACACTAAGCAAAGGCTGAATTCTTTGAGAGTCGCGACATCTTGACATAGCCCCAGCGGTGACATACTGCTGATCAGAAGGTAGGTTTTGTATCCCAGGGGTATGCTGTTCATTTACACTCTGCTACTGGAGTGTGGATTTCAGAGTGGAACTTCAAGCTGCTACCAAACTTAACTTTTGTTCATTAGTTAAAGTCAGCTCTTTTCATTTTTAATGCCTTCTGTACTTTTCCAGAGACCGCTATTTGGGAATGTGAAATTTAAGCTTTAATGAGTACAGTTAATTAATGATACAATAAAATGAGGTGGTATTTTTTTTTTCTACTTCTGCTACGTCTATTGAGATAAAACAGGGAACGTGCTACCTTTCTCTATAAATAAAGGCATTACATGTCATGGCATTTAAAAAAAATTTATCATTCTGTTCAGCTATCACTAGGGGTGTAACGGTGCACAAAACTCATGGTTCGGTACGTACCTCGGTTTTGAAATCATGGTTCGGTACAGCAGGTGGGGAGAAATCTAAACATAAATTTTCGTTTTTATTATTAAACAGTGGTTTACTGAACAAATTGTGTTTTTATCTTGAAATATATTAAATTAAAAGGATAAAAAAATTATCTTTGTTGATGAGAGGGAGCCCTTACTTGAAAATTATGCTAATATAATATTAAAGGTTAACAACTGAGCCCAAACTATTAGCCTAAATTCAATCGCTTTGTATTTTTAGATATAATAATCAACACAAATAACAAATTGTATGCAAACATGAAAGCTGCACATAAGGCAGTTTTTGCATTAAATTCTATATTATAAAATTAAGTTTTACTCCAATTCATTGTTGAAATATAATCATTTATACAATGGCTGTCATTTTCATGACAGATTTATTTAAACATACATTAAAGTTGCCATCGAACGTTTTTTTTACAAGATGTAATATAAGTCTAAGGTGTCCCCTGAATGTGTCTGTGAAGTGTCAGCTCAAAATACCCAATAGATTTTTTTTAATTAATTTTTTTTAACTGCCTATTTTGGGGCATCATTAAATATGAGCCGATTTATGCTGTGCGGCCCCTTTAAATGCTGACGCTCCCCGCCCACGGAGCTCGCGCTTGCCTTAAACAGTGCCTAAACAAAGTTTACACAGCTAATATAACCCTCAAAATGGATCTTTACAAAGTGTTCGTCATGCATGCGGCGTGCATGCGTCGGATTATGTGAGTATTGTATATACTGTTATATTGTTTACATTTGATTCTGAATGAGTTTGAGGCTGTGCTCCGTGGCTAACGGCTAATGCTACACTGTTTGAGAGATCTATAAAGAATGAAGTTGTGTTTATGCATTATACAGACTGCAAGTGCTTAAAAATGAAAATAGCGACAGCTCTTGTCTCCGTGAATACAGTAAGAAACGATGGTAACTTTAACCACATTTAACAGTACATTAGCAACACGCTAACAAAACTTTTAGAAAGACAGTTTACAAATATCACTAAAAATATCATGATATCATGGATCATGTCAGTTATTATCGCTCCATCTGCCATTTTTCGCTATTGTTCTTGCTTGCTTACCTAGCCTGTTGATTCAGCTGTGCACATCCAGACGTTACTACCTGCCCTTGTGTAATGCCTTTCATAATGTTGGGAACATGGGCTGGCATATGCAAATATTGGGGCGTACACCCCGACTGTTACGTAACAGTTGGTGTTATGTTGAGATTCGCCTGTTCTTCTGAGGTCTTTTAAACAAATGAGATTTATATAAGAAGGAGGAAACAATGGAGTTTGAGACTCACTGTATGTCATTTCCATGTACTGAACTCTTGTTATTCAACTATGCCCAGATAAATTCAATTTTTCATTCGAGGGCACCTTTAAACAATCAAGACATGACTAACAGGTTAATTAAAATATAATGAATATATGGGCTAATACTGTGCATATATTAAGCAAAAGAGTTCATTTCTCTGGCAAACTAACAAGCTGTGGACACAATGCCATTTCTGAGGTAAATGCTACATGACATTGTTTACAAGCTGTTTTACTGACATCTTTCTGCCGTTGAAACACTGAATAAGCAATAACACGAGATATTATACATTTCAGTAAGTTGTACTGTGTCTTTCAACATACCTTCAAATGTTCATTTTAGTTCATTCTGTAACCGGTGAGGAAGAGATGATCGCGTTCACTCGCGCTCCGTGCTGTCGGTTGAACAGAGGCGCCTTTACAGAGATCTGTCACGCCACATCAAAGCGCATCAAAACGGCACTTTCTGTTTGCAATTCATGATTTTGTGGACAGAATTTGAAGGATGACACTTTGTTTCTTATCGAAAGTAACAAAACGATTATTGGTGGCTAATGGTGGTTAGGCTACAATGTTGCAATGTAATGCATTCGGTACACATATGCACTGTCCTGAAAGCCCTGTACCGAAACAGTTTGGTACGAATATGTGTACTGTTACAACCCCACCTGTTGCTAATGAAAATTGGTGAAATTATTAATATTTTAAAAGTAGTTAAAAAAATGACATAATATGAATATTGACAAAATTAGATCTTGCAAGTTTGATTTTTGAATTTACATCATCATCATCATCATCATCATCATCATCATCGTCGTCGTCGTCATCATCATCATCATCTCAATATTGGTGAAATGCAATCAGTAAGGTGAGAAAATGTCACCTTCCCATGCCATATCTGCACAGGCCTGGGTAGGTGAAAGTATGGTAATCATAAAAACTAGATGTCAGGTATTATTATCTTTAAACGGCATTTGCATTAAGAGGTGTCTAACTTGATAATGAAAGTCAAAGGGTGCCTCTGGTGAGTCTTGCATGTGAGACAAAGAACTAAAAACATTTAAACAATCACAACTTGTTAAAACTTCTATTAAATAGAGAGAAAACCCCACAGCCAAAAGCTCAGATTGATATTTGTATTATGCAAATGAAAATTCCATCTGCCTCAAATGGGAATCTGAATCTTGCTAATGCAACGTGTTAAAATCAAGTAGTACTGAATTTGGGACTGAATTTCTACATACTGCACTAAACCACATATCCAAACATCGCTGTATTGTGTGAACAGTTTCTCATAGTATAATTCCTCCAATTTAGCAACCATCATGTGCTCTTTTTAGCATCCAACTTTTAGAAATACATATAATGTAAGAGGCCATATCCTATTTGGCCAAGAGTTTGATGTCCTTTCTGGAGGAGGACAGAAAGAGATGCTCAGGGACGGACCTCACAAGTACTCGAAAAACAAGGGGAATAAAAGGGGTAAAGCATTATCACAATAATGTTCTGTTTTCAGGGGGTCACTGTTAAAAGCACTAAATTGAGGGACAAGCAAAAAGCTTTGGTTTAGCACTTTGCCTCGCACCCTGCTGTCTGAAATGGGACAGGAGAAAGAGCTCTCTTGCAGCATTAAACCATTATATGTTTGCAGTCTTCTCGATTTGAAAAAAAAAAACTGCAGTTGGAATGCATCAGGCCTGATGTTTTCTTCCAAAATCCCTCAAATCCCTGTAGCAACAAGCTGCGCTTTGCACATTATTGTAATATTCCTTTTGTATGGTATTTTATGTAAAGCGCCAACATTTACTTCAGTATATTTGCTTTTATAGGGTTTCTAAAATCCTGTAAATGTTGTTCTTGTCAGAACTGATTCCATCAGTCCTTCGTAGTCGCTTTGCTATGAAACTATCGAGCGGTCTTAATTTCAACAGTTGAGCATAAATCAAAGAGCCCTGGGTAGCGTTTCAAAGAGAACTCCCACAGAATGGTCATTTACAGGTCTATAGCTTATGTTTGTCTGGTTAAGACACATGCCCAGAGGCAGGTTACCTTCTTTAACAGTGGTGTTGTCTTGAACGTCAAGAGGAACCCTCTGTACCCACAATTCATTTCCCTCTCAGTCACGCCACCCTGTTGGCAGCCTGGCAGAATTGGCCAGGACCCGAAACGCCGTCTCTGTGTGAATGGACATCTATTTTCACTTCTCAGTGGGACTGCCAATTCACCTGGGCACGTTTCCACGCTGCTGTCTTCAAAGGACGCATGCCTCATCCTGAAACACATCAAGTAAGACTTCATTTCAGTAAAGATTAGGAGGTCTACCACAATATTTTGACGTCCTATAATTCTCATAAAAGTTAGTTACATGTGTGTAAATACATCAACAAATTTTACTGACACCTCAGCCCTGGCTGTGCTTTGATGGTGTTTCTGTATTCGTTTTCAAGCTGTGAAAAGTGAATGAAGACTATTAGTTAGTGACATTTAGAATTGCTGTACTGCCTGGCAGCACATTTGAACACTGTAAATGGACACAGCTTATACATACAGCCACATCCTATATACCACGTCCTACCAGTCAACAGTTTCCGACGACAAGCAATTTGTTTTTCCGTTCTGAATCTGAAGCTGCTACTGTATATTTGATATTTAATGTACGGTTATACAGAACACAGTTTTGGACCTTTGGGATTTTACTGTGTGTGGAGCTACTGATCCCATAGTGCACTGTTGCTGAAATAGACATCAAGTGGCTGATTATAATAATAAAAAAAAATAAATAAAAAATCTAGTTTAAATAGAAGAGATAGCTTTATCACTTGCCACTTTGTATCATTCCACTTAGTAGGATTTTTTTTTTAAGAGGCCATATGATGCTTTTAAATGTTTTCTTTTACCTTTAGTGTGTAATGTATCTGTTTGTGCACGTATAAGATCTTCAAAGTTACAAAACTCATAGTCTTCCACAAAAGGGATTTATTCTAACAGAGAACACCACTCCAGACCTGCCTAAAATGCATTGATTGAAGTCCAGATATTACTTCCACAAACGTCTATGTCACAATTTGAAATATTAGCATAATACGCCAAAGGCATACGCAAAGAAAGAAGACAAGGCTTCAGTAATTGTAGTGTTTTCACCATGTCTGGAGACGTTATGTGTTTCGATAAAAAAGCAAAACCCCTTGGTTTGGCCTTCCAAAAATGGATGAAATTAGGAATCAGTGGTTAAGATTCATTTGCACTGATGAGCCAAAACATAATGACCAGTCACAGGTGAAGCGAATATCATTTATTATTTCCTAACAAGGCCACATATTAAGGTCTGGGTATAGGCAGGAATAAAAAGCTGAGAGACTTTGACAAGGGCCAAATTGTTATGGCAAGCTGACTGGGTCAGAGTATCTCTGAAATGGCAAGGCTTGTGGGTTGCACAGGAATATGAAACATTTATCAATAGTAAATCTCTCACTTAACATTAATCTTGCAAAAAAAAAAAAAAAAAAAAAAAAAAGTATTATATACTTAATTTTAGCATTTACTCTCCCTTTCGGGTGCCATGGGCAAAGCATGCTCGGAAATTGAAATAAGTCTATGAAACTTAAAACATTGAAACAGTTCAGTTTACTTAAAATATATCAGTTCTGTGAACTTGAAAGAAAAAGAAAGTGCTAAATAAAGTCAAGTCAAGTCACCTTTATTTATATAGCGCTTTTTACAATGCAGATTGTGTCAAAGCAGCTTTACATTGATAACTGGTACATGAATTTTGGCTGCACAGCAGCTCTTAGAAAATAGTGTCAATGCAGGCAGATCAAAGCACTGTTGAATAAATGTCAAGAATACTGTTGAATATCAAATGTCAAGTCAAATGTCAAGTGTCCCCAACTAAGCAAGCTAAAGGTGACAGCGGCAAGGAACCCAAACTCCAACAGGTGACATCAGGTGGCAAACAAGTGGCAAATAGGTGTGAAAATGGAGAAAAAAACCTTGGGAGAAACCAGGCTTAGTCGGGGGGGCCAGTTCTCCTCTGGCGAACAGTGCTTTGTTACAATTCAGGTTGCTATCATAAGTCTGATAGGATCGCAACAATCAAAGTATTTCATCCAGTTGAGGATCGTATTCATCATGCCGGTATGGACGGTTTGTTGAGGAACTGTGCTACTGGCTGTTTTGCCTTCACCAAATAAATATAAAAGTTAATTTGACTGAATTCATTTGTTGAACTTAAGTTTGTCCTACTCAAACCAATTAATTATTTTGAGCATTAGGGTTTACAGTGTCTGAGGAGGGACAAACCACAAATTGGCGACAGGGTGTTGGGCACCCAAGGCTTACCGATGCACAAGGGCAAGGACGGCTATCCTATCTGGTCCAAGCCAACAGAAGGTCTACTGTAGCACAAGTCACACAAAATTTTAATGAGGGTTATGGGAGGAATGTGTCACAACACCATTTGTAGCGTATGGGGCTGCGTAGCTACAGACCAATCAGAGTGCCAATCATGACCCCCGTCCACCGTTGAAAGCACCTACAATGGGCATGCAAGCATTGGAATGGGACCTTGGAGCCGTTGAAAAAAGTTGCCTGGTCCGATGAGTCCCATTTTCTTTTACATCATGTGGATGGCCGTTTACGTGTGCAGCATTTACCTGGGGAAGTGATGGCACTAGGATGCACTGTGGGACAGCAACAAGCTGAAGGGAGTTGAGGGAGGTGATGCTCTGGGCAATGTTCTGCTGGGGTGGTTTCCGGTCCGGAAGTAAATTTGACATGTGCCACGTACCTAAAACATTGTTGCAGACCAGGTTCACACCTTCATGACAATGGCGTTCCCTGGTGGAAGTGACCTTTCAGCAGGATAATGCATCCTCCCACACTGCACACATTGTTCAGGAATAGTTTGAGGATCTTGATGAAGAGTTCAAGGTGTTGACCTGGCCTCCAAATTTCTCAGATCTCAATCCAATTGAGCATCTATGGGATGTGCTGGACCAACAAGTGTGATCCGCGGCAGCTTCACTTCACAACCTACAAGACTTGAAGGACTGAAGTCTTGGTGCAAGATACCACAGGACACCCTCAGGGGTGTTGTGGAGTCCATGCCTTGACGAGTCGGTGCTTTATTGGCAGCACCTGGAGGAACAACAGCATATTAGGCAGGTGCGTATAATGTTTTGGCTCATTGGTGAATAATGCTTGGGGGTAACGCATTACAAGTAATGCGAGTTACGTAATCCGAATACTTTAAGTTTATGCATTACTTTTAAATTTACAACAAAATATCTGTTACTTTTTTTAATTAGTCACAAGTTACTTTGTTTTTCCATTCATTCACTGATAGCTCTCCTGTCCCCATGTTGAGAGAAATCAGAAGTAAGGTGCAGAGGCATTGTGTGTGCTGTGTAAAAATAATGGTTGTTGTAGTTCTAGACTAAATGTGAGCGTGCATTTACTCATCTCACTTGCTCAAAAACAGATTCAGTATTCCTCAAAATGAATAAAAACATAAAATGCAAACTCAGAATATGACAAACCTTACACAAATCTCACTAATGTCTTTGCTGCTCAACCATACTTAACAAAAAAAATGACTTTAGATAAACATCACATTTGTGTTTATTTTTTCTGAAGTAAAAGTCTAGATTATTCTGCAATCTAGAATGGCAGTACAGCTGAAAGATTTGTTTGAGCAGCGCCCTCTACTGTACAGGTGTGAAATTGCATTTCCTTCAGCCTGAGGCTTATTCATTTTACTTTGGTGTCCGGCCCAGGTGAGAAAAAGCAACGCAAGAGTGACGTAACACATTTCTTTCCATTAAATGACACATGTTTGAGGTGTTTGGCTAATCACAATGCACATGGTCAGCTGGCCAATCAGATCACCCTGAGCTTTTCAGAAGGAGAGGCTTTGTAGAAATGGGAATTCAGAGAGTGCATGTTACCATATTCTAGTACACCCAATAAACAAAATAATGACCCTTTAAAATAGCATCATACAGCCTCTTTAATGTTCCTAAACGAAGTCTCTTTTGCTTACCAAGGCTGCATTTATGTGATCAAAAATACAGTAAAAACAGTAATATTGTGAAATATTGTTACAATTTAAAATAATGAATTTACTCCAGTTGTCAGTGTCACATAATCCTTCAAAAATCATTTTAATATGAAGCTATATTTTATTTATCACAAAAGAAATAGTAGAATTTAGTAGTTGCCACAGTATTGTCATTTATTAGTGTAAAGTAAAAATGTTGTGTCCTAAAGTACAAGTAGTGGAGCAATCTGTCCATAGTTCTGTGTTCTTTGTTTATACTGAAATTGCTTTGAGTTTCTTAAATGAAAGTCATGACCCATTTTGTCTCAATTTAGTAATTTACACTTCAGTAAATTCTGAAGAGTGACTTAGCAAACAGAGAATGCGTGATGTACATAATTACATGAGCAACATGGGACAATATCACACTGGGTTTCTGACCACACGCGTAATTGTGCATTATATGTGTGCGTCACAGCAGTTAGTGCTTCTCTGTTGCAAATCAAGACCTGAGGAACAGATGTGAATGGTGTCTTTGTGACATTTAATTTCTTTTCTGTCACTAACATCTGTAATTGAATACAATGCTAAGAATGTTAGCTGTGTGGATCAGACAGCTATGTAATTCAAGCCACCTGGGCTCCCAGTACAGAGAAAGTGAGGGATATTGTTGTTGCACTTGACCTTCTATGGCTTTTTGAAGGGGCCTTTGGGTTATGATTCTTGGAATAATAGTTAAAGATCAGGACACAGATACATGTCACTTTTCCAATCATCTACACACTGAGGGACGGACTTACGGAACATCCTCGTGTATTAGTGCCTCTTGACACCTTTCATATTGTATTAAACTGATTCAATTGAGTAAAATCTCAAATTAATGTGTTAACATTAAAAAAATGAATAAATCTAATAACAGATAATGTAAACAGAAATATCTCTCTGAATGAGAACATAATCGTTTTTCATGTCAGATTTGAGGACTCTGGGGAAACGCTTTAGACTAAAGCTATTGGCTTAATATAGACAGCCATTAGGCTTTTTCAGGGGATTTCCAGTGCTTGGCAGTCTCTCCAGCTAATGGACGTTCAGGAAAACTGGCCAAAAGGTTAATAAGGGAAGGTCCATTTCTGTTTACCAATCTTATGTCCTTTGGGACTCCTGACTATATATATATATTTTTCTTAGACAAAAAAAAAAAAAAAAAAAAAAAAAAAAAAAATATATATATATATATATATATATATATATATATATATATATATATATATATATATATATATATATATATATATATATATATATATATATATATATATTATTTTTTTTTTTGTCTAAGAAAAATATCCATATTTAACATGTTATAAAGTAAAATAACTAGCTGCCGGCAGGCCATCTTCGCACACACTGCCATTTGAATGTCTCTTTTTAAGAACCAATAAAAACTAAAACCAAGTAGGTTGCACAATAATTATTTTCGTTTTCACCCTCTAATGAGTCTGCATAAATTGAGGTTACAACAAAAACAGGCACAGGTACTGAAAACAAATATGTAGATTTCACGTAGCGTTTTTGCTCATAACTTCATGAAAAGTGCACAGATCATAGATCATGGCACTTCATTTACAGCAGATTCTTACGATTAAAATGAGCTCAAAAACAACATAATCGATTGTGTCAATTACGAGATATTCCTCATGGAAGAACGATTTTCAGAATGCCAATTAGGGGGCGTCAAGGGCTAAACAAAAAGGCTACATTGGTTCCAAATGCTGTAACTTTTGATTACTTTATGCTATCACCACAAAATTTGATTCAAATGCAGCTTACATTCATCTTATTTCTTCCTGAATTTTACATACATATACATATATATATATATATATATATATATACATATACATATATATATATATATATATATATATATATATATATATATATATATATATATATATATATATATATATAAATAATATTATATCCAATTGTAATGTAATTTATATTTTCTAAAAATTTAGAAAGTGTTCAATCAAATGATGCTCCTTGCTACAGTTTTGGAGTTATGAGTCTCTACTTTTGTGTATGTCACTCAAAAAAAAATAATAACTCTAAACAACTCTTTTTGCTTTCAGAAATTAAAGGGTTAAAGAAAAACAATAATGACTAAAAAAAAAAAAAAGTGCCTGGTACTTGATTACAGACAAATGAAGCTTATTCACTGATTCTTTAGACATGAAAATAATAATAATAATAATAATAATATTTTATTGTATACTATGCTATGCTATGCTTGTTTTGTCCCATGTCTCAAGAATCAGTTAACTAAGTGTGAAATCATAAACGGGGAGTGATGTATGAATTCCTAAGCTAAATCCTTCATAAATGTTTTGGTTTCTATTCACTGTGGCCAAAAGTCATACATATTTGTATACTTCATGCATTTTCATAAATAAATAAATAACAACATATCCCCCTTTATATAAAAAAATAAATAAATAAATAAATAAATCCTTATATATAAACATTAATTTCTAGTGCCATCATCCTTAAGAAAATGCAGCCTTGCTGCTATAAACCATGAAGGTCATCAGTAGGTCATTATGTACTCATCTTAAAGTTGTAAAACACTTTAAGAGCCAAGAAATAAGCATGCCCAACATGATTACTGTTGTGGCTTCCCTCATAAGACTGATAAAAGCAAGCAAGTGAGAGAATTACTGTGAATTAGTTTGTCGCTTTGACCAGCCCAGAACGTCAAGTCTTGGCTGGATTTTGAAAAAGCATTTTTCCTGCCAATTAGCCTCTATGCTCTGTGCTCCTGGCATCTCTCAAATCCTGCACAACCTGTTGATATATCTCTGGCAATTTGTCACAATCTGCCACAGCAGTGATATACAGAAAGTCCCTTGTGTGGCCTCCCAGAATGCCCCGCTGCAAAAACTCAGGTCCGTGGGAACAACAAATGGGAAGGAACGCAACAGCACTTCCCACAGGCAAAAGACAGCTGTAATCCTGTAACCCTTCCCTAGTCATGCGGCATACACATACAAACACAGAGAAACACACATAGGGGGACAGTCATTCCTAAACACTTGGGATCAGGCATTGAAAAATTGGGTACAAAGTGGGTATAAATGGAAAAAAAGAAAAATGAACAGTATGAAAGTACCCAAAGGATGCAGATATTTTCTGCAAAATTCATCGTTAAATGCACAAACATATACAATACATTCACACAAACACACGTGACTGTCTTCCCACTCGATTTCTGATAGCACGGGAGAATTTATGGTACTTCCGTTGCAGTGTCCTAGATTGGCTCCGCACATTCATCACCCGAGCCCTCAGAAGGAAAAGCTGTGGCCACCGGCTGTCATTCAGCTCCGCTCCCACAGCGCCACAGTAGCACTGATAAAACAAACAGCGCTGGACTAGCAAAACCCACTCGTTAGACCCCTCTCTTCTCCCTTTCTCCCTCTCTGTTCTCTAAGGGGGTGTAATCCTGAGGACTGGGTTACGGGCTTAAGGAGAAGGGTTGAGCGTTGTATGAGCTCACTAGCCTCAGAGGAGCAGATCTAAGGCCAAAAGTGTAGAGAGGAAGTTGCTGGAACATTAATCTCATTAATTCAAGCACAGTCATCGCTTTTCCTCTGCTGACTGCCTGTTCTCTTATACCGCGAGACACACACATACAAGCTTATGTGCCACCACATGCACATATAAAAATGCCACTCAAGAACAAAAAAGTTGCCAAATATGTAACAGCCTCCACTGAATTTGTTTAGGAACCTGTAATAGTTTTGCCCTTTACCATAATAAGTACTCTACATAGAAAGGCTCCTGATTTATTCACAGCTCATGTCATTCCAAACCTGTATGACTTACTGGCAGTCTTTTCGCGATTTAGTTAACATTATGGCTTTTTACACTTGAAATAGTTAACCCAGGGTCACTCTAAACCCTGGGTAAACGTAATCCTGGGTTATGTTGCTTCACTTTTCACACTGCTCATAATTTACCCAGGGTTAACATTTAATCCTGGGTATTCATAAGCTGACGTTTCACATTGTACATTCCTAAACCCTGGGTTAATGTTCTTATTTGCATATTTGTGGCGTCAGTGTCATTAATTGGTTAAACGCAGCACGCGGCCTGTTTACATAGACTAGCATTGCGCATCCTCATATTGCCGAATGTACTATCGAGGTTATACTGAATGGAAATTTCGTCTCTTCTTCACTCAAAAGTCAGCATTTGTCATTTTTCCTCTCAAAATTTACTGTTTATATACAATGCACAGTTTTTTCCGTGACTGTCCAAAGCAGGCAAATATGAGTACGTGATTGGTTGTCTGTTGCTAAACGTCTAGCTGTAACATTCTAATACCGCATCCTTTCACACTGTATAGGTTTGGCACCGCAATGTGGTGCTAACCCTGCTCTGGAGCTGGGTTTCATAACCCAATGTAAAAAGCAGAGCTAACCTTGAATCAAATTACAAGTGTGAAACGTTCCTTTACCCGGGGTTAAAAGCGATGTTTAGAACGACGATAACCCGGGGTTAAGCGCAGTGTGAAAAGCCCTATTAACAATTAAATGTTTGGGGTCAGTAAGATTTTAGGTCACACTTTAGTTTAGGGTCCAGTTCTCACTATTAACTAACTATTAACTACAACTTTTGCCTCAATAAACTCCTAATTACTGCTTATTAATAGTTTTTAACCCTCATGCACTGTTCGATTTCTGGTTACAGCCTGTATGGTCTGGGTCAGACTCACCCTAATTGGATTCAAAACAATGCCCCAAAAATCACACTATGTAGATTAAAAAAAAAAAAAAAAAAAAAAAAATCAAGTACAAATAGTTATCTTTTAATATATTTTAATAAATATCTGAATATTAATAATAAATTCCTGAATTTATGATTATAAACATGTTTTTAACCACTATTTTTAAAATTGTCCCTCCCTGACACCTGTGGGACACTTGCCATTATATATTTATAACAATAATGTCTTAGTCTAAACCTAAAGTAATCTTGACAAACTGTATAGCATTTGAAAGCTTTCAGACTCTAGTTTTCATATTTGGTGACTGATTTTCAAAGGAAATGATAGAGCAATAGTGATAGATAAATGATAGAGCAACAGTGATAGATTCTTCATTATAATGTGGTGCCAAACTATAACACACTCTCTGATTGTTTCCATATGTTTTAATATGTGTTTTAGAGATTGAATTCAAATCAAATATTAACATTACTGCCCAAAATATTTCTGAATATGATGTCTACTTCATAAATATTTTGATAAGTATGGAAATATATGGTTCAGATCACTCAAGCAATATATGGAAATCAAAGACATTTTTAACAATTTAAGTTGGAAAAGTCATTTTTAAGTCTATGCTCAAAAAGTAGGACAGACATTTAACAGGTAAAACAACTTATTATTTTCACAAACTGAAAATAAAAAGTTGTTAAATTCAGCAAGACACTGGCACTGACACAACAAAGAAGTGTTTTGTATTTTGGGTCTGTATAGTTGCTTTTGAATAGCTACCTCTATTGGTCAAATTGACCCACGAACAGCAAGATCGTATAAAATTTCTGTATGCACATTTCACAACACATCAGCATATTAAAACTTTGTCATAATCACAAGTTGGAGTGCCCTATTTAGCCAACAGAGGGCACTCCAACCCGGATTGTTTCTCACCTCTTTTGGACTTCATTTCCCATAAACCACTTCCCGGACTCATCCAGTCATTGCTTTCAGCTGTTTTGTGTTTGATCATTTGTGTCTGTCTATTTATACCCTGTTTGTTTCTGCTTTTGTCACTGAGGTTTCATTTACAGTCACTGGTTTTTCTGTTCTGTTTTCTTTATTTTGTATGGACTGTTCTTTGGATTTTGACCCTGCCTGTTCTGGATTACGTTTTGGATTACCCCATTAAAAGCTGCAAATGGACCTTACCTGTTTGTCTCTGTGCCTAACTTTACAAACTTTGCATGAATGTTCATGACCCTAAATGAGAGTCACAATTTCAAGAAACTACATTGGTTTAATAGCATTTCAGACAGATTGAAAAAAAAAATGTTGGCTCATTTGATAGCTCAAAATATATTTTTCTGTATTCAAATAAGTGGGGAAGAGCTATTATTATATACAAAATATGCAATTTTATTACATTATTCTAAATTGAATGTATTATTAATTAAAAAATATAAACAAGCTCTCTAGAATAGTATGTCTCAAATTTTGCATCTTTAAAGTCATGGCTTAAAGCGATATATTTGAATGCATATTGGAGGAAACTATTTTTTAGTGATTAACTCCCATTTCCTCACATAAAACATCTTGGAATACAGTGCATGAATCATATGTAGCACTTTTCAATGAAACTTTTATTATACTTTTTTTCATTTTGGAGCCATTCACTTTTATTATACAGAAAAATCGCAGCCAGTACTTTCTTCAACATTCCCCATTTTGTTTTTCACAGAAAAAAAAGAAATTCAAACAGTTATAGAATGACATGAAGGTGAGTAAATGATGACAGAACTTCCATTTTAGGGTGAACTATCCCTTTAAAACAGGTCAACCAACCACCAGATGAGGCCATAAAAATAGTTCCACTCAGATGGCTTTTTCCTGTCCAAATCACAGATGGTACCTGAACTAAATGCATAATCACTTTCCTGACTCTGGCACAAAATAAAACCGCATCAGCCCTCCGAGTGCGCTCAGGTCATTCAGAGCTGTGACTCCTGCACATGACCCAACTGATCAAAGAACACAGAGGAGCGCTACTCTCGCCCGAGAGCTTCTGGTTAAGATTGCCAAGGTACAGAGCTGCCCTCATGCAACCCGCTGTGAGTTAGTCACGCCTGGGAGAGGTGAAGAGAACCCCTCACTGTGAGCAAGGTATTGGTAATGAGGGGTGGGGAGAGAGGGGTACGGAGAGGGGAACAGCATCGAGAGCAAGTTAGAGAAAGGCAATTAAGTGAGTACCACAGATACTGAGAGCGAGTCCAAGGTGCTGAACCCTAGGTGGTAAAGATCAAGTGCTAGCAGGAAGTCATTTTGCGGTTGTAGTTGTATGACGAAGGGCAAGCAGAGCTGCAGTGGGAGCTCATTATCTGACAGTGTATGATGACTAGCTGGGAGGACAAAGTGAGCATGTGCTTTTGAATGCAGTTTTGAGTGAGAACACTTGTTAGACATTTGCAACTTCAGGGATATGCACCAGTGCATTTGTTGCTTCACAAATACCGCTACTAAAAGAAACAACAAATGCCTGTTTTTGAACTTTTAGACTTTTAATAGGGAGGAGGAAATGAGAAATGATAATGTTTAATTAAGCGATAACAAGCTGTGTGGCTTTGTGTCTATAGCTGAATAAAAACAATGTGTTGTGTTGGACTACTCTTAGATTTTTATTCTGTACTCATACATTCATTAACTTGAAATGTTTGAGTATACACTAATTCATACATTTAACTTAAAATTTACATGTAACCTCAATATGAACATTTTTATTAGTGTAAACTTAGCTAGCTATAACAAGCTAATTCAGAAAATGCTAACTTGCTAATTTACTAACATGTTAACATGGTATAACACTTGCTGAATGAATGCAGCAATATAAAAGCATTTAACATACTTGCTCTCAAACCAAGCCGCATGCATCACTTGTCACACAAAAACCCACATTAACAGAAACTCTTCTAAATTAGCATAACAAAACATTAATTACTACTAAATCTCCCACTTAATATCAATCTTGCGCACACACACACACACACACACACACACACACAAAAACCAGAGAAACAAGTGTGTCGCCATCTTTATAATATTGTCTTTGAACTGACTTTGAACCGTTTTTGCGGTAGCTCTGTATATTTCTATGGCATTGCTGTCAAAGAATAACTAGCTGGTGAAGTGGAGTAGAGTTAATGAAAGTTATCATGAGCACTGTAATGTTTAAAGCAGATGTCTTAACAAATGTCAGTAGATCGGGAAGATTAAATTTTAGCATTTACTCTCCCTTTCGTGTACCATGGGGAAAGCATGTAGGGAAATAGAAATCCCAGCCCATTTTTAAGTCCATTGAAATTAAAAGAAGTTCACAAAAGTCAAAACAATGAGTTCAGTTAAGTTTACTTAAAAAATATCAGTTCTGTGAACTTGAAAGAAAAAAAGTACTAACATAAAAGTTCATTTGACTGAACTAATTTATTTAAGTTTGTCTTACTTAAACATTTAGGGTTTACAGTGCAGACGATTTTCAGATCTTACATATTTATAATCCCGACTGTTGCATCACAGTCGGTGTTATGTTGAGATTCGCCTGTTTTTCCGTGGTGTTTTTCAAGCACAAGATTTATATGAAAGAGAAAACAATAGTGTTTGAGACTCACTGTATGTCATTTCCATGTACAGAACTCTTATTATTCAACTATGCCATGGTAAATTCAATTTTAAATTCTAGGGCACCTTTAAAACTGTAGAAGACCACAGACATAAGGGCAGTTTCAACTGATTTTTAGCATTACAATCCTCCGAATGCACACACTAGAAGATTTGGCGAGACTGTGAGACCACACACCTGTCAATTGTAGTAACATTTTCACAGAGACTAACAAGATCAAACGTGACTTAAAAAGAAAAACAAATGGAAGACGATCAACGTCGTCAGCTGGTTCTCCTGGCATGAGTTTTGTTTTATGAGAAGAAAAACAAAGGAGAAAAATATAACATGTGTGATCTTCTTTCTCAATACTCCACTTTCGTGGCATGTTTGTGGCTGACAAATTTCAGCTATAGAAGCACGCAACATCCGGTTGGCGAAGCTTGCTCACTCTCATCGGCTATCGCGGGTATCACATCAGAGGCAGCCTGATCAAGAGTTTAATATTTTTACGATTTGTGATCGTGCAGGCTACGACACCATCGGGAGCAGTAAAATAAAAGTACTGAAACCACACAATTGAGAATTTACAATTGAGAAGTTGCGAGAAGCCGCGAATCGGGCTCCACTCCCCAGATAAGGATCGATATCATTTTTGATAGAGATAAATCTCCATACTAACTCACAAAAGTCATCTGTTCCACTAAGTGATGAGTTTATGGACCATGGAATGACAAAACTATAAACATCCATCTTTTAAATGGCCAAAAAAGAAACAGATGTCTTTCTGCTCAAACTGCTCTTTGTCTCTCACCAGGTAAATTTTCTGGTCTGCTCATCCATTTCACCCACTTTAGTTCACTAATGGCATTTAGCTCATCAGAGACAGGGACAAGAGCCAAAATTCCTGAAAGCAGAAGACTCCTCATCCATAGATAAATAGCAATTGCGGCCCATTTGGGAATTTAACGTTGCTACGCCAATTGCAAGAAGCCTCTGCGAGATCTGCGCCACCTAGACACACACATTAAAACTTGTATCTCTCACACTGCAGAGCTGTAGCATGTCAAAGGGAGACTGTGTGCGGCTAGGTGACTCAGATTCTGAGGTGGGTGGTATGAGATCGGGGACGTGGGTGGATGAATAGACTGTCATCTCTGAAAAACATTCCTATGAGAATATAAGCCTCATAAGCAGCTCAAAACATCTCAGCTCATTCCATTGACATGTTTGTAACAGGTTTTCGCAAATTAAAGCTATTAGCTGCTTCGGAACAGCACAAATTACTACAGTTGAGGGGGCAGCAAAGGTAAAAATTCAAAGGCCTGTTTACTAAAAATTGTTGATGTGCTTGTAAAATCCCCGTACTTGATATGCGTTTGGATAATCACGGTAGAGCATTATGAGGTTAAGAACACCTGCACTTACAAGACGAATCTCATTCCGTGCCTAACGCAAATCCACACATCCTAAACACGAGCGCACACACTTGACGCATCTCGGTTAGGTGGATTCAGATAACAGAAGTAGAAACTAACCTTTTTCATGATAAATGGACCCCATTTTCGGCAGTAAAATAATGACAGACAGCTGGGGCAAAGATGCACCAAAATGTGCCCTACTGATGCATTCATTTCACTGTCATGTCACCAATTGAAATTCACTCTGACAGACTGAAGTGACTAAGTAACATTGCGTGTGTGAGGGGATATATCAGGCTCATCTTTGAATGTGGTTATAATTGGATAATTTGGCTGTCCTGAAAATAAATTAGTGATTCAACATGTTCAGGAAGACTGTCTTAAGGCTATGCGGTGGTTTTTTAACTCTCTTGATAAGGTCTTCGTATGAATCCACTTGACATTTCTTCTCTGAACTGGGTAAAGGCCAATGATAGTCTGGATGTAATGATCTCATCAACACGTGCTCAGTTAAAATTGACGATAATGATGCATTTTATTTATATTGCACTTTTCTCAAACCCAAAGCAAACTGAAACAGAAAACGCATGTCCACCTATAGAGTTCATTTTGAAAGTAGGCTGCTGTAGAGTACAGAAGTCAGAAGAGAGGAGAGTAAGGTGCAACTAAATCACAAAGATTTGCCAGAGCAGTCCCATGAAGAGCTTTATATGTTAAAGGCACAATATGTAAGATTTTTTGCATTAAAATATCCAAAAACCACTAGAACAATGTTATTTATTTTGTTGACTTGTGTACTTACATTATCCCAAATGTTTCCAAGAAAGTTCAAATCCAGAGAAATAAGCAATTTTAACCAGGACATGGACCGTGTCTATGCGTTGCCTATCAATGACATCATACCCGCGTTACCCTTCCGGTTTTATTATGTAGAAACCATCGAAACACCAAAGACGTTTTAGACAGGTGAGCAACTGTTTGGATGCATTCATCAACAGAAAACTAATCATGTTATATAGCTCAACACAGTAAGTCTTATTGTTTTAAATCTCGTTTTCTTGATTTACCGTGAGTACCATGTTTTACACTGCATGTATTACATCTGCAGTTACAGCTATAATTACACTATTGACCTTTCCCTTTGAGCCCATCCTTAAACCAACCCATTCCACTGAACCTGTCCCTAACCTTACCCATATCCCACCTCAATTGCAGGACAAGTATTTTGGGTAACACTTTAGAATAACTCACACTACGAAGCATTAGTTAAGCATTAGTAAATGGTTAATTCATCATTTATAAAGCATTAATAGACATTAGTAAGCAGTTTATAAATACAGCTATAAATGTTTTGTTCTTGATTTATAAGCATATCTATAATGTGTTTAATAATTGTATTTTCATACTTTATTAATGAACAATTTATCATTTCTAAATTATGTTTTATAGTATTTACAAACCAGAGTTGTCAGTGGTTAATAAGATCATTTAGAAAATGTAAGTAAATGATTAATAAACTATTTAAATGTACATTTATGCATGTCATTATTTAGACATATAGTAATAGTTATTCAGTGTGTTAATAAATGCTTTATTAACATGTTCCTACTGTAATTCATGATTAATTCAGGTAGTTATAAAATGTTTAGTAGTTTTCAGTTAATTATTTTCATGAGCTTATCTAAAGTGAGGACTATTTATGCCTCATAAAGCTTTTATAAAGGAGAATTAAAGGATACAAAACATATAAATATTTGTTTCAAGAAAAAAAAAAGAAACTTTACAACAGGTAACTTGATAAAAAATAAAAAAATACACCTCTGCAATTTCACAGAAAATAAAAATCCCCGTACTCCTCCAGAAAACATAACTGTGCAGTAAAATGAAACCAAGCCTATGCAATCTGGTATAAAAATACATTTCTGTAAAGTGTAAACATTGTTGAATAAAAATTTACCAGTGCCAACACTGGATCACAGGAGTGCCAAAATACAACAAATAATGTTTTTATAAAACAATAATAATATAATAAAATATTTCACAGTGTCAAAACTACCTCAGTATTAACTTTAAATCATTAGAGAACAGCAGTGCAGAAGACAGCCTTTAAATCTCCTTTATAAAAGATTTACGAGGCATAAATAGTCCTCACTTTAGATGAGCTCACAAAAATAGTAAACTGACCACTTCGAAATGTTTTATAACTTCCTTAATTAATCATGAATTACAGGAATATGTACTAAGCATTTATTAACAAACTGAGTAACTATTACTACATGTTTAAATAATGTATAAATGTATAAATGTATGTTTAAAAAGTTTATTAATCATTTACTTACATTTCTAAATGATCTTATGAACCACTGACAACTCCTAAATAACTGGTTTGTAAATAATGTAATACTTAATTTAGAAATGATAAATTGATCATTCATAAATTTATGGAAATACAATTATTAAACACATTATAGATATGCTTATAAATCAAGAACAAAGCATTTATAGGTGTATTTGTAAACTGCTTATTAATGTCTATTAATGCTTTATAAATGATTAATTGACTGTTTACTAATGCTTAACTAATGCTTTATAGCGTGAGATTCTAAAGTGTTACCGTATTTGGCAATATATCAACACAACACAATACAATACGTAAACTGAACTTATCTTTCGATGTAAGAACATAGTAGTTAAAGACACCTAATATAAACATTTTTTTTTTTAAATGTTACCGATTGTTTCAGAATGTTCAGAGAACATTCAAAAGTAATATTTCGAATATGTTTGCAGAATGATAAAATGGAATTTTAATTGCATCAAAAAAAAAAACAAACAAAAAAAAAAAAAAAATCAGAAATATCGTTTTAATAACTTAATGGGAACATTAGCAAAAAAAGTTATTAGCTGGGGTAAGATGCTAATTTAGTCTAAAACAGTTTACTAGTGCATATACTGTATCAAAGATTAGTTTGTGCACATCTGATGGTCCACTCCGTCAGGTCCTCTCTCAGCGATTTATTCTGTTCACGAGAGACAAAACAACTAACAGATTGTTCAATGCCTTTGAGAGGTCATTATACACTACAAAGTGACACTACAAGACACCATGTGTAGGAAAGTACTGTATAAGCATGTGTTAATTACTGGTGGACATACATCCATGCTGCCACTCCTTTGTGAAAATATATCTCAGAGGCATTATTGTGACCTTTTCAACTCACGAACGTTTACATGGGAAAATGCCAGTCCTCTGAGCAACGATGAATGTGCTACCTCACAGAGCGACTTTCTGACTCGTTACTGCTTCATAAAAAAAAAAAAAAAGGAAAAAAAGAAAAACATTTTAGGTCGCAGGGAAAATGCCCATTCTGCTGTGAGAATATGTGCAAAAATAAACAGTGGAATGTTTTAGCCGGATCTGAATTCCGGCAGGCTTCCATGCCACAGGTCCGACACACACACACACACACACACACACACACACACACACACACACACACACACACACACACACACAATAATTAATACTAAAATAAATAATAATTATAATTAAGCAGTAATCAATGTCAGAGAGTACATGACATAGTTCATCACATAATTTTTAACCTAAATTCTATTCCTTTCAACTTTTAAATTTTAGTTATAACAATTTTCTATTTTATATACAATTTACACATCAACATTACAACACTTAAAGCTGCTGTCCATTAGTTTGTTGTTGTTGTTATTAAAAATGATCCAAAATCAATTTTTGAGCAAGTACATAACCAGCCAGTGTTCAAAACTATCTCCTTACCTTAGCCCGATTCACAACGGTAAGCTTAATAGACAGAGCCGTAGTTCACTGACAAGCCACACAATATCGCGTTCATCGCAGATGAATCGCCTTCGATAATGAATGCGATATTGCGTGGCTTGTCAGTGAACTACGGCTCTGTCTATTAAATGCCGCTCCATTTGAAAGCAGGTGATGGCGATTTAGCGGTAATCAGGGATCCGGCTTTACTGACAAAATGCGCGTGACAATCACATGCGATATATCCCCCAGCCCTAAATTCGAGTGGTACTGGTCAGTTTCCACGGGAAATGCAGCCATTCGTCTTTGCGTCATTACATCACATCTGTAAACAGAAAGAATGAGTCCCAGCTATAGGCTATATTACATGTTAGGATGCTGCAGGTGACGCATAATTTATAGCCTTTTCTCACAGCAGCTGGAATAATTAAACTTGTCATTTTGATGGCGGATTGTAATCCAGAAAGGTCCAAATGACAATCATCAGTGACAACTGGAGATTCACCCGTAGTCAAAAGGAAAAGACTTCGGACTGCAGAGTGGCTACAGAAATCTACAGATAATGCTAATACACACTAAATACACATAGTCACGCAATGCTGATGTTGTTAACATTAAGAATTCGAGAACAAAGTATAACAATAGTAATATTTTGCACGGTTTGACGTGATCTGAGCTAAACGATTGATAGATTTAATCACAATTGGCAGTGCAATTTAATGCTTTTTTCTCAGTTGGTCAGAACAAAAGTGGCAGATTTGTTACTTGTTCAGATGACATTTTTCCAGTGAAAATTCTTATTTTGGTCATACTTCTAAGACATAGAATCTGTGATTCCACAGTACATTATCCACACCAATTCATCCACGCTGAGGAGTCGTGCCGATCCACAACCCACGTAAAGATGATAATTCCACAAATAACTGCAATTGCAGGTTTCAAACAGAGATGGCAACAAAAAGACAAAACTTACAGACTGCAGCTTTAACATTTTATTTCTTTTTTTTTTTTTTTACTTCCAATTCCAAATCATGAAAATGTAAGCGATCAAAATGTATATTTCTGTAACGGTTTTATTTAAATAATAATAAATTAATGTATTTAATTAATACATAAATAGAATATAAATGAACAAACTAAAACAAACAAACAATAAACATATTTTAAGTGTATTTTTAAGTATATTTTCTAGTTTTACACATAAAGAAATTAGAGGTTTTAGAAGCAAATGAGGGTGTTCAACTCAGTTTGACTGACCAAAATGAATAAAAACGATTTCTGCTAATTTAGACATATATTATTTATATTTAGAAAACATACTTTTCATTACTTTTCATCAGTTAAAACATTAAAGCTTGGGTTTGTTATTCCTCATCCAAGAATGTAAATGGTATAGATATTCCCAACAAATACAATAATTGCTTACTGCAATAAAATTATAATTCCAAGATAGCAACAGTCATAATGAAACACAGAACTAGGTCCTTGATCATTCCGGTTTGACCATAACAATTTGTGAGACATAATCAGTTCTGATTGCTATGTGAATCTACTTGGTAGAGGATGTTATTGAAGGATGGGACAGCACAAACTATATTAAACCTGACAACAAACCTGACAGAAATGGCTCAAGAATAGAGACTGTAACTACACAGAAGTCATAAAGGCACAGTAACGAAATAAAAAAAGCCTAATTCATTTGATTAATGATGATTGTTTTGGTCCAAGAAACCTTAGCTAACATTATAAGTGGGGGGAAATGTAATGTATAATATGAACCCTTTCATTGATCCGAGAGTTGGATTATTCCACTCCACAGGAAGAAGATCTGACAAATAGACAAGCGCACTTGCTTCATTAACAGCTATCAGACAGCACAGTGCAGCATATAACAGCTGGTTGTTAATACAACTAAATTACCTAATTATTCAAGACATCATCTCACAAAAACTAGGCCAAGACTCTCTCTCGACTCTTGCATGAAGATAAAGACTGTATGAACAAGTTCAGCCCATCTGTACTCCTACCCTGCTCTTAAATGCTCCCCGCCTGGCCACACTCGGCTGAATCCTGGCGGTTATCAACACATCTCTCAGGAGTTAAAAGGACGCCTGTGTTATTAGCAGAGAGCAAATTGAGATGTATGTATTATCTGCTGTGCCGCTGTCTCTGGGGGACCAGGGGTCTCAAAGAGGTGCGTGTCAAATCCCACCAGGCACACAATGAAGAGTCTGTCCCAAGCCTGCAGGGAACAGGGTGAGGGAGAGTCATTGGTGTCATCTCGGTATACGCCCCAGCCACTGAATCAGAAGGTTCCTGTCAAACCCCACCTGGAAGGAGCTTCTAGGAAGTGGCAGGGAAGAAACATGCTCTCTGCCACATGTGCACGTGGGACCGGGCTCCTAAGGAGCGCTTGTACAGTAATCATCATCATTGCTGTCTTGAAAATGTGTAATCAGCTATTCAGGCTGGCTACAGTGGCTTTACAGTGTCTGTCTGACTTTGCTTGTGCTGTACGGGGAAGAAGCTCGCAGGGGAGCCGCTGGATCTTTGAAGCCCGAGAGAAAAGGAAATCAAGGTGTATTGGGACTTTTTTTTTAATGATGATCACTCACAAAATAAGGCAATACTATGGTAGAATAATGGTATCGGATTGCATTGTCATGGAACTTTATGCATTATGGTACTGAATGATTAACATATTCAGTCATGCACAATCATATTTGTACACTACTACATGTTACAACAAAGGACACCGCTGTAAAAAAAAATGACCATGATTTTAATGGTTAAAGACTGTAAAAATGCTACGGTGAAAAACAGTTAACTGGTTTACAGAAAGTATCCGTACTATATACGGTGAATAACTGTAATAGATCAAACAGAACATTTAATGTAATTTTACGGTGTAATACCGTAAAACATTCCCACAATTCCCTACATGACACTTCACATTTGATGTATTGTTTCGTTGAAATAACTCTGTTTCTTCTTAGTTTTTTTTTTTTTTTTCCTAATCACTTATGTATATTAGGGTTTTATGTTACATCTAATGTTGTTAAATTAATTTTTTTAATTAGTTTTTTGCATTTTTTTTTTTTAAAATTTCATGTGTGTTACCATGATGGTGTTTAGTGTTTGTGAGAATGACACTGTGTGCACCTTCTATATATTAGTATTGTCCTTAGCTTGTGGAAAAGCTGCTTGTGTTGTGATGAACTTTGATTCATCATGTGACTCTCATCACCACTGTGTTTGGTGGTTGTCGGTGTATTACAAAGGTACAAAACAGATATTAGTACTTCAATAGAGTGCCCCAGGGATGACGCGTTTTTGTAGGCCAACCCGGAAGTTAGCGGCGCGCGGGTTCCCTCGACTGAAAGCCTATTCATTTTTCCCATAGACTTTTGGAAAATCGCAGAAAATAAGCTCTGTGTTTAACAAAGGGTTATGACACTTACATGTTTTGTCTATCAAGATAATCTTTACAAGTTAACACAACATTTATAGATTTTGAAGCCTAAATAAAGTCGTCAGATATAAAAGGCTAACAGTAGGCTATAAACGGACTACAGCACACCATGGTCGCGGATCAACGTCGTCACCACCAAGCGTCCTCAAACTTTATTTAGAAAACAACTCTATTTAAAAACATGCTCACTGATTATGATCTGCGCTGTGTATGAATACTTATCCACTTTTTCATGAGAAATGCTGTCCAAATGTCCCATTTTTAATGATGACGTCTAAAGTCCCCGCCAAAGGAAGTAGTCCCTTTTAGCAATTTGTTAGCAACCGCCGATTTGAAGACGCAGTAAAAGTTTAAAAAATCACAAGTGGGTTATAACTGGTGTGTTTTATGTCATAGATCAAAACGTGAAAGTATTTAGAGGCTTTGTTTACCACAGACCTTATTTCAGGCGATTTAGCAAAAACCCATTCAAAAAACCCATAGACTTTATGGCGTTGGAACCGGAAGTCCTAAAATGCTAACTCACTTCCGGGTTTTGCCTACAAAAACGCGTCATCCCTGGGGCACTCTATAGGTTGGTAAATTAACATTATGTCAGTTAATGAAATATGTTTTGGTTATACTTCACAATAAGGTTCATTAGTTAAACATTAATGTATTAACTAACATGAACTAACCATGAGCAATACATTTGTTACTGTATTTACTAATCTTCGTTAACATTAGTTAGTGAAAATACAGTTGTTCATTGTTTGTTCATGTTAGTTCAGAGTGCATTAACTAATGTTAACAAGATTTTAATAATGTATAAGTAAATGTTGAAATTAACATTAACAAAGATTAATAAATGCTGTAGATGTGCAGTTCATTATTAGTTCATGTTAACTAATGTAGTTAACTGATGTTAACTAATGAACCTTATTGTAAAATGTTACCTGTTTTTTTTTTACTGTAAATTTAACAGTTTTTTTTTTTTTTTTTTTTCAGTGTGTAAAATAAACAATTATGAACAATAATTATTACAATATAATCCATTCAATTATATGGCTTTGAACTGTAAAATAGACCCACAAAACCTAAAACGTTGCTGCCGGTAAAGTTCTGGCAACCACAGCTGCCGTTTTTTTACCGTAAATTTTACAGGGATTTTTTATTTTTATTGATTTTTTTTTTTTTTTACAATGTGACGTTAAAAAACATGGAAATACCATGGTGTTTTTTTCCTCTTAAGTGCTAGGGATGGGAATCATAAGGAATTTAAACAGTTCTACTGAATTTGAGGAAGAGATAATTTGAAAACAATGCAATTCTGTTGCTGGGATCATTTCAGTTATTAATGTCATACAATACAAAAAAAAAAAAAAAAAGCAGGTAACATATTGCATTAATTTCCTAATTTTATAAAATACACTGACAAAACTCATGACATTTTTACAAGAAGTAATTTAAGTCTCAGGCGTCCCCAGAATGTGTCTGTGAAGTTTCAGCTTAAAATACCTCACAGATCATTTATAAATCCATATTGTAAATACCAATTTCTGACTACAGACAAGAACAGGCTGTTTTCATGCATGTGCCTTTAAATGCAAATGAGCTGCTGTGCCCTGCCCCCTCTCTACGAGTTTGATTGACAAGCGATCTAACCAATCAGAACACCGAATCTGCCATTTTGTCCGACAAAGCAGTCAGGAGTTAGAAGTTCCCTTTCGATACTTCACTCGTACTGCGTATGGGGAAAGGTCTCCTTTTTCCCCGTTACTGAAGCCTTTTTCAATAACGCAGTGTAACTGCATTGTCATTGGTTCACTCATAGACAAGTTGTTGAACCAATGACGGCGCGGCATAGCTGTGCGGCCTATGGCGACAGAGCGCGCGAATATTCCCGCCGAAATGGGCGGGGTTTAGGGCTATATAAGCGGGCGTTTCGCCATAGGATTTCAGTTCTCTCTCCTTCAGCGACGACTTCACATCGCTCCTCGCTGATCTCCGGCTGAAGCCTTCGCTGCCTGGAAGAAGCTCGCCTGGAAAGAAGCTCTCGCTGCCGTCGAAGAGGCTCCCGCAGCGGACTGCTGAGCTCGCCGACGAAGAAGCGCCAGCGCCCTCGTCGACTGCCGCCTCGAGCGCCGTCTCGAGTCGCCCGCTTCCCGCTTCCGGCCGCCTGCCAGCCCGTCTCCTGCCGCCATCCGGCACGCCTAAAAGAGCGATTTTCCCGCAGTTTATTGCCGCTCTAAAAGAGCTTTCTAAAAGGCTTCCCCGTGTGCCTCACCCTCTCCCCCGAGAGAGCAGTCCCCCGTCCTGTTCTCCCGCCCTGAGCTGCGTCCCTCGGCAGATGCGAGCGACCTCATCTCTTTTGGCGGTTCTGAGGACGAGCCGCTTGATGACTCCATGTCTCTCACAACCTCTGAAACCGAAGGTTGGGCCAGTGATTCTGACCCCGCCCGCCTTCCCTCGCTGGAGCCCATTGACTGCAAGCCGGGTATGGATGCCGAGCTCTTCCGCATCCTCTCGAAAGCAGTAGAGGTTTTGGACCTCGAATGGGTTCCCGCCAGGCCCCTCGTCAACGCGCAGCACCGTTTTTCCCAGAGGTTCACGACAAGCTGACGAAGTCGTGGCGCGCCCCGTATTCTGCCCGCCTACGTACTACACATTATTCAGCTCTCACCTCTGTGGATGGCTCTGAAGAGAAGGGTCACGAGCATCTACCGCCCCTGAACGAAGCACTGGCAGCTCACCTCTGTCCCCCCACGGATGTGGGTTGGAAAACTAAGAGGGCCCTTCCATCCAAGCCCTGCAGGACCACTTCTGCCCTGGCTGGCAGAGCATATACGTCCGCGGGCCAGGCTGCCTCAGCGCTGCACACCATGGCTATTCTCCAGGTGTTTCAAGCGAAGCTCCTCCGTTCTCTGGATGAGTCCGGCGTCGATGCACCTGCCTTCCGTGACCTCCGCAGCACCACTGACTTAGCCCTGCGTGCCACAAAGGCCACAGCTCAGGCCATTGGACGATCCATGGCCAGCCTGGTCGTGCTTGAGCGCCATTTGTGGCTCAACCTGACCGAGATTAAGGAGATGGACAAGACGGCCTTTTTGGATGCACCGGTCTCTCCTTCTGGTCTCTTCGGGCCAGCAGTAGAGGGCTTTACGGAGCGTTTTACTGCAGCACAAAAGTCGTCCCAGGCTATGCGACACTTCCTGCCTAAACACTCTAGCTCCACGTCTGCTTCCAGCCGCCACAAGTCTGCGCCGGCAGAACAAACCTGCCCCCTCTACCTCTCAGGCAGCACCACCCAAGGAACAGCGCCATCGTAAGCGCTCCTCCTTCCCGAGGCAACGTCAGGGACCCCGGCCTAAGATTACGCTGGACCCGACGCCTCCTAAGCCCTCCTGATTTTTCAGGAAGGAAGAGGATGGGGCAAAGTCTCGCCACGGCCGGACCACCCCAAAAGCTCTTTTGTTCCACCCCCTCCGCCTCGTTCAGCTCCGGGCGTGGGAGATGTTCAGTGTTGTGCTAACTGGGCCCAGTGCTGCGTCCATGCAAAACGCCATTCGTATGGCGAACACTATGAATATTCTACCTTCTCTAAGAAAGAGCAAAGTTCCTCTTCCACTCTCTCCGATGCACGGGCCCCCGATTGGTGGCCCGTCACCCGATACCATTCAGCCCCTTGTCACGCGGGCCGACGTGCTTCAGCGGGGTGCTTCAGACTTCAGTCAACACGGACGACGTTCATGTCCTCCGAGCCGAAGTCACGTCTCTTCTGAGGAAAGGAGCTATAGAAATAGTCTCCCCCTCAGAGAGCAATTCGGGGTTCTACAGCCGTTATTTTCTAGTTCCCAAAAAAGATGGCGGTCTCAGACCCATCTTAGATCTCAGGCTCTTGAACCTCTCCCTCATGAGACGGAAGTTCAAGATGCTAACGCTGAAGCAGATCCTCGTGCAGGTTTGCCCCGGGGACTGGTTCTGCTCGCTAGACCTGAAAGATGCATACTTTCACATCCAGATAGATTTCACACCCCATCACAGGCGATTCTTGAGATTCGCGTTCGAGGGTGTGGCTTACCAATATACGGTCCTTCCATTCGGACTGTCCCTAGCTCCTCGCACTTTTACCAAGTGCATGAACGAGGCGCTTTCCCCACTGAGACAGATGGGAATCCGGGTTCTCAATTACCTCGATGACTGGCTCATCCTAGCCCAGTCACGAGCCGAGCTGGAGCATCACAGATCCGTGTTACTCAGCCACTTGGAGTGCCTGGGTCTCAGGGTCAACTTTGCCGAGAGCTCACTGCTCCCCAGCCAGCGTATAACGTTCCTGTGTGTGGTTTTTGACTCAGTCCGTATGACGGCTGTAGTCTCTCCAGAGCGCGCTCTGGCCATTCAGCAGCTCGCGGCATCGGTCAGGAACAGAGCCTATTTCCCTCTGAAGTTTTTCCAGAGGATGCTAGGGCTGATGGCTTCCGCCTCCCCGGTTCTGCAGCTCGGCCTTCTTCGGATGCGGCCTCTGCAGTACTGGTTGAAGTTCCGGGTCCCTCCTCATGCCTGGCGGCACGGCCGCCTGCGTCTCAGGGTCAATCATGCCTGTTTGGCAGCTCTGAAACCCTGGATGAACCCTGTATGTTTCAGCCAAGGGGTACCCCTACAGGCGGTGTCCAGAAGGACGGTGCTCTCAACGGATGCGTCCAACACAGGTTGGGGCGCTCTTTGCGAGGGCAGACCGGCCTTCGGCTCGTGGTCTCACGAGGAATGCCATCTGCACATCAACTGCCTCGAGATGTTGGCAGTGATTCGAGCCCTTCATGCATTCCAGGCACACCTGACAGGGCCCCACGTCTTAGTCCAGTCGGACAGCATGACAGTGGTGTCATACATAAATCACCAGGGCGGTCTTTCGTCCAGCCGCTTATGCGCTCTGGCGAAGCGTCTTCTGGAATGGGCATCACCAAGGTTTCAGTCGCTCAGGGCGACTCACATACCCGGGAGAACAAACTTGGGAGCAGACATGCTATCTCGGAGCAATGTCCCCTCAGACGAGTGGATGCTCCACCCCCAGACGGTTCTCATGATCTGGGAGTTCTTCGGAAAGGCAGAGGTAGACCTCTTCACTTCAGAAGGCAACTCTCACTGCCCAATTTATTTCTCGAAGGAGGAAGATGCGCTGGCCCATGTCTGGCCCAGCACCCTCCTTTATGCTTTTCCCCCGATCGCTCTGATCCCACAGGTCATCAGACGAATCAGGGAAGACAAGCACAGAGTCCTCCTGGTGGCCCCGCTCTGGAGGAACCAAGTTTGGTCCTCAGAGCTGTTCAGGCTTTCCACAAAAGCTCCGTGGTCGATCCCCCTGAGACGGGACCTCCTCTCTCAGGCGAACAGGACGATTTGGCATCCCCAGCCAGAACTCTGGGCTCTGCACCTCTGGTCCCTCGACGGGAGCCTGCTAACCTCCCCGGGGACGTGCTGAATACCATTTCTCAGGCGAGAACTCAGTCCACGAGACGCCTCTACGCCCAGAAATGGTCGGTCTTTGTTGACTGGTGTTCTACACGCAACATAGACCCAGTGGAGTGTGACATATCTCCGATACTGTCTTTTCTCCAGGAGCGTTTGGATCTGGGTCGCACCTCTTCAACGCTCAAAGTTTACGTAGCAGCCATTGCAGCGGTTCACGCTCCTATCGCTGGCCAGTCAGTGGGACGAAACAACCTCGTGGTGCGTTTCTTGAGAGGTTCTAGGCGATTAAATCCTCCTCGTCCTCTCACTGTTCCCACCTGGGACCTCTCTTTGGTCCTTAGAGCTCTTAAAGGGCCTCCCTTTGAGCCACTGCGTTCAGCTGACCTCAGGCCCCTGACGCTCAAAACCGCTTTGCTACTTGCACTAGCATCGGTTAAACGAGTTGGTGACTTGCAGGCCCTCTCCGTGAGCCCTGCATGCCTTGAGTTCAGGCCCAACGACTCCAAAGTCGTTTTGAAACCTAGGCATGGCAAAGGTGCTCTCGACTCCATTCAGAGCACAGGTTATTTCCCTCTCAGTGCTTCCTCCCTCGTCGGACGAGCGAGAGCTGGAACTACTCTGCCCTGTCAGGGCATTAAGGACCTACATTGATCGATCACAGCCTTTTCGGCAATCTGATCAGCTCTTTATCTGCTTTGGTGGCCGCACCAAAGGGTCTTCGGTCTCAAAGCAACGTCTTTCGCGTTGGATAGTCAACGCTATTGCTCTTTGTTACTCCTCTATGGGCCTCGACTGCCCCATAGGAGTTAGAGCTCACTCTACTAGAGGAATGGCTTCCTCTTGGGCCTGGTCTAGTGGAGTTTTGATTAAAGACATCTGTGAGGCGGCCGGCTGGTCCTCGCCGTCCACTTTTGTCCGATTTTATCATTTGGACGTCCCGACCTTACAAGCTCGGGTCCTCTCGGTATGATCCAGCGGCCTCTATCGAGCTCCGCTTCATGCCACTCTGGGAGTTAACTCCCTTTTTGTAGTGTAACGAGGGTTCGACGGCTCCGGCCTTCTCACTTGTCCTCTGGTTCCCTCACGGTGCCCAAGATAAGTCCAGTCGTTCCCTGCTGTGGCACGGCGCTGTTGAATTCGTTCCCCATACACAGTACGAGTGAAGTATCATTGGTTCAACAACTTGTCTATGAGTGAACCAATGACGATGCAGTTACACTGCGTTATTGAAAAAGGCTTCAGTAACGGGGAAAAAGGAGACCTTTCCCCATACGCAGTACTCGTTCCGTATCTCAGGGAACCGAGGTTACGTTAGTAACCAAGTACGATTAACCGCGGTGGACTTGAACTTGAAAAATGGTGTGTATTGACGTCTTTCCGCGTTTGAAACAACATTCATTCTCATGTTCATTCATGTTTATTTGATTCTATAAATTAACTATCAGGAAGAGATGATCGGTTCACGAGTCGCTTGAGCTGAGGCACTACAGCAATCTGTCACGACACATTAAAGAGCCACAAAACTGTTTTTATTGTTTGAATTTCTTTAAAAACTACACAATTTGAAAGCTGGGACTTTGTTTAATATAATAAGTAACCTGCTCTGTCTTGTCTGTCGACGTGTTTTCAGTGTCCTCTTCGCTCCGCGGTGTATTTTTCACTCTGTGTGGCGTGATAGCGTCTTGGCTTGTCGGACAAAGCAACAGTAACTAAGGGGGGCGAGTCTTTGCAAAGGGTCAATTGGATTCTCTGCCAACTATTAACAAGACATCTGCTTGGTTTTGATTATTATCTATATCGCGAACACTCTCAGATAGCATAGTTTTTTTCATGTTTAAAGTGTATTATTTCCACGCATTTTAAAGCGATATCAGTTTAAACATCTAATGGATCGTTTCTGAGCGCACTTATCTGAAGCCACACACACAGACAGCTGGCTGTCAGACGTCAAGTCTTGTGAGTACGTAAATAGCAGGCAACCTTACAGAAATTATATGTGTACATTAGATTTGTGGTGCATTCCCTTCAAAAATAAAACTAAACCACTGCATTCAGCAGCTCAGACGTCAGTAAATGAAAACTCTTATGTTCACTCTTACATCCAACAACAAAACATCTCAATTACTTACATTGTTGTCGCTACAGCTGACACACAAGTGTGGAGAAAATGGCAGATAGCGTACAGCTTGCTGAGGGCGGAAACCCTGGTAATGCAGGACTGTCAGTCAGCGGTCATGGGCGGGGCCTGTGGCTAATGTGACGTCGCATTAGCACCATGGCTGAAAACAGGTCATTGGGAGACACTGCTCATGATTTATGGGGATTAAAAAAAAAGCTGGTGGATTTTTATCACTATAGAGTGGTTGTGTACACACACTACCAACACACATTTATGTCCAAACACCATGCAAAAGTGAATTTTGCATAATAGATCCCCTTTAAATACATTTCACAATGAGGAAAATGTGGACAATCACAGAATCCAGTCATTAAAATATGTACTATTTAACAGAGAATGTAACAGAATTAGGCAAATTTTGGATTAATCAATGAAAAATAGGGCTGTTCAAATTCCATGTGACTCTGGACCACAAAAACCAGTCTTAAGTCGCACGGGTATATTTGTAGCAATAGCCAACAATACATTGTATGGGTCAAAATTATCGATTTTTCTTTTATGCCAAAAATCATTAGGATATTAAGTAAAGATCATGTTCCATGAGGATATTTTGTAAATTTCCTACCATTTGATTTAAACTGTAAACTTCTGCTAAAAAGCAATGTCTTGTAAATAATTTGTTGATTAAATTGAATTCATTTGTTTGTCACTGTTATTGATGATAATTTGCACTAAATTGAAAACACAGAATCCAGAAAAAATAAAACAGAAAAATAATAAATATTAAAGCATTAAAACAAAATATAGAAGAAGAAAAAATAATAGAAAACATGGAACTGGGGGTAGGGGCAAATCCTTGCAGTTCACTTAAGCAAACCATATAAATCTGTTTGAACAATCTGTTAGTTAATAAGTGTTCGTAATTTACTAAAAAGAACCAACTCATGAAAGTAATTCAGTCGAGAAACAGACTTATCAGGTAACACTGTACGTTTTGTCCAAACATGGAAGAATGCATGTCTGAGAAGAATTAACAAACAAAACAAATGAATGAATGATGTAACTAAAACGCACAGCTTGAATGCAGTGTAAGTAGCTTTGGATAAAAGTGTCTACCAAATGCACAAATGCAAATGTAAAATTCCCAACATTACCATTCTGTCCCTAAAACTACTGCAAGGAAAAATATGATGGCATTCTCCTTCCAAAGGGTATAACCCACTTTGCACCACACCATGCATCAAAACAGAGGCAACATTTTAATCCTACAAATCCACCATTCATTTTGAAATCATAGCACTGAAGCACTGCCCTATGTCAGGTCCAGTGGGACACTGCAACAGATGGACTTGGTGCGCAGGTATGCATATGCCCAGAGCTGAAAAATCCCAAGAGATAATAATACCTCTAACTCCCTCTGTAACTGTTAGCTTAGTGTCCCCAATGAATGATGAAGCATCCTTCAGAGATCCGAGGGAAAGTGTAATATGATCTGGAAACACTATTACAATGGATGTTGCAAAGAGTCATAACTGGGGTTTAATTTGTGCCAGAACAAGTTGGGTTTGTATCCAGCACTTGAGGAATTAGCTTTGACACCTATTTTCATTGCTTTCCTACTGCTTAAACTTCTAAAATCATTTTATGCTTGTATATGCACTACCGTTCAAAAGTTTGTGGTCACTAACATTTGGCATTTATTAGATCTATTTTAATACACTTTAACCCTCATGTTGTGTTCGGGTCATTTTGACCCGGAGAGGATTTTCCAGTACACGAAAATGCTAGTTAATGTTATCGCATTGGACTAAAATTTACTTTACTCACCCAGAGTCTAACAACTTCTCCAAAAAAAAAAAAAAAAAGTGGATACTTTTTTGTAATTTTTTGTGTTTTATCCACATTGTAACACTTGGGATGTTCCTTGTCAAAAATGACCGGCTTACTAAAAATTGACTAAAAAAAAAACTTTATCCTCAAATCAGTGAGGCTCAGATAAGTCAGCCCTAATCAGTTTCAAAAATAAATACAAAAGCACACTAGTGTGATAAAAAGTGCAATTGTTTTCATATTTTATGTAAAATTGACATAATTATCCACAAATAACACTTTTTTTTCCACTCAAAAGGTACATAAGCTTTGATCAATGAGGCCTGTAATCGATCAGTTCCGAGAGGAAAAAAAAAAAAACTGTTCTAATTGAAAGAAAACAAGCTGACAAAAAGATTGAATCCAATATGTGGTGATAATGTAGCATTACAAGAGATTTATAAGGGAACACCACGTGTGTTATAGGGTTTTCAACACAGCACAAGGGTTAAAATAGAATTTGTTCATGTAATACCAAAGCTGTATTTTCAGCATGCATTTCTGCTGTATTTAGCATCCAGGGTCACATGATCCTTCAGAAATCATTCTAATATCCCTTATTTGCAGTTCTTTAATAAGCATACAGCATGTGAAGTTTATGTACCTTACACCATGGCATAACATACGAGCACAAGCTGTTTGTTGAGGTCCATTTTATCATTTTTTTAAATTACAGAGAAGATAATAGCCCTTTCTTTGAAACGATCACACCTGTTACACCCAATCTACACAGCAAGCGAGAGTCGAAAAGCTACAAAACTATCACTCCCACCATAATCAACAAACCTGTCTACACCAAGCGCCCGCCATATCACTATGTGCAGTTTGTATATTTCAAAGAGAGTGAGATGATTGTTACATTTGTGTCGATTAGGTGTTAAATGCGCTCTTTTGCATTTACTCCTTTTATGTAATTTAATGTCAGAATATAGTATGCCAATTCTACACTATAACGTAAGAAAAGGCAAGTTCCTGCAACAGCTGCTGTGAGTCTGTGTCGGTATGACAGATTTTGGCACCTTAGCAGGAAATCGATGTATCCCTCGCTAAGGCAGATGGTCAGGAATCTCTTGTTCTAGCCATGCTGAAAAGCACACGCAGCAGCTATAGAGATATCTGGCTTCAAGATGGGCTCTCTGACCTTCCGGTGGCACACCGCCCACAGCCTGACACTCCCACTCAATGTGACTGGTAGATCTTGGCTGAAGCAAACGCAGAGATAATTGTGCCTTGTGTCCATGTGAGAGAAAGATGTTTTTAAGGACCCTGTCTCTCGCTATTTCCAACGTGGCTGACAGAACAAGAGTAATATTCTGGCACATTCTGAAGGCCTCTTTCTTTTTCTCTGTTTGCAAGAGTTGACAAAGGCTGCACCTTGCGATTCGTGGGGTCATGCACCTGTTTCGGTTCTCAGGGGTATGATTAAATTTATTTTCAATAGTTAACTGTCAACAAGACCCCATTAGCTGAAGAAAAATGACATTACTTCATTTTTTTATTTACTGCATCTTTAAAATGACACAAGCTGACCTCATATTTTTCAATAGACGCCCACCCACCGGTTATACATTGTTACCTGGGTTTTGTGAGCACTGAAAGTCTTTGTGCAGAGGACAACAGTAGCATGTGCTCGCAGGTCATCGGTCAGGGTGAACTCTGTCATTGCTGAGGGAGACACAAATAAGAGCAGACCATTACGCCCACCCCAGGGTGCCCAGTGTCTCTCAGTCAGGGCTCAATCTCTCGCTCTGCCCTTGGATCCTCTTTCACACCCGCGTCTGTCATGACAAACACATCACAATTAAGTTGCAATTATCTTACACAAGAGGATAAAACCTTGGCTGGCCTTCCCGAATCACCAACATGGTTGCTGGATTAGGCTCAAAAACACTGTCTTATGAAGTTATTTTCAAGATGTTTCACGTTTTTTGGACCTATTCAGGCCGTAAACAGATGCAAAATAGATCAGAATCTGGAGTAAAAAAATATATACAGTATAAGTACAATATTCAACAGTCATTTCTCATATGGTGGACGCATGAGCACGCAGAGACTAGGAGTTTTGTTTGAATCTGTCTATCAATATTTTGAAGCAATTGTGCTCGACGTAAAGCGAATCTCTGGCCCAGAGGCAAAGGATAAATTATTTTTTGTTGCACTGTACAGTCCTTAAAGCATGTAGAATTGTTCATCTCCATAAAATGCGAATACACCCAGCACATCCTCCTACTCACGAGCAGTTGGTAAATCCTCGTAGGCTTTGAGAGAATGAAGACCTTTCTCTTCGGGTTGGAGATGGAGTTTTATTGTGACTGACAAGACAGTGTTTGAATGTGAGGGTCTCCTTGGTAACTGCATGCTTCCTTTCAAAGCCTCGCTGCAAATATTTAATCACTTCAATCACCCAAATTAGCATGACAATTAAATCAACAACATAAACATTTCTTTCCCCTCCTTTACATGGCTGATTTGATCCTCGGGAAAAAGGGAGGGGTGGGATACATTGCCGGTAAAGTAGAAAACAACAGTGGCCATCTGCCAACAGAAGGAAGATCTCTCCAACTTGAAGGAGCTTAAGTCAGCTAAATGCTCCCGAGAAAATAAGCCTATTCTTCAACTGCTTTTGATGTGTGTGTTTTAATTTAAAAAAATAAAAAGGTGTGTGGTGGTGGATTATATCTTTCTTCCTTCAATAACACACAATCTTTAATCTATTTTCAAAAGGCTCTGAAAAGACAACTGTCAGCAGATATGCCGATACAATACATAGACAATATCGCAAACAGCACAGTGCTAAAGTTCAGCCTGCAGACTACTGATGATATTCAAACAAACAGTATTACGAGTAAGATACTGTTTTTCTACAAAAGTTCAATGTGTTAATATTGAACAACTTACATTTAAGGCACAATACCAGACCTAAACGAAGCCAGAATGGAATAGACTATTGTGCATTTCCAAGTAACACACAACTGTGGTGCTTTGTACTTTAAATCAGTAAATCAATGAGTTTAACAAATCACTGAATGATTCAATGACTCCCTCATAAAGAGTCACTTGTTTCATTCCTCAATAAATTAGAGTGTTTGAATGAATTGATTGAGCAAATCCATTAAATTGACTAATTCATAAAGACAGTCATGTAAGAAAGAGTCACCGGAAAATCCCCACCACTAATGCACAGACTGACAAATGCGCAAAAACAGACAAGTGGAGTGGCATAAACAATGAAAAATCTCAGTATACTGTATATAATCACACTTGGAATGTCACTTGGCCAATTAAATTCAAGTACTGGAAATACGGAATAGCATGACTGAATTAACCTACAGTACTGCGCAAAAGTGTTAGGCACGTCAGTATTTTCACCCCCAAAAAAAGGTTTTAAGCCAGTTATTTATATCTTTTGCTGTAGTGTGTCAATAGGAAATATCCGTTCACATTTCCAAACATTCATTGTGCCATTAATTGTAATAATCCAGTGAAATTTTTGAATACACAATAAGACTGACAACAGCCGGTGCTCCACACAGTGATCTGATCTCATCATCATCAAATCCGTCTGTGATTACATGAAGAAACAGATGAAACTGAGACAAACCAAATCCAGGAGAACTGTGGCCGTGTCTCTAAGATGCTTGAAGAAACCTGTCTGCAAAGATACAGTACTGTGAAGAGTTTTAGGCACTTGTGTAAAAATGCTGTAAAGTGAGGAAGTTTTTAAAAAATACTGTTATAAATAGATTTTATTTATCAATGAACTTATATTAACTAAATCAAAACAATATTTTGTGAGACCACCCTTTGCATTTAGAACAGCTCTTGTCCAGGTACACTTGGGCATCATTTTTCAGGTAGCTTTGGAGGCAGGTTTCTTAAAATCTCTTGGAGACACGGCCACAGTTCTTCTGGATTTGGTTTGTCTCAGTTTCATATGTTTCTTCATGTAATCACAGACGGATTTGATGATGGTGAGCTCTGATCTCCATGTGGAGCACTGGCTGTTATCAGTCTTATTGTGTATTCAAAAATCTCACTGGATTATTACAATTAATGGCAAAATGAATGTTTAGAAATGTGAACGGATATTTCCTATTGACACACTACAGCAAAAGATATAAATAACTGGCTTAAAACCTTTTTGGGGGGTGAAAATACTGACATGTCTAACACTTTTGCACAGTACTGTAAGTACGCTATTATACCAATGAAGGTCATTTCTAAGGTTTAGTTCAGGTAAAAAATATTTGCACAATTTCAATTGTTACAATGCATTATAGACATACAAGCCACAAAATGCTGTGGTACACTGTCAGGCATTCACCAAATATAATGCGTCTCTGACCACCCTATTCAGACAAGTGACCTATCATTTTATCTCTAGTCTCCAGCCCCATGGTGAAAAAGGCCTTGGTTGTGTCAAAAAGCCTACACTTGATGACCATATGAATAAATGGCACATTTACTAATGTCCACCACTGAGACAGAGAGTGCAATCAGGCATAATTGTGCTACCTGAAGGCCTGAGCTCTCAGGAAACACATCAGTCGAAATGCACAGACTCATCTGCTCTTATGTGGTTGAGTGTTTGACCGGTGCTGCCTGGCAGAGCACAGAAATCAAGAAGTGGTTGACATTACAGCAGAAAGCAAAGTTATATATATGATCTTCAAATATCACAGACATTATGGATTGTGAAATGCCAAGCTATTTTTTTCTGTAAGCTTTAAAGATGGATGGATGGATGTTTTCAACCTAACTTTGGTTGTTTTTAACCCAGCATTTTTTGGATGGATGGATAGATGGATGGATGGCTGGCTGGCTGGCTGGCTGGCTGGCTGGCTGGCTGGCTGGCTGGCTGGATGGATGGATGGATGGATGGATGGATGGATGGATGGATGGATGGATGGATGGATGGATGGATGGATGGATGGATGGATGGATGGATGGATGGATGGATGGATGGATGGATGGATGGATGGATGGATGGATGGATGGATGGATGGATGGATGGATGGATGGATGGATGGATTTCAACCCAACTTGGGTTGTTTTTAACCCAGCATTTTTTTGGATGGATGGATGGATGGATGGATGGATGTTTTCAACCCAACTTGGGTTGTTTTTAACCCAGCATTTTTTGGATGGATGGATGGATGGATGGATGGATGGATGGATGGTTGGTTTTCAACCCAACTTGGGTTGTTTTTAACCCAGCATTTTTTTGGATGGATGGATGTTTTCAACCCAACTTGGGTTGTTTTTAACCCAGCATTTTTTGGATGGATGGATGGATGGATGGATGGTTTTCAACCCAACTTGGGTTGTTTTTAACCCAGCATTTTTTGGATGGATGGATGGATGGATGGATGGATGGATGGATGGATGGATGGATGGTTTTCAACCCAACTTGGGTTGTTTTTAACATATTTTTTGGAGGGATGGATGGATGGATGGATAGATGGATGGTTTTCAGCCCTACTTGGGTTGTTTTTAACACATTTTTTGGAGGGAGGGATGGATGGATGGATAGATAGATGGATGGTTTTCAACCCAACTTGGGCTGTTTTTAACCAGCATTTTTTGGATGGATGGATGGTTTTCGACCCACCTTGGGTTGTTTTTAACACAGCATTTTTTGGATGGATGGATGGATGGATGGATGGATGGATGGATGGATGGATGGATGGATGGATGGATGGATGGATGGATGGATTTCAACCCAACTTGGGTTGTTTTTAACCCAGCATTTTTTTGGATGGATGGATTGATGTTTTCAACCCAACTTGGGTTGTTTTTAACCCAGCATTTTTTGGATGGATGGATGGATGGATGGATGGATGGATGGTTGGTTTTCAACCCAACTTGGGTTGTTTTTAACCCAGCATTTTTTTGGATGGATGGATGTTTTCAACCCAACTTGGGTTGTTTTTAACCCAGCATTTTTTGGATGGATGGATGGATGGATGGTTTTCAACCCAACTTGAGTTGTTTTTAACCCAGCATTTTTTGGATGGATGGATGGATGGTTTTCAACCCAACTTGGGTTGTTTTTAACACTTTTTTTGGAGGGATGGATGGTTTTCGACCCATCTTGGGTTGTTTTTAACACAGCATTTTTTGGATGGATGGATGGATGAATGGATGGATGGATGGTTTTCAACCCAACTTGGGTTGTTTTTAACCCAGCATTTTTTGGATGGATGGATGGATGGATGGATGGATGGATGGATGGATGGACGGATGGAAAATTATGGTCCAGCAATGAACTCACATCTCGTCAAATGGTTGAGCAAAACGCAGTGTCAGACAGTGTCAGTACAAGTCAGCCAAGAACCTGTGAAGATTCTAATTAAACATTCCCTCAGGTCACATTTCAATAGATATCCTTGTGACAGTACTGAAGACAACCGCGCAAAGACATTCACATGCACACACACACACACACACACATGTTTACTTAGCTATCTTAATGGGGACATTTTATTATATACATCTAACTATAAATACTATTATAGAATTTATTCATTCATTAGAGGTTTGGTCAGATTTAGTTAATCTCTGCATAATTATATTTTTATTTTTATTTTATTTTATTTTATTCTTTTTGCAATACCTATTAGTAATATGAAAGTGATATGGATCTGGTGTGAGTACAGAAGTATAGAACTAATATATCTGTGAGATACATGTTGTGGCAGATGTCCACCCCAGAACGTGTTGTAAATGAGCCATGAATGAACAGGGGAGATGGGAGGATGTGGATGTGCCATCTCTCAGACAGCTAGGTCTACTCTGTCTCCAGCAACATCTGGTAACCCATCATGCTCCACTCTCTGCCTTCAGCACAGCAAGAGCACTTTCCAGTCAACTCTGAAAATGGGAGCTCTCTCATAGGTTTTCTGTTTAGTGCCCTCAAGGGGAGACACAGTGAGTCTGAGTATCAGATCACCCAAACTTCAAGCTCACAAATGCTGCCCCTTTTTACTGCTTGGTTGACTAATTCAAATGATTAATTCTTGTCATGATATTAATAAAATACATTCCTTTTCTACCTCCTTTCCATCATTATAAACATTACCAACTATTATGCAAGTTTGTATACACAGTACATACAGTTCATTAATGGGATTACATCACACACCGTCTCAACAGCTTCACCTCAATGGGCCGTGGACCTTCATGCTACAGAAAGCAGTGACTCATTCTTTTGGATGGAAGCCAAGGCAGATCCATTGCTTTGCAACTAATACAACAGGAAGAGGCTTTTGACAAATGCCTGTGTCCCATTACATCCCAGAGGACCAGTGTCTCAGTCATGGAGACCAGCACTCAGAGAGGAATGTGGAGCTCAATGTCTTCATCCTGTACCGTTACACAGCATTACGAACAATGATACAAGTAGGTCGCCATCTAGAAAGGTGCAAAGACAATGGTCAATAAAATGCATATACAGTATCTCAAACCTTTTGACATTTCTGTTGTGTGAAAATGTTATGCACCTTTCAAAACTGAAAGTGAATCGTCTTTAATTCAAACTCATAAGGTTGCAAAAAGCAATATTGCCATGGATTTAAGCAAGATGAATTAAAATTAAATTAAATTCTAAGACATCCCTATATTGACAGTTTTTATTTCTGTAAGTATATAGTGGTATATAGTGGTGTATGACAGAATTCAAATGCACATGGAATACATTAGTCGATCATCAATAAAAATTAGTTAAATATTCAGTTAATTTTGTTATATTTTGTCACAAGACCTAATAAAATTCCTCTGTTGTGTGTCTGTTGATTTCCTGTTGTATGTGGCCAATTTGTTAAATATAGGAATGTACATTTTACAGTAATTAAATTATTAAAATCTCTAATAACTAATATTATGCTGTTATATTGTGCATCCATATTTTAATGAGAGACTTACATCATTATTTTAGAACTGCAAACTGAGATAAATCTTGTCGAGAACGACAAACCAAAATAATCTTGACAAGGGCATCATATTTTCAAATACATTTGACTTTTCGCTCGATTCTCACACTGATGATATCTTCAGTGGAAGAACATCAACATTCCCCATAGCAGCACACATACACACACACAACTGCAGCGGGGTTAACAAAGACATCTGTGACTCACCAATCGTGTGAACCCAGGGAGACACGTGCAGCCAGCTGAGGCTGAGAAGTGTGGGAAGGAAATCAAAAGAGGCCCTTCAAGAGGCCCACTGGCCAGTGGCAAGTGCACAAGCCTGCTGAATTATGAATTAGCTGCTGATATCCTGTGACTGAGGCTGGGAGTAAGCACTTCCTTTCAGGGCCAGAGAGGAGCTTGAATACTCGTGCATTATTCATAGCCCAAATGCGCCTGTTATAAGGACTCGATATTTGGAGTCAAGTGTAAGATAATCTTTCCACTGTATGAAAATATTGCAGCCTTTGTAACATTAGAATTGAGCAATTGGCAATACAGAAGGACTATGTACAGCAGATGACAGTAGTTGTGTAGAGTTCATGCTGTATTTCTCTCCAACTCTCTCTAGGAATTCCTGTTTGACTGAAGGGATTGGCAAGTGTAGTTTTTACAGGTTAGGCCTGGTGTTTACATTAGCCATATTGTAGAGAAATGTGACTAAAGTTAACTCTCAGATGTCAAATTTGTAGGGGTCAAATTGCATGTTTGCTTTCTTAATACTTCCATGAATGTGGAAAACTACTCCCGGCACCTGTCTACTTAAGCTAAATAAATTCTCTTGACAAGGTTATTATACGTTTACTTATTTTGATACAGTTGTCAATTTACACGTGCAGAAAAGAAGTCTGGGCCTCCCACAAGACTCACTTCAGTTAAGAGCCAAGTCGGCCCCAAGGAAACACAAAACCACATCTCCCCATCGCTTGCTTGATAACCGCTAATCTACATGTTTCATAAATTAGAAGCTTTTGCTTCACTTTGTTCGGCTCCTTCAACTGCCAAGACTGCTTTTATTTCCGTGTTTCTTTGCCTTACAATCCAGGACAAGTCCAGGGATTTCTCTAATTGGGCTTGTGTGACTTGTGTGTAGCTGAAGACAATATCTCCTTCAGATGTAGTCACATTGTTGGCTGTGTCTGAAACCAGTCAGTCAGTAAATAACAAGCAGCATTTTGTGTAAGAAGGTACCTCCTATGGTTTTAAGACACTACAGCATCATGTCAAATGGAGTAATAAATAAATACTTCTGTTGAATACAAAAAATATTTAGACTAATATTACAGACACTCATTGCATGGATGGAAAGCTCAATGTGGGTCATAAAGGCTCTACTTCAGTTAAACACAAATTAATCCACTAAATAATATTATAAACATGGCTATATACTGTAGTCGTAAAACAGTGTCTGAACACAAGCCAAAATTTAGAAATGTCATTGGATTAGAAGAAGAAGAAGAAAAAGAAGAAGAAGAAACCAACTGGCATCTGATGCTAGAAATTGTCTGCAAGAACTTAACTTTTTTCATCATTCTTAATAGTGAATAAAGCAAAGCAAAACAAAACAAAACAAAAAACGAAACCAAAAATGAAACCAAAAAAGACAAAACAAAACACAAAAAAACAAAACTGGATTATATGGACTACACACACACACACACACACACACAAAATGGGACTATAAGTATTTCTATTGTACAAATATTGTAATAAAAGATAAAATAAAATGACAATTATATTTTGTTATAGAATGCAAACACTTTCGTACATTTTATATGTGGATCAAATGTCCAGTCGTCCAATTGTGGTAAAAATGGGGACAATGGCTGGGCAACGTAGGCAGAAAATGGTTACCAAGAGACATTACGTTCCCTGAAACATTAGAAGCAAAAGCAGTAAAAAAGAGTCTCTTTCTCTGACCACAATGACTAACCATGGGTGGCCACTGAATTGGTTGTCTGACTCAATACACCCTACATCTTTAATATCACTGCAAAGCCTGGAGACATCAAGCCTCTACTTACAGTACAATTATGAGTACTCATACTACCTATATGATTAGGATTGCTTTTTGTTTTCTTAAGTAGAACAATGGCTTACTGTTCAACATTTCAACAGAATCACCATAGTGGGCTATAGTCCCTGGCCCTTCACACAGAAATAAAAAATGGGGCTATATAAATATTTTTATTACTAAAAAGAGTGTCAGGTTAAAGTCCACCACACACAATCCCCTCATTCAGCCTGAACCGATCAGATATATTTCATTACAGGGTGTTGTTATTGCGTGGTGAGGATCACTGCAGACTTGTGCTTTGGCTCTTATGGCTAGGCATGATTACACTGGATAACTTACCGCAAAGATAATGAATGTGAATATGTCAAAGTGGTTATTTGGCATTTAGCAGAGCTTTTTATCCAAAGCCAGTGGTTAGTATCATTTTGTCAGGTTTTATTAAATTTCTCATAATTTTAACCAGAATCCAGTGGTTACTGGTTTGTTTAATTTGTATCTCAGCACTGTTACATAATTGTGGTTCTCATAGATGATATTGATTTTCAGAAATGGAGTACAAAGATGGGTGAAAATGACAAGTCCTTCTGTAGATTAAAATATGCAAGTTATGATTTGCTAAGGTATTTGTCAGAAAATGACATCCGTAATCAGTATGACCATTTAAACCTACACCACATTATAGTTTTAAGCCAAACGGATTTTGAATTCCAATAAGTAAATTAATTTAAAAAATAAAATATTTTATTTTATATATATATATATATATATATATATATATATATATATTTGTATTATATCTTTTCATGTGACAACACTGAAGAAATGACACTTTGCTACCGTGTAAAGTAGTGAGTGTACAGCTTGTATAACAGTGTAAATTTGCTGTCCCCTCAAAATAACTCAACACACAGCCATTAATGTCTAAACTGCTGGCCACAAAAGTGAGTACACCCTTAAGTGAAAATTTCCAAATTGGGCCCAATTAGCCATTTTCTCTCCCCTATGTCATGTGACTCGTTAGTGTTACAAGATCTCAGGTGTGAATGGGGAGCAGGTGTGTTAAATTTGGTGTTATCGCTCTCACTCTCTCATACTGGTCACTGGAAGTTCAACATGGCACCTCATGACAAAGAACTCTGAAAAAGGGATCTGAAAAACAAGAATTGTTGCTCTACATAAAGATGGCCTGGGTCGACCTGTCAGTGCTCAGACCATACGCCGCACATTGCATCAAATTGGTCGTCCCAGAAGGAAACCTCTTTTAAAGATGATGCACAAGAAAGCCCGCAAACAGTTTGCTGAAGACAAGCAGACTAATGACATGGATTACTGGAACCATGTCCTGTGGTCTGATAAGACCAAGATAAACTTATTTGGTTCAGATGGTGTCAAGTGTGTGTGGCGGCAACCAGGTAAGGAGTACAAAGACAAGTGTGTCTTGCCTACAGTCAAGCATGGTGATGGGAGTGTCATGGTCTGGGGCTGCATGAGTGCTGCCGGCACTGGGGAGCCACAGTTCATTGAGGGAGCCATGAATGAGCAGAGCACGATCCCCTCCCTTCGGAGACTGGGCCGCAGGGCAGTATTCAAACATGATAATGACCCCCAACACTCCTCTAAGATGACCACTGCCTTGCTAAAGAAGCTGAGGGTAAAGATGATGGTCTGGCCAAGCATGTCTCTAGACCTAAACCTTATTGAGCATCTGTGGGGCATCCTCAAACGGAAGGTGGAGGAGCGCAAGGTCTCTAACATCCACCAGCTCCGTGATGTCGTTATGGAGGAGTGACACTTGGTGACACACTTGGTGACACTGGTGACACTTGGTGTGTGTGCGTTTTTGTGACATATCAGGACACAAATTTGTATAATGACATGGATATGACATAGGTATTACAAGGAGAGGGTGACTTATGAGGACATTACCCCATGTCCCCATTTTTCAAAAGGCTTATAAATCATACAGAATGAATTTTTCTTTTTTTTTTTTTTTTTTGAGAAATTAAGAATGTGCAGTTTTATGTGATGGGTAGGTTTAGGTGTAGGGTTGATGTAGGGCGATAGAAAATATGGTTTGTACAGTATAAAAACCATTTCGCCTATGGAATGTCCCCACAATTCACAAAAACACACGTGTGTGTGTGTGTGTGTGTGTCAGAATTTGAATCATAGTATCCTTGCACACTAAACAAAAAAGTAGACTAACATGTTATACATAGCAAACTACTAAGCTTTTTTATCTAAAAGTGAGCAAACTATATGTAGAAAACATGAATTGACATCCTATTGACATTAATGATATTAGAACAAATATACAGTGCATAAACAAACTGCTTGTCCCATTTAACTCTTAGACTTTGAAATTGCTCCGTAATCCCCCATACAAATGCACGGTAAATGGTGGCGTCGGCTCTTTTTATGGCTCAATGTCCAATTATTCAATTTTAAGATGAACTCTGTCATGGAATGCAGTAATTATAGTCCAATGGCTGCAAATGCCACACGATGAGCAGTTAAATAATAGCCTTAGACGAACAGTAACCTTTGAGAAGAGATTATCTGGGTAATATTCCTCACGACAACAGAGGCAGGAAGATGTTATTGTAGGGCCAAAGAACACCCAGAGGCTCTTGTGAAAAATGAGAACAGAAAGGAAAGGAGATAGATAAGTTAACAACCTGCAGATAACGCATTGTACGGTTTTCATTGTGTTATGGTTCAATGCTGGTGGGATTACGAATGACTTGAATTTGTGAAAATCAAGTATTAAATAAGGCTTGAAGGAAGGAAGTAAACAAACACAAAAAGAAAGTAAAGCAGCAGTTCTTCACAGACGACTGCTACGAAAATGGAAGGAAGGAAGGAAGGAAGAAAGGAAGGAAGTTGCAGCAAGCAGGACAGGGCTGATGGCCTTGAGAGAACAACTGGTGTGGGTGATATTGCGTGACACCTGCACGCTGCAAAGGCCTCAAGTTGCACAGGGAGGAACTCGGAAGGATAACAATCATAAAATTTACAAACAAAAAATGAAAGTAAAGCAGCAGCCCCTCACGGATGACTGGCGCACAAACATAAAACACATCGTAAAGTCCAGGCCTGGTCCTCTCTCGTCCTTCGCTGTCGTCCCCCTTAACCTGCTTCTATCCTTCCGAGCTCCTCTGTGAGTATCTCGAGGCCAGTGATGCACACAGGTGATGCTCATTAACACTTGCGCCACCAACCTCGCTCGGCACTCATGGCTCTCGGCCCCCGTCCTGCTTGCCACAATAGTTGTTCAAACAGGGAAAATAGAGTTAAAACGGTTAGTTCACTGATCAATGTTTATTTGTGAATTAAAGCCTAAATTCAATTTGTTCATCATATAAAGTGATATGGATTAGTTTTATCATCTCTTTATGAATTTTTGAAGCATCAAAGTGGTAGTTGCATAGCTGTCAATGGAGGGACAGAAATCGCTCGGATTTCATTAAACATCTCCATTGTTGTCCAAAGATGAACGAAAGTCTCACGGGTTTGGAACAACATGAGGGTGAGTAAATGAAGACAGAATTTTCATTTTTGTGTGAACTAACTCTAAGATTTAATGTATTTTTTTTTAATTACTTTGAATTAGATTGTTTAAATAAAACATTTATGCCATTGTTTGTTGTACAACATTGACTAAAGCACTTATTACTATTTGACTGATTGCAATAAATTGCAATTACAATATATACAGGTGCATCTCAATAAATTAGAATATCATGAAAAAGTTTTTTTTTTTTTTTCTGTAATTTAATTCAAAAAGTAAAACTTAAATATATTCTAGATTTATTAGACATAAAGTAAAATATTTCCAGACTTTTTTGTTTTCATTTTGATGATTACAGCTTGCTTCTCATCAAAATAAAAAAAAAAAAATCAGTATGTCAAATTATTAGAATATTTAATTTCAAGTTCTATTAAATTACCATTTTCAGGGTATAAATACTGGGTTTAGGTCAGTAATCCCAACAGCAGTCATGGGGAAGTCTGCTGACTTGACAGTTGTCCAGAAGATGATCATCAAGACCCTCTACAATGAGGGTAAGCCACAGAGGGTCATTGCTGAAAAAGCTGGCTGTTCGCAGAGTGCTGTGCCAAAGCATATTCATGGAAAGTTGACTGGAAGGAAAAAGTGTGGTAGGAAAAGGTGTACAAGTGAAAGGAATTACCGCAGGCTTAAGAAGACTGTCAGGTGAAACTGATTTAAGAACTTAGGAGAGCTTCAAAAGGAGTGGAATGAAGCTGGAGTCAGTGCATCAAGAGCCACCACACACAGACATCTTCAGGAAATGGACTACAACTGTCACATTCCACGTACCAAGCCACTTCTGAACCAAAGACAGTGTCAGAAGCGTCTTACCTGGGCTAAGTAGAAAAAGAACTGGACTGTTGCACAGTGGTCCAAAGTTCTCTTTTCAGATGAAAGTAAATTTTGCATTTCATTTGGAAATCAAGGTCCCAGAGTCTGGAGGAAGAGTGGAGAGGAACAGAAACCATGTTGCTTGAAGTCCAGTGTGAAGTTTCCACAGTCAGTGATGATTCGGGCTGCCATGTCATCTGCTGGTGTTGGTCCACTGTGTTTTCTGAAGTCCACAGTCAACACAGCCATCTACCAGGACATTTTAGAGCACTTCATGCTTCCTTCTGCTGACAAGCTTTATGGAGATGCTGAATTCATTTTCCAGCAGGATATGGCACCTGCCCACACTGCCAAACGTACCAAAAGCTGATTCAATGACCATGGTGTTACTGTGTTTGATTGGCCAGCAAACTCACCTGACCTGAATCCCATACAGAATCTATGGGGTATTGTGAAGAGGAAGATGAGATACACCAGACCCAACAATGTAGATGACCTGAAGGCCGCTATCAAAGCAACCTGGGCTTCCATTACACCTGAGCAGTGCCACAGGCTGATTGCCTCCATGCCATGCCACATTGATGCAGTAATTCATGCAAAAGGAGGCCCAACCAAAAATGAACATACTTTTCAGAAGCCTGACATTTCTGTTTAAAATATCCTTTTTTTATTGACCTTATGAAGTATTCTAATTTGAGATAGTGAATCTGTGGGTTTTTGTTAAATGTGAGCCAAAATCATCACAATTAAAAGAACCAAAGACCTAAAGTACTTTAGTCTGTGTGCACTGAATTTATTTAATACACAAGTTCCACAATTTGAGTTGAATTACTGAAATAAATTAACTTTTCCACAACATTCTAATTTATTGAGATGCAGCTGTATATTACAATTAGTCAAAATGAGTTTAGGGACATATTTAAAGGTCATAGAATCCAGAAGTCAGCAGTGGCCTGTTCCTAAATAAAACTACAGCTGGAACTGTCCTGAAGGTTTCATAATTCATAATGAATCCAAAAGCCTTTCACTAGGACACAGTTTATCCATTTACATTTATAAGTGAGTGGTTAGACTTGTCATCCCTCACATTAAGAATGGACCTGTGTTATATGAATTCTCAAAATCAGTGCTTTTCACTTTAAGGTTGGCTTTTCGCAGTGGCTCCTCAATGATTTAACTGGGCGTCTTATGGCTGCATGGGATGGTGAAGGGGAAGCCACTACTTATGATTTTAAAATCTTGATAAGTAATCTACTTCTATCCTACTTTCTTTGTGGGCAAACAAATAAATGGAATTTAGGAACTGGATAGATAAAATAAGGACAAGGGACATGGTGCATGGGAATGCAAACATGACTTATGGTGGACCTTGTGGGAACGAGATGTGTGAGACATCTCTCGAGGGATATTAGACAGTTTCACTTTGTTTTATAAAATCACAAAAACAAGACTGTGGCAAAATAGACTATGTTGCAGACTGTCCTGAAGGAATGAACCAGATACATTGTATATTAGAAAAATACTAACACTAAATATGTCCGTATTAAAACTGTGCTTGGCATCACAACACTTGGTATGGTGGCATAATAAATACAAGTCCCACCTTAAACTTGAAAGAGCCAATTGTGCCTTTGTTTACAGTAGAATGTGCATGTGCATTGAGTTGTCAAAGCTAAAAAAATACAACTTCTTTGTGAGACTTGAGCTAATGGAGCATAACTGATTTTACAATTGTATTCAGTTTTTTAAAGGGGTGGTTCGTTGCGAACTTTAGTTAGTGTTTAATGTTGCTGCTTGAGCATAAACAGTATCTGCAAAGTTACAGTGCTGAAAGTTCAATGCAAATGGAGATATTGTCTTTAAAAGTTATGACAGTTTAATGCCTACAATTATGACTGGTTGGGACTACAACGAGCTTCTTCCCGGGTTGGTGACATCACCAACCCTCCAATTAACATAAACCCCGCCCCCGGGAAGCCAGTTAGCTAAATTCTATTTCATATTTCTTCAACAAATGCCTACAAACACCAACAAACTTCTATGTAATCACACCAGCGAACTTCTGTGGGTGTTTGTTGGTGTTGTTCATGCTATAAATTAAACAATACCTTTACAAAAATGCTACTACTAACATACTACTAAAATAACATTTACAAGTGACAACATATCTAAAGACTTTGACACAAATACAAATAGACATACTTACCATTCAGAAACGTCCTTTAAAAGCCGTGCTTGCAGAGGTTCTGCTTGACCCTCTTCATTACTGCTATCTGGGTCTGATTCGGGCTCAAATTTATACGGCAATATTGACGCCATTATTTACATTTCCACCGAAGCACATGCAACTATTGCCCCTAATGGTAAGGGGCGTGGCGTTTCCAGACAAAGTGCACTATGTGCTTCAGTGAATCACAATATTCTGGACCATTGCATATTTCAGAGGGAGTGGTATCATAGTACCAGGAAGTCAACCAGCCGTTCAAATGACAATGGAGACAGTGGTGTAGAATAAAGGTAAGCCGCTTTATAGTAAATGAAGTTGTGCTTGTAAAAAAATGAGGCACTAACACTGTTTTTCATATTTGATACTGTAAAGCTGCTTGATTTTAAGCAATCTATTGAATAAAGTGCTATATGAAGACGTGACGTGACTGGAGTGCTAATTTGCAGAGCTCGTGCTAACATACCTATGTTGTTATGATCAGACGCTTTTCTTATGCACTCTATAATAAATGCTTGCTGTTTTCTAATTTTTGTTGTGTTTATTTTATTACTGAGAAGAAGTGCACGGCACATATTTACATATTCATCTAACCGTCGCTCTCAGCAGTGTGGGCGGCGTCAGACTTTCGTTTACAGTATATCGCTGGTCACACATTTCGAACTTCGTTTTACCTAATGTTGACTCTAATGTTGAAAATACCTCTCTGCCTAATTCACAAACATTGTTCTCTATAATCTTGAATGGTGAATTTAAAAGTTTTAAAAATGAAAACTTAACACTTAAATCGAACATCTGAAAAGTTGCAATCTTAAAAGGCTTGAAGGTTACAGCGCTACAGCTATAAATGTATAAAGGAACCATCTCAGCAGGTACTGTAGGCCAGAAAGCGTTGGATATGTCCTCAAGAATAATGAAATATGCATTAGAGAAAATCATTTTCAAAATCAAAGAGTAACAAAAAAGGAGCTTGATAAGATATCAGCATGGGAAGAGGACACAAATGCCACTTTCACACAAAAGCCTGGCATGTGCCATCAGCACTAAAGTTCAAAATGACTTCAACTGTACCAAAATGAAGACATGGAGGCTGCAACACAAGCAAGGGGTTCACAGCGAGGGGTTCGCAATTACTGCAACTGGCCTGTATGAAATAAGCAACAAACTTGAATGTACTTTAAGAGAGGACCATAACTGTTTTCTTCCTGCAGTTTTCCAATGCTTTGATTGCTGATATGAAAACATTCATCTAAACTCCTTGCACTGACCCATACATTATTAGTTTGTCTACCATCACTCTGAATTTAATCAGACATTCAACACAGATCTCACCTGAAGTTGCCACTTATTGAATGTGACAATAGAGGAACATTAGCGGGCCTGCATAACACAGTCAAGCCATTGAGGACTGTGGTGACCTGCTCACTGTAAAGGAAGCAGTGTGGATAATTTCCAAGGCAAACGCTCTTCGACCTGTTCAGTGTTCTCATAGGCTGGACTGTAATGACTACAACAGGGGCCTAATTTTGTTGTCATCCCCAGGAAGTCAGAAGCCAAAAAAAAAAAAGCCAAAAAAAACAAAAAAAAAAACAACTAAGACCCTTGTCAGTGGTGAGGACACTTGGACTGCTATTATTAATAGTAGCGTTGCCATGACAGTGAACAGACCAGGCTCTTGTATAGTCGCCTTTTATTCCACAGCCCCCTCCTAAGCTTATGAAATATGCAGAATCCAAACAGAGGTGGGGTTGATGTGCTTCCACCTCTACTAACCACTACATGTCCATGGCTATTACTTATTTATAAGATGTACAGAATAAGTGCCAAAATGGGCCTTCATCTTTTCCACTCCTCTTCACACGATATAAGGCACTTCTGTAGCCCAATGTTTACATAAAACCCCTCTGCAAAAGATATAACACTGAGGAGAAAAGAGTTTAAATTAGTTAACAGAGTCCAGAGCGAGGGCACAATGACAGTGAAAAGTGTTTGGAGGAGTCTCAAGTTTCTACAGTAATTTAGTCTAGCTATTGGGAGTAAAGTGAATAATGATGATTTCCTTTCCCCACCTTAGCAACTCAAAATGTATCTAGGCTTCTGCATGTCTCACATTGGGTATGCACAAAGACAGGCTCTGTAGGAACTAATACTTAAGGTACTCTTACCCCAGTTTTACAGAAAAGGTTTAAGCCTAGTGCAAGACTAAAATGCATATTTGAGCTGTTTTAACTGAAAGCAACTTGCACTGGCATATCTTAAAATATGTCAGTGCCATTGTTTTGTCTCAAGATGCACACCAGTAATTTTTTTTTTTTTTTTTTTTTTCCTAAGGCACATTTATAAAAGCTGCTTAAATGTCCTAATTAAACTAAGGCCTAATCCTGGCTTAATCTAAGCCCTGTCTGTGAAACCAGGCCTTTAGAGTTAGTGGGTCTCATGTATGGTTTGGGCATGTTTTATGCAAATGACTAACCTTGTGCACGTGGCCGCTCATTTAGAATACTCCATATTCACTAACATAAGAATGAGATTAAGAACAAATTCATGCGTCTACGCACATGTTCTCCTGTGCGTACAAATACGAAATAATCCACAAAGTTATTAGTGAATGAGACCCAGTATTTGATAGCAAGTCAAGATATGTAATACTATAAATAAAAATAAAAAATCTTAATATAACAAAATGTAGGCACCAACATAGGCACTGTTTAAAATGGCAAACTTGATGCGAATTTGCAATCACATTCACAACATAACAGATTTAACGACTTATCTATTCTTCCGCATTGTGACGTACATTCAAATAAAATTGATAATTGAAAAAGAAAAAAGCAGGGTGGGAAGCTGGTTCTATGCATCAAATGGATACAGATCTGAATGCAAGATTCAGGTCGAATTCAAGAAAAGGGGTGGGGTTTAAGTGAACAAATTGTTTGGAGAAGTCTGGCATATAAAACCAGAAAGAAGTCTGTCATTTCACAGGAAGATCTTATGCCTTTTTGATTAAACATTACGAGTTAAAAATAAATAAATAAATAAATAAGTGAAATGCATGGATGAATTGTTAGCAATAAGATCAATATGATGCATTTAGAAAAGTGGTTCTCAACCAGGGGGCCGGGGCCCACTAGTGGGCCTCAACAAGTTTCCAAGAGGGGCACAATTGACTTAACGGTGCAGTAAGCGATTTTTGAAAAGTAAAAAAAAAAAATAATTTGTTTACTGTTAAAAAGTGGATCTGACTGAACACCAAAACACACTTGTAGCCAATCAGCAGTGAGAAGCGTGTCCACTCATGCTGGGTCAGTGCTCAGTGCACAAACTGCACAAGACAGACATTAGCAGAACGACTATAGAAAGAGAGAGATGGCAGAGAAAATAAAAAAAAAAGAAGAAAAGGCAAGGCAATATAACTTAAAAAAAAAAAAAAAAAAGAGGGTTACAATCAGGCAAGAGGTAAGATATGCTATCTTTTGCTTGAATATACTTGTGTGTCATCTTTGGTTATTTGTTCATTTGCATTATTATTATAAGCTTGGAACGTCTAAACTTCCTCCACCACCCCTTTCAAGCATCGGCTCCTAAAGTGTGTCCGAAAAGTGAGATAACATACTCCTAATCCATGCATATCATGTAAATGAATGTGGGGGTGGAGGCATCAAAATAGGGGTGTGATCCTTTTGGGTAGGGGCATGTTTGTTTTGTTGATTTCAAATATCAACAGCATTTACCAGAAATCGCTTACTGCATCTTTAAAATAATTAAAAAAACAAAACAAGCACTGAAATGAGCCAAAACAACTAAAATGCAAGATATTTCTTAGTATTAGATTATTTTTATAATGAATATACATCTTTCTAGTTATGCCAAGAAAATATCACTTCAAGTTCAAATATTGTTCAGAAATTCAGAAAATATTGTTCAGAAATTCAGAAACTTCCGAAAGAAACCTGAAAAGAAAGGCTGTGCATTGCAGTGATTTTATCTTGGGTGTTAAGCACATGAAGTAGCAACAGCAATAAGCAAAATTATAAAAGTCTGCAAACAATAAACACTAACATTTACTGTTAATAATTATTGAAATTATTCTTCCAGCAATTAATAAAATTTGCAGTTGCCAAGCAATTCAGGCAGGAACATATTAACTTGTGTGTTTGTCATTTTATTGAACAGCTCATACAATCCCAATACTGAATGCTGTTCCAGAATCAACAAAGATGATGAGTCAAGAACATGTTGCACTTGGTGAAATCAGGTTCTGCCATCCAATCAGAATTTAATGTTCATTTCAGGTCTCAGTATAGGTGTTCAAGTGCACCCCCTTTACAGCCACTTTGTGCCATTCTTCAGAGCCATATTCAGGCATTACAGTGGTTCACCACCTGGTAGTCAATGCAGCATTATGTCATCAACTTTTGAGAAGGACTGCAAGCTTTTAGTGTAGCATTTAGGACCAGGCAAAAAACTACTAAACCCATTGGGGGTTCACAATATTATCAGACAATATAAAAATTCTCACACTCCAAAAAGTCTGGGGTGTTGATGGCGCCTTGAAAAAATAAATGATCAAATACTCATACCCAAACTCATCTAAGCTAAATTGAGAGTAAGACCCAAGTACACCAAACAGGTTTGTGTCCACAAAACAAAATGTTATCTGTCTATAAAAAGAGTACATGGTAGCAAAATATCTGACTACTGTCTCCAAAGAGATGAAACTTTAACATAAGCTTTAAGAGCCATTCACACAAAGAATTAATATAAAGATAACTATAATGATAACTATATTAGCGTCCACAACAACAGAGGATAACAGTCTGTTTATTAACTGTTAGCTGCAGTTTTATTGTCTACAGTTTGAAATGCTCTAGCTCTTTAAAGTGGATTATGGTTAGTCGTCAATGGTTTTTATTGTTTATCAGCTTAAAAAAAAAAAAAAAAATCATTCAGAAAGTGATTCCAAAGTTATTGCTCCCATGAGTGATTATGATATTTGTTGTGTAGAATTCCTTATACTCATAGAATTGGAAAAAGTATTAAAACTTTATCTTTATTAAAGTCTAGTCTAGTATCATTATAGTTATCCTCCTTGGTGCAAATGTCTTTTTACTGTATTTGTGTTACTTTTACTGTGCCCTGCAATGGCATTAATAGCTGTATACACAACTGTACACTGAAATTGTTAACATTAAATGTGCAGTATGTAAGAATTCTGTCCGCTAGAGGTTGCTAGAGGCCTATTCAAAACAAAGGTGTAGCTTGATGATGCCAAGTTTGAGCGTGGAATTTTGGGACATGTGGTCTTCACCTCAATGGACGGTGCAAAAGAATTGGGATAGGACTCTGGAAGAAATCATGTTCATGGAGGCAAATATTAACATTACCATAGTATGAAGCAGAGCAGGACCGAGTGTTGTGGGAGCTGAACGAGGCCGCTGGAGCGATTGCGCTAAAACACGAGCAGCGGAACTTATATTATGCCACAGTCGCCGGTGCCGCTTCCGCTTATCTGGTCATGAGTATGAGGTAACGCAGCTCTGTTTATCATATTAGATACATTTGAGTGTGTTGAAAATGATGGTATAACGTTACTCTGTGCGTTCGCTCGGTGGCTGCTGTGAGACACTGTTGCACACTGCAGTAAGCTAGATCGATTTTAGAATATTATATTAAATGCTGGCTGGCTTGTTTTGATAAATGGCATGCAATTCATTTTAAAACGTATTGTATGATGGAAAAAGACTATTACTGTTACTAAAAATAAAGCTGCATCTAATTATGCTATATTAGCTACTTGACAAAATAGTGTTTTTCTCTGAGGCATGGTAAAGCATGGTACTCGCAAAAAAAATCAAGAAAATTAGATTTAAACAATAAGACTAAACGTGTTGAGCTATATAACAATTAGTTTTCTGTCTATAAATATATCAAAACAGTTTTTCCCTTGTCTATTAAAACGTGTAATATATTAAATCGTCTTTGGTGTTTCTATGGTTTCTACAAAATAAAACCAGAAACCAAGGATAATGCGGGTATGTTGTCATTGACAGGCGACTCCTCACATGTCCCGGTGTTACAGTTTAGTTGCAGCAGAGAGGATGCAGAATCGGACTTCAGCAATAATGGGTTTATTTAACAAGGAAACAGAACAACCAAACATGAAGCAAACATAAGAACAGACAAAGGTGTGTAGGGAAGTGAGTCCATTTAAAGGGAGTGTTGACGATGAAGTCCAGGTGCAGGGAATCTGTGATAAGCAGGAGGGTAATGAGGAAGTGAGTGCAGGTGTGAACCAGGGAGGATGATGGGAGATGGAGTACAGGAGTGACGTGAACTGTGACAGTAGCTCCCCCTCCTGGGGGTGGGTGCCCTGGAAACCTCCTGGCAGGTGAGGGTGGAGGTACAGACAGGTAAGGAGGTCTCCAAGGCACGTCCAGGGATTCTAGGTGCCATGGCGGTTCGGGAGCCTCGGGCAGCCATGGCGGTTCAGATTCTGATGCAATCAGATAAATAGACTCGACTAGGGAGAAAGAACAGGCAGGTTCAATATAACAAATTGTATCCTCGTCCAGGCCCTTCAGAAAACACGCGTTAAGTGGTGCATCTGGCCAGCCCAGCAAGCAAGAAAGCTCAGAAAATTCCTCCACGTACCTCTCCAGTGGGCGACTGTCCTGCCTAAGCCTCCACAGACGGTCCACCGCTGAGTTGGTGGTTTTGTGGACAGCTGAAGAGATCGGGATGAGAAAGATCCCCATCGTGTTGCTGATGTCCTCACTGTATAGGTCTGTTCTTCTGTTACAGTTTAGTTGCAGCAGAGAGAATGCAGAATCAGACTTCAGCAATAATGGGTTTATTTAACAAGGAAACGGAACAACCAAACATGAAGCAAACATAAGAACAGACAAAGGAGTGTAGGGAAGTGAGTCCATTTAAAGGGGGTGTTGACGATGAAGTTCAGGTGTAGGGAATCCGTGATAAGCAGGAGGGTAATGAGGAAGTGAGTGCAGGCGTGAATCAGGGATGATGATGGGAGATGGAGTCCGGGAGTGACGTGAACTGTGACACCCGAAGCCTTGGTTAAAATTGCAATTTTCTCACGATTTACAAATAGTTGGAAACATTTGGGATATTGTAAGTACTCAAGTAAACAAAATATATAACACTGGCCTAGTGGTTTTTGGATATTTTACTGCAAAATTCTTACATAAGCTTAAAAGCCAAAAGACAAAAGCTTAGCTACAGTAAACACAAAATATCCCCGCTATACATGTTATGTTGTGAGATGACAGGCATCAACTGTACAGAAAAATGCATCCAAAATATACATCTGGTGGTTTATTTTCTCATCGTGTAAATGCATGACCCTGTGAGACTGAATAATGAGCGTGAACTATCACAGCTCTGCCTTGAAACATCAAACATGGCCCAGTGCACTAAGCAGACACAGAAACGAAACAATCAATATAGGTCTTATAACCCGTTAGATAAAACATTGCAACCTGTGTGTGTCAAAGTCTCCAGAGTACTGCCCTTATTCTATTTCTAAGCAATGTGGGAGCTTGATTGTGGCCCATGTGGTACATGGTAATCACATTCCATTAATCAACATCTCTGTGGTAAACAAATCGAACAATGTTTTCCCAGTGAAGGAATCAACTAGAAAGGTTTCTGATTGACAATAGGTCACCACATAAAATCAGGGGCATAACCACTACTGAGTTTACAGCAATTTCCAGATTTGTTTCCCCCACTTTCTGAAAAATTATATTTTAAGGTGTACATTAGGGTGTCGCAATATACCAGTATTGATAATAATTGTGATATTTTAAAAAATATATATAATAATGTTGATATCATGTTAATACTACACATGATAATATTGTAAATAATACAGCGCCAGTAATCTGGTTGACACTCCAACATAGGTGGTGGTATTGCATCTCAACGCTGGTTGCCACCCATCATCAAAAATATAGATTTTTCGATACATAACAATATTGAAAATATCTGAAAAGCTTCCAATGCTCATTTTCCACAGAATAGATAGATGCCTATTTGCTCTCTTATCTCTCAGACAGTGCGTTGACACACAAACCCGCCTCCCCTCACTCACTAGTTTCATTTGCTCCAGATGAATATTGTTGGTGTTACAAGGCTTGAATTTTGGTGTAGGATTGCACGTTTTGCGTATAATTTTACTCATTCCTGCAAATTTTGTGCAAACATACAGCCGCTTCTTGGTCGTGTTTTTTTTTTTTGTTGTTGCTTATTTTGTTGCTTATTGCACATAAACAGTGAAATACACACAAAATTATGTCAAAATGCCTTAAAGTGACAGCAGCCTAATATACCTGCTGCCAAATTCTGAGATAATATTAAAAACCTCTATATGGCAGTTTTCCCCATGGTATCGGTCAAAATTGTGGCCAGTGAAAATGCTGAGTGGCTAGTAACTTTGGAAAACCACTAGCCACAGTGGCTAGAAAAAAAGTATGTTCTTTCGGAAGTAGGTTCAACAGCAAGTTCCTTTTGTGTGCTTATGTACCAATTATGGTTACAAACTCTGGTTACACTTTATTTTAAGGTGTCAGTATTACAGTGTAATTATACATTTAAGAACTGAGTAATAATAATTAACTGCATGTACTTACTATAGGTTTAGGGTTAGGATGAGGGTTTGGTTTAGGGTTAATTGCATGTAATTATGCATAATTTCTAGTTATTACTACAGTAACTACATGTAACGTGTAACAAAGACACTGTAAAATAAAGTGTTACCCAAACTCTCTCTCTGCCTCACTACACTCATATTTTGAGTGTGATTCATTGGTCAAACAACTGTTAAAAGCTGCATAACTAGTTTGTTCAATTTATGTAGTAGAAGCAGCATTTTGAAACAAATCATCTTGCCTCTGTTGCTGTTGCTTTGACATCGCGTCCTATTATCTTAAAGTTAGAATGAAATGGAAGTTGTGATTCTTACTTCCCTATTGTGATGGCTTCTCGAACAAGAAAATAATGTTGGACTGGACTTGACTTTGTCCATTGGGAATTGATTGGATCATTGTGGTCTGCTATTGCTGAGATCTCACGGGAGTGACAGGTTGTCCTGCCCTTGTGCTGGTAAACACATCATCACAGAAAAGAAGAGATGTCGTTATTAGAATGAAGGGATTCCCTCTGACATTTAAGTTATCTGTGATGTTATTTGTATTAAAATTTGTAACATCTCTGTACAATAATTACAATTAAATGAGATTCAAGATGGCGGTTGTGGCATTTGCATGAAACAATAGAGTGCGAGTCCACAGTGTGATACTCTCGGTTTTACTTAGCCAGATGAGAGGGCTGATATATGGCATTTTCATGGATGATGGTGAATATTAGAAAATATCTGTCTGTTAAATGCTGCGACTGACCAATCAGATTCAAGTATTCCAGTGAGTCGTGTAATAAAAAAATGGTTAAGCAATGATATTTGTATCAAAGACCCTTTAATCGGCTCAGAGATTCTGACAACTCCAAGTTAAATATTTTACTGCAATGTAGGTCAGCGCTTCCCTGCCACTCTCTTCGTATCTCTTTCAACATCAATCGAGTCTCTCCAACAGCCACTGATGAGTTCCAGCATTACGAGTGAGACACGCTGACAGAAGCCTTGCCAGGAAGACCTCAAACGGATAACCACTAGGCCGCAGTCCATGAGCCCCGCCACCGTCTCAATGCCAGGCCTCCCTTCCATGCCATACACAGAGCAGCTGCCCTCAAGACTGAAAGACAGGGAGGGGGCAACTCTCGTCCTCTTATCCACCATCTGTCTGCAGGAGGGCTTGGGTGGCGTCTGCCAGAGGAAGCACAGGCCACCTCGACATTTGAAAGAGCCAAGGAGCGGGCCCTTAAATCACTGTCGCAGCTTCTACCTCTGTGATTGATCAGCTTCATTTAGCAGGAGCAGCCAACACACAGGGAGGGCTTGTCCCAACGTACTTCTATCCGAATCTGGAACTCAGTACAAGGCAAACACAGAGACACTAACAGCTGCAGCAGCAATGGGGTTTCCCACTCAAACACTCATTATCACTCACTTAGATGACTTCTGGCTAAAGCAGACACAGCAACGGTTAGGATTATTGTTAAGTTTGGGCTTTTTAACAGCGGTTATGTAGGTTATTTATTTATTTTAATAAATGGGGAGAGTTGTGGATAGAGAGTCGAACTTGTAACCTGAAGGTTGCGGGTTCGAGTCTCAGTATCAGCAGGAAATGTAGGTGGGGGGAGTGAATGAACAGCACCCTCTTCCACTCTCATTACCCACAGCTGAGGTTTCAAGCAAGGCACCTAACCCCAATCAATTCCGGGCGCCACAGCAAAAAATGGCTGCCCACTGCTCCGGGTGTGTGTGCGTGTTCAATACTCACTGCTGTCTGTGCACTTGGATGGATGAAATGCAGAGCACAAAATCTGAGTATGGGACACTATACTTGGCTACATGTCACATCACTTTCACTTAATATACTTCATGCATTACATGGCTCTCTGGAAAAGTTGAGTCTAACTGATCAGTTGCAACATTCAGTTGTGTTTCATGATATGTGCTGTCCTCATCCATGGTAACATTGTATATCAATCCGCTCATTCGGGCAACTGAAACGTGATACGTTGATGACTCATGTCACCCCACAGACTTGCTCTCGTTTCATAAAACCACAACTGGCGCCATCTTGTTTCTCAGATATCCATTGTAATGAAAATAATGTCAGAGAACTAATTTTGCTGTAATGCTGCAGTGTTAGACTCAGACTCATTAGAAAAAAGTACCTGTGGGAACATTTTTGCAAAATGAAAATACGTAACGCCATGTATGTTTCGTGACAGTTTCAATGTGAAATGTCCACTGAGTGGCGCTAAAAGTGTGTTCAGTTTTTTTTATTTTTCCTTCGAAACAGATGAATGTAAATATGGTTAGTTTTATATTACGTTGGTTTTGTACGTATCACTGCAGTTCTGATTTGAAATGTCCGGTGAGTGGGGCTAAAAGCGTAATGCTCGATTACATTTTAACCCTTAAATGCATACCTCGGGTCTTTAGTGACCCGGGACGTCATTCACTACCCTCCTCCTCGTTTATTTTTTAAAGTTAGACATCAAACTTCTTGGTATTCCTCAATCAATTCATTATAAAGAAAATAACAAGAAAAAAATCATTAAATTATAAAAGAATGCCTATTTTTGTATTCATGTTTTTTAAAAATTGTATAGGGTCGCAAACGACCCGAGGTGTGTATGAGTGTACATATATTTTCTCTGTACAACAATAATTGAATCTTAGATGACAGAATAAGTGCAATTCACCTTTATTCCACAAGGTGGCAATGTCTGATACACAATGCTGAAGTGACGACTCATTTAGACAGAAAACGAAATAATAAGAGAAACATGAAATGGCTCAGCGATTTACTGCAGAGCAAGTACTGAACGCAATCAAATATGACTGTAACTGTCACTGGATGGATCTGGTGAAGCTGTTAGCGATCGAAATATTGATTTTGAAGATGTTGAAAATTATATAGTTCTGAGAATATGTTTGAGATCGCGAATGGGCTCATATTCGTGACCAGAGCTCAAACATAAAACTAGCCCATTATTTGCTGAATTTACTGGGAAATGAGCTCTGACGAGGACAGTGATGATGGCATAAAACATCTGCTCAAACAGAGCCCTTTCAAGCTCCAAAAGGTAACAAAATACGATTTATTTTATTCTTCTGTAATTGGTAACGTTACTCTAATATCAGAGGAGTTTTATATTATCACGACAGGTAGAGATCCTTCCATGTTAGATATAGATCTGGGTCAATAAGGACCCGAATATGTAAGAATGATTGGCGAAACAGTCATGCATTTAAGGGTTAAAATAACATACCATCTACACTACACAAGGAGATGTGAAAACAAGTCTTTATTAATTCATAATCTGACCCTGTAATCATAACTGTGTATGAAAACAATTAAAAGTGCTTGCTGTTTTACTGCCTCTAGTGTTAATTTCTGTTGGAAACTGCTGTGATATGTACATATTTTGTGTTTTGCAAAAATGTTCCCACAGGTACGTTTTTCACTGAGATAAGTTTGCAAAACTGTGGGTTTCAAAGTTTTGTAAGTTTACAGTTGTACAATAATATAATTTTGCGTTATTAAATACTAGATTAATAATCAGCTACAATCACTAGATTTAATAACAATCATTTTTACAGTACAAAAGTATTACAATATATTTCTTATTTATTTCTGCATGTAATTGCATCATTAATGTTTCACACATACACATTTATTTCTCGCCACAAGTGAGATCATGTCCACCAATCCACCATATTTTATGGCAAAATAAACCCTTACAGGACGATACAAGACCCTTACTTAAAGGTTAAGTTTAAATACTTTTACCACAGCATAATATGCACAGACAACAAGTCAGTCATTTACATATTAGCACAAAAAAACAGTAACACTTTACAATAAGGGTAACACTTTAGAATACTGATCCTTCATTAATGAATAACTACACAGGAACAAATGAATAATGCATTATTAACACTCTAGTAACTACTATTAACTAACAAGTAACTCTGATGAATGAATTAGTAAGTAATAGTGCTCAGTTGTAGGTGGTAGTTCACTATTAACTAATCAGTAACTACTGTTTTTTTCATACCTCCCAGAGAACTACTAAGAACTACTATATACAGGTTCATAATTAACATGAATAATGCATAATGTATAATTAATTCTAAAGTAAAGGCCTTGGTAACACACTAGTAATGACTGAAGTATTACTAAATACTTAATAAAGAATTACTAATTATTTGGATCAGTATTCTAAAGTGAAAAACATGATAACTCTCTAGTAACTACTGAAGTCATTGTAAACTTTTGATGTTTTTGTATGTTTTTGTACAGTAATTCCTTATGATATATTTGGTAACACTTAAGTAATTACTAGTGGGTTACCATGATCTTCACTTTAGAATACTGATCCAAATAATTAGTAGTTCCTTTAGAAGGATGTAGTAACACTTAAGTAATTACTAGTGGGTTACCATGATCTTCACTTTAGAATACTGATCCAAATAATTAGTAGTTCCTTTAGAAGGATGTAGTAACACTTAAGTAATTACTAGTGGGTTACCATGATCTTCACTTTAGAATACTGATCCAAATAATTAGTAGTTCCTTTAGAAGGATGTAGTAACACTTAAGTAATTACTAGTGGGTTACCATGATCTTCACTTTAGAATACTGATCCAAATAATTAGTAGTTCCTTTAGAAGGATGTAGTAACACTTAAGTAATTACTAGTGGGTTACCATGATCTTCACTTTAGAATACTGATCCAAATAATTAGTAGTTCCTTTAGAAGGATGTAGTAACACTTAAGTAATTACTAGTGGGTTACCATGATCTTCACTTTAGAATACTGATCCAAATAATTAGTAGTTCCTTTAGAAGGATGTAGTAACACTTAAGTAATTACTAGTGGGTTACCATGATCTTCACTTTAGAATACTGATCCAAATAATTAGTAGTTCCTTTAGAAGGATGTAGTAACACTTAAGTAATTACTAGTGGGTTACCATGATCTTCACTTTAGAATACTGATCCAAATAATTAGTAGTTCCTTTAGAAGGATGTAGTAACACTTGAGTAATTACTAGTGGGTTACCATGATCTTCACTTTAGAATACTGATCCAAATAATTAGTAGTTCCTTTAGAAGGATGTAGTAACACTTGAGTAATTACTAGTGGGTTACCATGATCTTCACTTTAGAATACTGATCCAAATAATTAGTAGTTCCTTTAGAAGGATGTAGTAACACTTAAGTAATTACTAGTGGGTTACCATGATCTTCACTTTAGAATACTGATCCAAATAATTAGTAGTTCCTTTAGAAGGATGTAGTAACACTTGAGTAATTACTAGTGGGTTACCATGATCTTCACTTTAGAATACTGATCCAAATAATTAGTAGTTCCTTTAGAAGGATGTAGTAACACTTGAGTAATTACTAGTGGGTTACCATGATCTTCACTTTAGAATACTGATCCAAATAATTAGTAGTTCCTTTAGAAGGATGTAGTAACACTTAAGTAATTACTAGTGGGTTACCATGATCTTCACTTTAGAATACTGATCCAAATAATTAGTAGTTCCTTTAGAAGGATGTAGTAACACTTAAGTAATTACTAGTGGGTTACCATGATCTTCACTTTAGAATACTGATCCAAATAATTAGTAGTTCCTTTAGAAGGATGTAGTAACACTTAAGTAATTACTAGTGGGTTACCATGATCTTCACTTTAGAATACTGATCCAAATAATTAGTAGTTCCTTTAGAAGGATGTAGTAACACTTAAGTAATTACTAGTGGGTTACCATGATCTTCACTTTAGAATACTGATCCAAATAATTAGTAGTTCCTTTAGAAGGATGTAGTAACACTTGAGTAATTACTAGTGGGTTACCATGATCTTCACTTTAGAATACTGATCCAAATAATTAGTAGTTCCTTTAGAAGGATGTAGTAACACTTGAGTAATTACTAGTGGGTTACTATGATCTTCACTTTAGAATACTGATCCAAAAAAGTAGTAGTTACTTTAGAGTTATATAGTAACTCTTGAGTTATTACTATCCAATACTTTACAAAAACCTCAAAAGTTTACAGTGACTTCAGTAGTTACTAGAGAGTTATCATGTTTTTCACTTTAGAATACTGATCCAAATAATTAGTAATTCCTTCTTAGGTATTTGGTAATACTTCACTCATTACTAGTGGTTTACCAAAGCCTTTACTATAGAATTAATTATACATTATGCATTATTCATGTTAATTATGAACCTGTATATAGTAGTTCTTAGTAGTTCTCTGGGAGGTATGAAAAAAACAGTAGTTACTGATTAGTTAATTGTGAACTACCACCTTCAGCTGAGCACTATTACTTACTAATTCATTCATCAGAGTTACTTGTTAGTTAATAGTAGTTACTAGAGTGTTAATAATGCATTATTCATTTGTTCCTGTGTAGTTATTCATTAATGAAGGATCAGTATTCTAAAGTGTTACCACAATAAGGTCCCATTATTTAACATTAGTTAATGCATTAAAGGATTAATTCACTTTAAAATTAAATTTACTTCAAGCTTTACTCACCCTCAAGCCATCCTAGGTGTATATGACTTTCTTTTGTCTGATGAACACATTCAGAGTTATATTAATAAATATTCCGAAGCATCCGTGATTTATAATGGCAGTGAACAGGAACCAACAAGTATGAAGCTCAAGAAAGTGCATCCATCTATTATAAACATACTCCACACGGCACTGGGGACGTTTTGAACTGCGAGAGGCGTTACACTTTCTTCGTAGGTTAAATACGGAAGGCAGTCTAGTGGAAGATAGATATATTACTTGGCTCGCATTCGCAATCTCAAACATATTCTCAAAACTATCAATTTCAAATTCTTCATAATCCATATTTTGATCACTGACCGCTTCTTCACCAGATCCACCATCAATTGACAGTAACACTAATATCTGATTGCGTTCAGTACTTGCTTTGCAGTATATCGCTGAGCCATTTCATGGTTTGCTAATGATACTTCCTATTCTTTTGTTTTCTGCCTGCAGTAACTATGAGTGAAACGTCACTTCATCATTGTGTATCAGACATTGCCACCTTGTGGAATAAAGGTGAATTGCACTTATTTAGTCATCAGAGATTCAATTATTGTTGTGCAGAAAAAAAATATACCAACACTGTTACACACCTCGGGTCGTTAGCGCCCTATACAATTTTTATAAAAAAATGAAGGGGAAAATTCTGGGCATTCTTTTATAATTGCATTTTTTCTTGTTATATTGTTTATAATGAATTGATTGAGGAATACTAAGAATGTTGATGTCTAACTTTTAAAAAAAATGAATAAGGAGGAGGGAAGTGAATGATATCCCAGGTCACTAAAGACCCGAGGTTTGCATTTAAGGGTTAACATCTTTTTCTTTCTTTTTTTTTTTTTTTTTTCGCTATTTCAAACTAGCTTAAAGTTTAATATTCTTCTTTAACCACTAAGAACAATGAACTTGTGCTAAATTCATAAAACAGAGCTCTCTTCAAATTCCTTTTGCTTTTTTGAACATCCCAGTCCCATTTCAACTCTCCTTACACTGGAAGAACAGACATAATGCAGCATTAAAACACATACAGTATATCACTTATTTCAACATTTATGACTGGCTTTTGGTCTCATTGAGTCATCGATGTGTAGAGATCACATTGGCACGCCCGATCAAGCAGGAATGAGCTCCCTAAAGAAAGTTCACGGCCGCGGGCCTCCATCCACATTTATTTTTTTTTTTTTTAGTTCTGTGTGTACAGGGAAACGTTTTGACTTCTATGTCCCCTCTTTTAACAAGCTCACGGTTATTCTTTGGGATTTACCCACAGCCATGCCTTCAGGTTTTCCGTTACCAAAAGGGGACACTAACCACATCCATAGTTTCTCATTGTAAGGCTGCTAAAGAGAAATCAGCTCTCAGGCTGCTCAGTTTCAACATGCCAAATACATGTCATTTGTGGCAATTCATCTCGTGATTTACGGTAACGTGAACAGGGTTCAATTCTGGTTTAGAGGAAAACTGGGATGAGTTAATTCCTAACAGATGAGTATAATCACAGCAAGTGAAGAAAAATAAAAGCCTTGATTAAAGAAAAAGTTATTAACATAGAAATGGCCACTGAAAACAAGACTAGCATTGCTATCTTCAATATAATTGTCATTAAATAGGGCAAGAGGGTGACTACTTATCAGCAGAGTCTTGTTCTGTCAAAAACAAAGGTGAAAATATGTAACGCAATAAATTTTACAAGAATAACTCATAAGCCTGTTTGTGCAAGTGCCTGATTAAACAGGTGGCCCAAACTTTTAATGTATCACAGCAGCATTGCTAATTATGACTGGCTTAAGTTGACAGTTCTTTTTCTAGCTGTCAGTGAAAAGTGTGTCAGTGCTTTTGAAATAGTTTTAGTCATCTCTCAGAATGTGACATGCCCATCAGGATTTGAGTTTTAGATGGTCTTCAAGTTGAATGAACGCAAACAAAGCGATGAGGAATTAGTTGATGCTAGGCAGCTCTCCAGCTAAGGTTTACGTTCTCCTTAATGCTGTCTTTAACAGATACGATTACACGAGTATGTCTCACGTGTTTGTCTAACTCCACATTTGGCTGAATGCATTTATCCATCTTGACAAGCACATAATGTGGGCACGGCTCGTTCATATGACGAATAAGCGAGAAGACAGAGAAAAGCAGAACTTCTGGAAGTTAAGACAACACTTTCAGCTGTTTTTCTTCTCTCTCTCTTACTGACAATGTACCCACCCCCCAAAGACACTGAAAGATTGTGGTAATCCTTTCAAAATTACATTAGCAACAGCCTTCATCTCTCCCCCTCTCTTTGAGTAGGTGGCATGAATATGAGCCAAATAACTGAAGACAGTGTGGTGCTGAGAACACATTGATGAAGACACAGCATTCTGAATGTAATTTAAATACGCTTCTACAAGAAATATACAGATATGGGATGCCCCTCAAGGGCTTGTAGAGAATGAGGTCCAGCTTCAATATTTAAAAAAAAAAAAAAAAAATGGTCCCACTTTATGTTAGGTGTCTTTAACTACTATGTAATAACATTTAAATTAATCAATTGATACAATGAATGGGTAACACTTTATTTTTTAGTGCCGTAGTTACACGTTTCTACATGTACTTACTATAATAATACAGTAAATTATGCATAATTACAAGTAACTAACCATAAACCTAAACCAACCCTAACTGTAACTCTATAGTATGTACATGTAGTTAATTAACAGTACTCAGTACTTATTTGAGTAATTACAATGTAACTACAGGACTGCAAACTAAAGTATAAACGAATGAATAAACTGTGCATACAGTATATGTTTTTACATTGTACTTCTATTTTAAAAAATGCATGCATATAATTACAGCTGTAACTAATTTCTATAATTACATCAATAATTATATTGTTGACCCTTCCCTTACACATTAAACTTAAACCTACACATACCCATACCCATACAACCAAACCTGTCCTTAACCTTATCTCAAGAGCAGCAAAAGTGTTTTGCAACAACATGAACACAATCACTACATTGCACTAATATATTTATTTATTTATTTATTAATTTATTTACATAGTTTTATGTACATAGTTATTTAAGTAAGTACATATTTGACAAAAAATTCAAATGGACCAGTCTCTGTTTTGTTCATATTAATGCGCTATACAGATCTTTAAAACATAACATAAAAGAAAAGTATAACAATATTGCATCTTAAAAGCCCGCTGAAGTGTCTTGGAACATGCAGCATTATTCAGTGTGTTTTCGTAATTTCAACTGAAACAGGAAGACAAGGTGGGAAAAATAATCAAAAAGCCCCGCCCCCTTTTTAACATAGCCAATAGCGTTTTGTTTATACCACAGCTCGGCCAGAGCCGTTAAACTCTGTAAAACTTCTAATCTCTAAAAGTTTCTCTTCCTAATGCCCTCTATATATCGCTTTAAAATACAGCATTCTGTGCAGAATTCAAATGGGTCCGATACCTTTTGCGGTGTAAGCCGACTCGCGGTCCGTGGATATGATCCACTCTGTGCTCTCGTGTCTCTGGACCAGAGCAGACTGTGCTCGCGCTTTGGCAGTTCACGTGACTCTAACGCGAAGACAGATTTTTCGTCAATGGAAAACATATTTACACTGTCTGAATTGTTCCCTGTTTTCTATATAGTGCACATTCACCATTCACCATGTAGAAAATAGTAAATGTGTGAACAAATGACCGATTTCAGCCACAGCTTCAGCGTCTGTTTATAGTGTAGGAGGGGGGCGGGACTTCAGATTCTAGAGTGCATGTGATTGGATAGAAGATCTGACAAGAAGTGCGATGTGATGTAATGAAAATCCGTGATCAATTTTAGCGGAAGTGAGAGAGACTGTAAGTATTGAATGCTTATATCTCCTAAATGCGAATTTTCTCATTGTTTTGGACACCAGCCTATTCATAACTTTAAGGCCAACATATTCATACTAAAAGCTAAAAAACTTACATTTTGATTTCAGGAGGACTTTAAAGAATAATTCAACAGACAAACAGTACTTATGGGTCAAGGTGAAAACTAATCTAAACTAAAATAGTGCATACACATCATTTCAGTATAGTTAAAAGTGTGACAATAATTTAATATTATATAGGTAAAGATAAATAAAGCTGAATAGAAATGTTCTTTTCAATGCAATTCAAAATGTATTAGTGTATATTTTTTTACAATAAATTTTATTTCAAAGCAGTTTAACAATTTGCTTTGACAATCCCATTTTTTAAACTTAGTTTCCACAGACCCCCTTGAATCCTCTTGTGCCCCCCTGGAGGTCTCCAGATCTCATATAGAGGTGCTAGTCATATAATTAGAATATCATGAAAAAGTTGATTTATTTCACTAATTCCATTCAAAAAGTGAAACTTATATATTATATTCATTCATTACACACAGACTGATATATTTCAAATGTTTATTTCTTTTAATTTTGATGATTATAACTGACAACTAAGGAAAATCCCAAATTCAGTATCTCCGAAAATTAGAATATTGTGAAAAGGTTCAATATTGAAGACACCTGGTGCCACACTGTAATCAGCTAATTAACTCAAAACACCTGCAAAGGCCTTTAAATGGTCTCTCAGTCTAGTTCTGTAGGCTACACAATCATGGGGAAGACTGCTGACTTGACAATTGTCCAAAAGACGACCATTGACACCTTGCACAAGGAGGGCAAGACACAAAAGGTCATTGCAAAAGAGGCTGGCTGTTCACAGAGCTCTGTGTCCAAGCACATTAATAGAGAGGCAAAGGGAAGGAAAAGATGTGGTAGAAAAAAGTGTACAAGCAATAGGGATAACCGCACCCTGGACAGGATTGTGAAACAAAACCCATTTAAAAATGTGGGGGAGATTCACAAAGAGTGGACTGCAGCTGGAGTCAGTGCTTCAAGAACCACTACGCACAGACGTATGCAAGACATGGGTTTCAGCTGTCGCATTCCTTGTGTCAAGCCACTCTTGCACAACAGACAGCGTCAGAAGCGTCTAAAGACAAAAAGTACTGGACTGATGCTGAGTGGTCCAAAGTTATGTTCTCTGATGAAAGTAAATTTTGCATTTCCTTTGGAAATCAGGGTCCCAGAGTCTGGAGGAGGAGAGGCACACAATCCACGTTGCTTGAGGTCCAGTGTAAAGTTTCCACAGTCAGTGATGGTTTGGTGTGCCATGACATCTGCTGGTGTTGGTCCACTGTGTTTTCTGAGGTCCAAGGTCAACGCAGCCATATACCAGGAAGCTTTAGAGCACTTCATGCTTCCTGCTGCTGACCAACTTTATGGAGATGCAGATTTCATTTTCCAACAGGACTTGGCACCTGCACACAGTGCCAAAGCTACCAGTACCTGGTTTAAGGACCATGGTATCCCTGTTCTTAATAGGCCAGCAAACTTGCCTGACCTTAACCCCATAGAAAATCTATGGGGTATTGTGAAGAGGAAGATGCGATACACCAGACCCAACAATGCAGAAGAGCTGAAGGCCACTATCAGAGCAACCTGGGCTCTCATAACACCTGAGCAGTGCCACAGACTGATCGACTCCATGCCACGCCACATTGCTGCAGTAATTCCTGCAAAAGGAGCCCCAACTAAGTATTGAGTGCTGTACATGCTCATACTTTTCATGTTCATACTTTTCAGTTGGCCAAGATTTCTGAAAATCCTTTCTTTGTATTGGTCTTAAGTAATATTCTAATTTTCTGAGATACTGAATTTGGGATTTTCCTTATTTGTCAGTTATAATCATCAAAATTAAACATTATATATATATATATTAATTGTAATTAATTGTAATATTTAGTGTACTTATATAGGTTTGTATAGCATAAGCATACCATCCATCTCAAACCTGAATCTATCACTGTCTTATTTTCCATCAAAAAGGCTCAAGAATCGATACAAGCAGTTTCAGAGACAGCACAACAATCTGCTGATAGCACAATTATTCATCCATCTCTTTTCTCGGTTTTTCCCAACAATTAAAAAGCTATGTGGAGCAAAGCGAAGGGCTCCCCGTGAGGCACAGTGGGAGGTGTGCTTAGTGCTGTGGCACGCGTGCATGGAAAGTTGGATACGGGTCTCAGCCGCCAACTGCGGCAGTTTGGGAGCGTTAACGAGATCTGACTGTCCTCTCAGTGGGCCTGCTCTATAACAAAGCTTTACAATAAATATTTCTTAATATTATCAATGTGAAAAACAGTTGTGTTGCTTAATATTTTTGTGAAGACACTCAACCAGTGTCTTTAAGACCATACACTGTTGAAGTTACACAATTTAAAAACTATAGGTTGTGAGGTTTATGAAACATTAACGTATGTAGAAAGGTTATGCAACATTTTTTGAATTTCAAAATCGTTCACAATTCTCAAAAGTGTTTTGTGACCTCCGAGAACATCCTCTTGAATTTCACATCCTCAGCTCTTCTCAAAACTTGGAGATGTTGGTGCTAGACATATATAACGCTTACCAGGGAAGACACTCACTGCAAAAAGGGAAAATACAATGAATTGCTGCTGTTGCCAATTGGACTGTCTAAAAATACTCATTCTAATCCATCTGACTCCCACTTGAAGCAAAAGTTCATGTCAAAATAAGCAACACACAAAGTATTACGTGGGATAGATAGCCTCTCCCCAGCAATGAGTCTGAAAATTACAGAGACAGAGAAGCAGCAAAGTGCTTATGTCTGGCCCTCTAAATGGAAGGACTGAGAGAGTGCACTGCTCAGCTGCGCAAAAAACGCTGCCAAGATGTACCGTGGACTTTTAGCAAGCCTTTTTACTTGCGCCGGAGAGAGAAAGAAAGAGAGAGAGTCAAAGAAAATGTGTGGCGCTGTAAGATGTAGCGACTTCATTTTCAAATGCTCTTTCCTCTCATCTCTATTTATAAACTGCCTGCTATAACATGCTGGACCGAAAACGATTTAAAAAAAAAAAAAAAAAAAAAAATAGTTCATTCATGTGTTCAAGAAAAGACATCTGTGGTATTGAATTCTGCAATTTCACGCCTTTTTGTCTATTGTTATCCAATCTGCTTTTCCAAGTGTCGACATTTACCATTTAAAGTAGGGGCCTACGTAAAATAAAATGACGGCAGTCAATCACTTTGTCTGCCAAGTGCTCTTTAAATCATTTTACAGAAACAGAAAATCTGTAAATCTATCACTTAGATGTTGAAATAATAACTTGTAGGATTTAGTTTAAACATATCATGAGCCAAGCCTAACAAAACATATTTTTCCTCCAAGTTGACAAAGATGATCTGTGCAGTGAGTTACATACAGACAAGAGAAGTTTTATCCTAAACAATAATTTAGCCTCAAGTTCGGTTGAGATTTACTTTACCCTGCAGTGACCCTAGTAATGAACATACCTGTGACGACAGCAGTTTTAAAATTAACCTCTTATTTTCATAAGTTTTCAATTCAAGAAGCAGATGTTACTGAAGCTTTATGTGTTTCACCACAAAGTAGACATGCGCTTTTCTGAAAAGTAACTGATATATATTTTAGTGAATCTGACCCCATAAAAACACAATGTAACCAAAGATTAGAGTTAGAAAATCATAGAATGTTCATAGACTATAAAATAACAAAATATACAAATTACATATACACTATCTTAAAAAAAAAAAGATTTTATTCAAGTGATGAATTAAATTGATCAAAAATGACAGTAAAAGAAATTTATGTTACAAAAGATTTCTATTTCAAATAAATGCTGTTCTTGTGCTTTTTTTTTTTTCATGAAATAATCCTGAAATAAAAATGTATCACACTTTCCACAAAAATATTAAGCAGCACAACTGTTTTCAACATTGCTAAGAAGAAGAAATTTTCTTGAGCTCCAAATCAGCATATTAGAATGATTTCTGAAGGATCACCTGACACTGAAGACTGGAGTAATGATGCTGAAAATTCAGCTTTACCATCACAGGAATAAAATACAAACAGGAATTGAATTGTATTTTGAATTGTAATAATATTTCACAATATTACTGTTTTACTGTATTTTTGATCAAATAAAAGCAGCCTTGATGAGCTTAAGAGACTACTTACTTTTGTTTATAAATGTACTGACTACAAATTTTAAAAAGGTAGTCTAATAGAATTTCAATTCATATTAATTATTAAAGGGTTAGTTCACCCAAAAATGAAAATTATGTCATTAATTACTCACCCTCATGTCGTTCTACACCCATAAGACCTTCGTTCATCTTTGGAACACAAATTAAGATATTTTTCATAAAATCCAATGGCTCAGTGAGGCCTGCATTGCCAGCAAGATAATTAACACTTTTCAATGTCCAGAAAGCTACTAAAGACATATTTAAAACAGTTCATGTGACTACAGTGGTTCAACCTTAATGTTATGAAGCAACGAGAATACTTTTTGTGCACCAAAAAACAAAATAACAACTTTATTCAACAATATCTAGTGAAGGGTGATTTCAAAACACTGTGTCATGAAGCTTCGAAGCTTTACAAATTGTTTGTTTCGAATCAGTGGTTCGGAGCGTGTATCTAACTGCCAAAATCACACCCCCTAGTGGTGAACTATTGAAATTTTGAAACACTTATGATGTAACAAAGCCTCGTTTACTGAAATCACGTGACTTTGGCAGTTTGATACTCGCTCCGAACCACTGATTAGAAACAAATGATTCGCAAAGCTTCATGAAGCAGTGTTTTGAAGTCGTTTTTTTTTTTTTTTTTTTTGTCGCATAAAAAGTATTCTCGTCACTTCATAACATTAAAGTTGAACCACTATAGTCACATGAACTGTTTTAAAAGTGTCTTTAGCTTTCTGGGCATTGAAAGTGTTAATTGTCTGCTGGCGATGCAGGCCTCACTGAGCCATCAGATTTTATGAAAAATATCTTAATTTGTGTTCCGAAGATGAACGAAGGTCTTACGGGTGTGGAACGACTTGAGGGTGAATAATTGATGATGGAATTTTCATTTTTGGGTGAACTAATCCTTTAATTCAATTTATTTAGTCAAGTAAATGTTATTACACACACACAGTACATACAGTAAAATGTTACTTTGTCCTTAATGGACTTAAAAACATGCAATAAGCTTTTTGTGTAGTTAAATCTGCATATTGTTTTGGGGCATACAAAACTGTATCAGCGTTCAACTACTGTGCATCTAAGTGTTTTTATCAAGTTTAGACACAGATGGATAATCAGTCTGAATCGTCATGCCAGATGTAAGGTCTGTGTTAAGTGAGGTGATATACAGGATTTGCTTTCAGTGTGACCAGAAGACAGTGAGAGAGTGTGTGGCCTCTAAATCCACTTCCCCACACACAGATAATTAGCTACCTTATCAGCATAGGACACCAGAAGCCCCCCACTGGAGTGACAGGTCAGGGAGTCCAAGCAGCTGGGGATTGGGGGAAGATAAGATTAGAAAACGAGCGAGGGAGAGAGAGAGAGATAGAGAAGGAGGGAAGAAGCCTTGTAAGCCCTGTAAGACTTAGGCAGCTTCTCTGGCCTATCAGGTCCACCAGGACCCCTCAGCCCTCATTAGCATAAATTCAAATGACAAATGTGGCCGGCGCTGGCAGAGACTAATTAATTCACAAAGGGGGGAAATCGTTGGCATTAGACATCAAATCCTCCACTGCCAGAGGACTGAACAAGTGTTAAAGCACTAGAGCAAGACTTTGCTTCTCCTTTTTTTGTTCCGTTTTTTTTTTTTTTTTTTTTTTTTTCCCATAATACATTTCAGTGTGGTTTTCCGAGAAGGAGAGAGAGAGGGAAGAAAATGACAGAGAAAGAGAGACGGTTAAAGCCAAAGTCTATATATCCAGTTAGGGATCTCGAGAGTTGACATGGCTGTTGGTATGTACATTGTGTGCTGTCATATAGCTGATCAACGTAGTGTGATGACTGAACTGTCCTCAAAACGCACATGACATCTGCACACAATCCTCACTTTCTTACCCCATCCGTCTGTGCGTTTATCTACGCCATACACAAACCCCGCTGCCCTCAGTGAAAGAATAAGGGCACCCCCTTGTGTTTGCCATGCTGAGTACATACATACAGCTCAAAATGAGTACATTTGTGATATATTTTCTGTTACAGTTAAAAGACAACAGTTCACAATATTTAAGTATTATGAAATGATGCCTGACATGCTTGGCAAGGTCAGATGTGTCAAAATGTTTACATAAAGTGATTGCTACCCTGGGGGCATTGGGAAAGATTTGGATTTTGTCTATTTTTTTTGTAGTCTAAAATAAATAAATAAATAAATAAATAAATAAAGTAACTAAAAATAAATGTAGTCAGTTAGATTCCAAATTACAAGACCAAAATAAATAAATAAATGTAGTTAGTAACACAATACATTGATTATGTTACTTTAAATTACTTTTTAGATTACTTCTAACATAACTAATTAACCACATTGATTTGAATAAGATAATCTTGTACCATACTGATATAAAAATACAAGAGAAAGAAAATATATTTCATTCTTTGTTATCAACAATAAGAAATGCATTAAACATTACATTAAGTCAGGGTTTCCCAGACTGGGGTTTGTGAGTTTAATAATAATAATAAAGCAACGAATTAAATCATAAAAATGTAAAATTAAAATAACAAAACACTTCTAAAAAAAGATTAAATATTTTACGTTTACCTGCATATCATGTGATCATTAACATAAACATCATGGAACTGTGAAATTAATTTTATCATTGACCTAACTTATTAACTTAAAATCTCAGGGGGTACTTCAAGTAAATATATTCAGTCAAAGAGGTTCAGCTGACAAGAAATTGGGGAATCTCAATAGATTTTAGTATTAAAAAGCCTTTATTAGAGGCTTAAAACAACAACAACGCACATTCTTATTGTATGACTGACTTTGGGTGGAACATATTTATATTAATGTATATTATACATTATATTAGCATTCATGTTTATTAATGCTTTATTGTTGTAATATATATATTTATTTATTTATTAAGCACTATTAAAACAACAATCCGTTAACCAAAGTTCTGTACATTTTAAGAATCACATATAAGGACAATCATCAAAAAAAAAAAAAAAAAAAAAAAAAACTAACAATAAAAACACAGATAACATAAGAAACACCAATAATATACAATAAATAAAACCCCACAGATATATACAACCATGATTACCCTGCCACATATATAAAGTCTCCTGGGGCTTAACGATTATTCATAAATATAATTTCGAAATGAAACTTTGTTTTTATGAAAGTTTCACGGTATCTACAAAATACTGCAGAATACATTGTCAAGTTATTCATCTACAAATGTTTTCTTTTATCCTCTTTGTTTTAGTGCTCATAATGAGCTTAACTGACAGCAACATCTGGATCTGATCAAATCCAGGTGTTCATGTGAAGACAGTGATTAGCTTGTGCTCCCTCTCTTTGTGCATTTGAGCGAGAGAGCAAGCAAGTGAGATGTACAGAAACTAAACCAGGTGCACTACTTATTTTAAATCTCTCATAAAAAATTCCCATAATTTCCTAAATGCTGCACAAGTGCTCTAAGTACTTTGAAGTCATTCCATGAAAAGAATTATAACGTACCCTTTCCGTGCCATTATATTGGTTTACCACAATAACATATCGTAATTCGGTAATAAATACTGCAGTGTATAACACGAACACTGAATGACAACCTGGGTGCTAAAGAATGGCAGTGACCCACTAATATGCCAGAACAACACCTGCAAAATATATTGTCCCGAGCGAGGAAGGACCACTGTGGTGGACAGTTAAGCTAATTTAAAATCCTTTGCCATAAATGACTTCTAAAGGAAGCTTTGAAACGGCACCACAACTATTACAGTCCAAAACCTTTTTATTTTCATATGAAACCATTACAGTTTCCACATCCAGTATATGTTACACCCTGTGTTTAACGGTCATAGAATAAGCTTTTGTCAGGCCCATCTTTTATTTTTACGATATTCCATAGTCTAATGGCCACATATATAGATCTTGCCATGAATTTTTTCTATATGTTTGCTTCCATGGCAATGATGTGCTCAGTAGTCTGGGCGACGAGCTGTTGTACGGTGTATTTTCAGTTGTTAAAGGTGCCCTAGAATTAAAAATTGAATATATATTGGCATAGTTAAATAACAAGAGTTCAGTACATGGAAATGACATACAGTGAGTCTTAAACACCACTGTTTCCTCCTCCTCATATAAATCTCATTTGTTTAAAAGACCTCCGAAGAACAGGCGAATCTCAACATAACACCGACTGTTACGTAACAGTCGGGATCATTAATATGTATGACCTCAATATTTGCATATGCCAGCTCATGTTCAACACTGTAAAAAATGACCGTGATTTTAACAGTAAAAGACTGTAAAAATGCTGCGGTGAAAAACTGTTGATTGGTTTACAGAAAGTTTCCGTACTATATACGGTGAATAACTGTAATAGATCTAATGGTACATTTAATGTAATTTTACGGTAAAATACCGTTAAATTCACAGTTTTTGGAAGTGAAAAATAACAATTAATTGTAAAATTTACAGTGAAAAACCGTATATTGACATTCCCACAATTCCCTGCGTGATACTTCACATTTTATATATTTTTGTTGAAATAACTCTGTTTCTTCTTAGTTTTTCTCATTTTTTTCTAATCAGTTATGTACATTAGGGTTTTATGTTACATCTAATGTTGTTAAATTAATGTTTATTGCATTTTTAAAATTTCATGCATGTTACCATGATGGTGTTTAGTGTGTGTGTGAATGACACTGTGCACCTTCTATATGTTACTGTTGTCCTTCTCAGCTTGTGGAAAAGCTGCTTGTGATGAACTTTGATTCATCATGTGACTCTCATCACCACTGTGTTTGGTGACTGTCAGTGTATATAAAGGTACAAAACAGATTTGTACTTCATTAGGTTGGTAAATTAACTTATATCAGTTAATGAAATACTTTTTTACCGTAAATTTAACAGTTTAAAATGTAAAATTCACATGTAACTCCGTAGTATGTTTACGGTTTGATGTCATTTTTACAGTATTGTTCTGGTAACCACAGCTGCCGGTATTTTTCCGTAGAAACAACGGGATTTTTTTTACAGTGAAGCATTAGACAAGGGCAGAACATCTGGATGTGCACAGCTGAATCATCAGACTAGGTAAGCAAGCAAGGACAACAGCGAAAAATGGCAGATGGAGCAATAATAACTGACATGATCCATGATAACATTTGTAAACTGTCTTTCTAAATGTTTCGTTAGCATGTTGCTAATGTACTGTTAAATGTGGTTAAAGTTACCATTGTTTCTTATTGTATTCACGGAGACAAGAGCCGTCGCTATTTTCATTTTTAAACACTTGCAGTCTGTATAATTCATAAACACAACTTCATTCTTTATAAATCTCTCCAACAGTGTGTATGTTAGCTTTAGCCACGGATCACAGCCTCAAATTCATTCAGAATCAAATGTAAACATCCAAATAAATACAATACTCACATAATCTGATGTATGCATGCAGCATGCATGACGAACACTTTGTAAAGATCCATTTTGAGGGTTATATTAGCTGTGTGAACTTTGTTTATGCACTGTTTAAGGCAAGCGCGAGCTCCGTGGGCGGGGACCGTAATCATTTAAAGGGGCCGCAACATGAATCGGCGCATTTCTAATTATGCCCCAAAATAGGCAGTTAAAAAAATGTATTAAAAAAAAATCTATGGGGTATTTTGAGCTGAAACTTCACAGACACATTCAGGGGACACCTTAGACTTATATTACATCTTGTAAAAAAACATTCGATGGCACCTTTAAAATGAAATTTCTGTCATTAAGTACTCACCTTCATGTCGTCCCAAACCCATTAGACCTTCGTTCGTCTTCGGAACACAAATTAAGATATTTTTGATGAAATCCAAGGGATTCTGAAGCACACTTAGGCGACAACATTATTGCACCTTTTGAGGTCCAGAAAGGCAGTAAAGACATTGTTAAAACCGTCGACGTGACTGCAGTGGTTCAACCTTCACACGCAGGTGTCGTGCTGCTCACGTGTACAGCGTCGGCCAATACTGAGCCAGCGTTCAGACGTAAACACGGAAGTGCTGAACTGCGTTCAGTACGTCAGCTGCGTATGACAACAGTTCAAATTGTTAAATAAAGTTATTTTTGTTTTGTTTTTGCACACAAAAGTATTCCCGTCACTTCATAACATTAAGGTTGAACCACTGTAGTCACATGGACTATTTTAACTATGTCTTTAATACCTTTCTGGACCTCAAAAGGTGCAATGATGCTGCTGCCAATATGTGCTTCAGAAACCCTTGGATTTCATCAAAAATATCTTAATTTGTGTTCCAAAGATGAACGAAGGTCTTACTTGTTTGGTACGACATGAGGGTGAGTACTTAATGACAGAAATTTCATTTTTGGGTGAACTAACCCTTTAAGGTCTATGTGCAAATGACTCTCCACACAATAAACATGATAAAACTTTTGAATAAATCAATGCAACAAATCCACTAAAAACTTCAGAAACTCTTTAAACCTTAACACGTGTTTGGCCTATTTAGCCAGATTAAACACTGTCTTTGGTAAAAGTAATAAATCTGTTGTCTCTGAAAGAGGCTGTAAATTTAAAGGTTGAGACCTGAAGGCCAGTTCTCAGAATACATGCACTCAACCTGGTCTTTTCATAGACAATAATGTCCTCAAAGTTACCTCTCTGCAGTGCAATATAACTAGTTTATTTGAAAAAATAATTTTCCAGAGATTGCAGACAATCTGTAGTTTGACCTGATATCAAGAGTTGACAACACAAACTAATATGGATGTTTACCATTGATTCACAGTGAACCAAATAAATAAAATGGTTGTGACAGGAAGCTTGCGCTGTTGTGAATTCGCTCAGGACTATTTGTCTGAATTTATTTATATATACGTTTTTAGTACCTTTATGTGAGAGTGGAAGTACCATTGCTGTCTATGTAGGCCTCGCTGAGCCATCGGATTTAATCAAAAATATCTTAATTTGTGTTCTGAAGATGAACGAAGGTCTTAAGGGTGTAGAACCACATGAGGATGAGTAATTAATGACAGCAATTTAATTTTTGGGTGAACTAACCCTTTAAGACCTCAATGTATCATCAGGAGCCGCAGGTATTAACTTTGTTAGGGTTCAATTTTTTTGGTGAACTATTACTACTATTAGACACAAAGCTAAATAGCTAAATAAACAGACTTTTCAAAACACTTTTCAAAGGTTATGTGCCCAATCAAACATTTTTCTAACAAATTCAGAACAATTTAAGGTCACCACTTGATGCTTAAATGTAAAAACCTGGGTCCTGAAGCAAAACCATGTGAGCTACAGAACTGTATCTATTGTTATGGCCCAAAATCTGCAAAAAAATTAAGGCTGGCCTTTTTTTCCTAATGCAATCTATCATAAAGAGAAATATATTTTCATTATTGATGATGCAAACAAAAGTGCAAATAAGAAAAAAAACAAAAAAAAAAAAAAAACACTTTGGTAAATCCTTTTTCAAAACTGTCAGTAACCCCATGTGCCTTCTCACCCCGATCCTTTGAGGCTTCTATTGTGGCGCGTTTCCCCGTCCTTTGTGTTGAAGATAAGCCCTTGGCTGTCTGAGTGGCAGGGCAGTGAAAGAGAGCAGGAAGAAATGGTTTCATGGCTGAAATGACGGCTTGAATTAGCGTGTCTGAAATGTGCATCATCTGCTAACACTTGGACATGGTGTTGCTGTGGCTCTGGGTAAAGCCTCGACCGCCGCCTGCACTCCCTTTACCCATGATCCTGTAGCTGGAAGCGCCAGGCTCTGTCACTTTGATGGACATCTGCCTGGGCCTTCCAGGTCTCTGTGAGCCAAAGACATGAGCCATTCTGACAGAATGTAGGGTGTCATGTGCCCATCTGGCAAAAATCTAAAACAAAGCGCCAGTCCTACTGTAACGTCTACCAGTGTAATTAATGAAACCGGACTACAGAGATTTATGGTAGTTGCACTGATATTCTGTTTTCTTCATTTATTTTTTTTAAATAATATTTCTAACAACAATGGGTGTCAATAATTTTAGTAACTCTTTGTGTACCCATCCATTCCTTTCTCCTTACCACTTATTCTCTTTAGGGTCGCTTATCCCAGCATCTTGGGCCACATGCATGGAAACACCATTGGAATCCAAATTTAAACATGAATTGGGGATGCACTGATATTACAACTTAAATAAAACTATAAAACACAGACAACGGGTGTCAGTAATTTTAGTAACTCTTTGTGTGTGTCAATATCCAATATCCATCCATTCATTTGGATGGATATCAAAAGCAGAATGCTTTATGTGAATTTAGGCAATAGTAGATTAATGTACAGTTTGAAAAATGAATATTCATATTGAGATTTAAAAAAATAAATAAATAAATAAATAAATAAATAAATAAAAAACAAAAACTAAAGTATTACCTTTGCAAGCGAAAAAAACCCAAAAAACAAACGTAATCAAAATGTAAAAATAGGGGAATTGAGCAGAAATAATTAAATATCAGTCAATATGCACCTTTTTATTTTCCTGAAAGAAATATACTTATAGCTCAAAAATCTGCCTATAAGGGGAATCATTTTATAAATAACTTCGAGAAAACATACACTACCCTTAAAAATGTTTTTGAAAAAAAGTCTCTTATGCTGAGTTATGAGTTTATGATCAAAAATAAAATTAAACAGTAATTGTTACAAATTAAAATGAAATAACTTAAAAAAAAAATTATATATATATATATATATATATATATATATATATATATATATATATATATATATATATATATATCCATGTGATGGCAAATCTGAATTACTTTTATCTTCAGTGTCACATGATCATTCAGAAATCATTCTATGGTACTTTTTTAAGATTTAATGAATAGAAAGTTCAAAAGAAAAGTATTTATTGGAAATAGAAATCTTTTGTAACATTTTAAATGTCATTAGTGCCACTTTTGATCAATTTCCATGTCCTTACTAAAATTGTTTGCTTGTGTTTTGTTCTTAGACCTAATTTTACTAAAAGGACAATGCCCATTTTAACTTTTTCAAATTGTTACCATTTATTTTTCATATTGTACTATCAATGTTTTCAAAAGTTCCTCATCTTCTGAGGACTAAGTGCAACGGCAGCGACCCACTCATCAGCCAGCAGACCACACATCTACACACTGGCCCCCCTCTTTATTGCTTCTACCATTTGAGTAATGGAAACTGCAGCCCACTGACAGAGGAAGTGAATCTGGGCCTGTGATCCACAAAAACTACCATCAGCTCCTTCCAAACACATATAAGAGCAGCAATGAAAACACTCCAGCCTGCAACCCTTCGATAAATGGGAGGAAATCCCGGACATGTCGAGCGTATTAGAGGAGTACTTGAGGTTTCTGTTAAATTTGGATCACTCCGAGCCGGAGAAATGCGATGCTATTTATTAGAGATGACCAAAGCCATATGGAAGCGATCATCGGCCTCATGCACAGAGGCAATTTGAAAGAAAAACGGCAGTGCTAATGAGGGTCGTCCTGATGGTTTTATGTTCTCAATCCCACTGTGCTTGATCTGTTACTGTATAAATGCAGACAATAATTACAATTGCTTGTATACAGCACAGTGCGTGAAGCACCCAAGAGCCTGCGTATGTGTTCGTCGCTACTCATATTTTAGACATAACAAATTGCAGGTGTAAGCTTATGTGAAAGCGCATTGTTCCTGTGTGGTTGGCCAGCTGCTAATACTTACCGCTTACAAGCTTTTTATCCCAGTACCATTCAACACTGTTGACTAGGGTGAGCGTAATGGCTGTATAAGCGCTCAAATATTAGTATTTAGCATGAAGACAAATCATGTCCTCACCTCTGCCTGCTTTGTCTTGTCTTCTAGGCACTTTTTAAACAAACTTTCACCAAGTAAGTATTGCAGTGATGATGTAACGACATTATACAACCTGTAATCCAACGGGTCTCGTCTTTAGACCTGTCAAATATTGCCGAAAATACCTGTGGCCGTGCTGTTAGCTGGAGATACGCCGTTATATTTACCATAGCCAATCAGAGCGAAGCAATAAAGCATCGTTATTTATTGGCATTGCCTCTCCTGTTCCACGCGTCTTACCGAAAGTGGATTTGAGGGGGTTTGTTTCCTGTTTATCTGCCGGCACCCTGCTGCTATCGGTCAGGTTCAGGAGACGCCTCCATGGTGAACTTGCCATCTTTTTTTCCCTGCCCATTATATCATGGTATTAATCATTAGTTCTTTGCCCCCTATCAGCTGGCTGCACAGGAATGGATGACACGTTGAATTACTCCAAAGACATGGTTCATGTTATGTAGCCGAGGTGCTGTTAAGGAGAGTATATGACACGCTTCAAATGAGGCGAGTCTATCCATTAAGAGCATATTTTTAGGGAAATTCTCAAAAATCTGAAATGTCGATTGAACGCTTGTTCTCACTTCCTGTGTGTTTCCTGCCGGAGTTCACAGTTCTGTTTTAATGAGAAGAATTGGAAGAACAAGGAGAAAAAAAAAAAAAAAAAAGAATAAAACTTTAAGGCATGTTTGTGATCAAGCCTAGGAAGATCTCACATTTGCATGCATGGTTTCTCTCCTGGGATCTCTGGTGGGCTTAATGTGGACAGGTCTTCCCTCTCATGCCCTGTCTCACCCCTGCTTCTCAGAGAGATGCCAGAGTAGTAACTCATTATTTCTACTTATGAAATTTGTCCGCTCAGGAGAAGGCAGAGCATCTGGCAGCAGAGGTTGAGCCACAGCCCCTGTGATTATGTCTAAAGAACATTTGGACCCTTGAACACCCTGACATCTTATGAACCCACCTATGTCTGACATATGGGCTACTTATAACATTTTCTTCTGTCCCATAGTTATTGTGTGTCACACAAACTATCAATATATATTTTTAAAAGAATCACAAAGTTCTGCTCTTAATCTCTGGTGGTTGTAATGTAGATGTCCAAAACAGATTCTCTATAAGAAGTTACTGACATTCACTGACTTTTTTTACTGTGACAAAAGTTAAATGTTGGCGGTAAAGAGAGACCAGGGGCAATTGTAACAGAAAATTAAAAGTAAAAGATAACTGCTCCTGTTGCTGACAGGTTCCTTAATATAATTTATCTCATATTGAGGTGGAGAGCAATTGTAACACTAATTGAAACTCTAATTATACTTGACTATTGAAGGACTGAACCATTATAATACATAATGAACATCATATTACTACAGTACAGTACATAAAGATTGGTCTTGACAGAACAGCTAATTAATATATTATAGGGGGAAAAAGGATTTTAGTAAAAATCCATTTCAAATAATAAAAGTAAAAGTTTAAGTGGGACCTATATTTTAAAGTAGGCATGAAATTAAATTATTTCGTAAATGCATGTTATCGATCTTACTGTGAACAATTCATCTGTGCACATTCCTTTTTTTTTTTTTTTTAATGTGATGTATTTCATACTACTCCAGTCATTTAGCTAGTCCCCTGAAACCTAACCAAGAAATCAATTGCCAACTCGCATTCTAGTGTTGTCAAAAGTACCGACCGCTATACCAAGTTGTGATCATTGTAGCCAATCACAGACATATCTGATGAGCGCGTGAACACAAAGGCCAATCAGAGGTGTTTACGAATCTGCTCAACCGCTGATCAAAGCATCATATTTTTAAAATTTCACTACCAACTTGGTATCGCGGTAGGTACTTTTGACAACACTATCACATTCAGATCTGCCATCCCGTTACCAATCGATGGAAAAAAAAAATTCTATCTATCTATCTATATACATACATATACATATATATACACACAGATATATTATATATATATATATATATATATATATATATATATATATATATATATATATATATATATATATATATATATATATATATATATATATATATATATATAGTACAGTCCAAAAGTTTGGAACCACTAAGATTTTTAATGTTTTTAAAAGAAGTTTCGTCTGCTCACCAAGGCTACATTTATTTAATTAAAAATACAGTAAAAAACAGTAATATTGTGAAATATTATTACAATTTAAAATAACTTTTCTATTTGAATATATTTCACAAAGTAATTTATTCCTGTGATGGCAAAGCTGAATTTTCAGCATCATTACTCCAGTCTTCAGTGTCACATGATCCTTCAGAAATCATTCTAATATGCTGATCTGCTGCTCAAGAAACATTTAATGTGTACAACTGTACAAAATATGTGTGTACAATATTTTTTTTTCAGGATTATTTGATGAATAGAAAGTTCAAAAGAAAAGAACAGTGTTTATCTAAAATCTAATCTTTTGTAACATTATAAATGTCTTTACTGCCACTTTTGATTGATTTAATGCATCCTTGCTGAATAAAAGTATTCATTTCTTTAATTTCTTTTCAAAAAAATAAAAATAAAAATTCTTACTGACCCCAAACTTTTGAACGGTAGTGTTTAATGCTACAGAAGCTTTGTATTTCAGATAAATGCTGTTCTTTTGAACTTTCTATTCATCAAGGAATCCTGAAAAAAAAAAAAGTACACAACTGTTTTCAACATTGAAAATAATCATAAATGTTTATTGAGCAGCAAATCAGCATATTAGAATGACTTCTGAAGGATCATGTGACACTGAAGACTGGAGTAACGATGCTGAAAATTCAGCTTTGCATCACAGGAATAAATTACTTTGTCAAATATATTTAAAAAGTACACAGTTATTTTAAATTGTAATAATATTTCGCAATATTACTGTTTTTTACTGTATTTTTAATTAAATAAATGTAGCCTTGGTGAGCAGACGAAACTTCTTTTAAAAACATTAAAAATCTTAGTGGTCTGTACTGTATATATATAACAATGATATATGGTGTTCCCATATTTGAGATGCACTGGGTTATGATTTGAGTATTATGGTCATGGCAGGTAAATTTGGAGATGTTTATGAAAGAATATGTAAACATAGTTCCCAGTCTCCCCTTCCCTCCGCCTGAAACTCACTGGTGCAGGCTGTGGAAACTCAAGGAAAATAAAATGCCAAATTGTTATTTAGACTCGACAGGGCATTGACCAGAGACATTTTTTAAAAAAACGAGATGTCCCAATTTCAGAAAGACACATTTCCTCATCCTGAGGGGGAAAAAAAAGAGCCATTTGGGTTGCTATGTAGCTAGACTGTACCAGACTCAAAGCAAATGTACTCTTCTTCTTTTTTTTCCCTTTTCTTTTATAAAATCTTCTAAAGAGAAAAAGGCAAATACGTACTTAAATTAGCAACTTCTTACATTCCCCTGTGTTTTTCAAATGTGAAGATTCATCCACAATAAAGCAAATATTTAATCAGACACCAAAAAGGAAGAAAAAAATAAAAAAGGTTTTGTGCTTCAGAAACAAGATGACGTGATGTCTGATGGCGACAGTAGAAATTGTATCTTGAAAGAAAAATCCCCCCTTATGGAAATCATGTCAGAAAAATCCACAAAATGAAATTGTGGGCAGCTTAAACAAACCATATTTCCTTTTTCCCTTTGTTCTTCACTCCAAGAGAGAATGACTGTTTAATCCTCAAGTCTCATTGTTCAGCTGTGTCTGGGTGGTTGAGGGAAATTACTTTTTCATGGTGATGGTATAGAGTGTGATTTGCCAGAGAATGTTTCAGAAATTATTGCCTCTGAATTGTAGGTTCATAATTAGGCTCGTCTCTTTTGTCATGCCATTTTACCTTCAGTTAACATCGTCTCCATCAACAAATACACTATAAATTTTAAGACAACACTGAGAGGGATCAGTTTTATCTGTTAAGCTGCCAAAACTTGGAAGGGCCTTGAGTCTCAGTTCACTGGGTGGTCAAATGTTAATAGTTTGGTTCAATGGCATTAATGCCCCTTGCCAATATAAATCAGATCACTAATATATTAAATGTAGACAACAAAAGCATAGAGACTAAGGACATTAAGACGCAATTTCCTGTAAATCTGCTTAAATGGATATCTCAACCAAAATTGTATCACCATTTACTCACCTTCAACTCGATTTGATCCTGTATTAGTTTTTTTTCTTCCATGGGACATAAAAGATATTTTGAGAATTTTTTTTAAAAAAATTTTTTGTCTATACAATGAAAGTCAATGGTCACTGGAGCTGCATGATTCTGGATAAATTGAGAGCCACATTATTTTTCTTTCTTTTTTTTTCAAATGGAGATCATGATTCTCCCATGATTCTGAAGAGACACCTAAACAAAATAACATGTAATTTACTAGAGGTTCTGACAAAATGTTAATTGCTGCAGTCAATTTAAAATGTTTAATTAATTTGAATGAATTATAAAAAAAAAAAAAAAAAAATCGGTTTGAATGAATGATTCAATGACTCACTCATAAATACATCACTTGTTTCATTACTGAATGAATCAGCATTTTTGAATGAATCTCTTGTGATTCAATGACAGATGACAAATAAATTTTTAAAGTCACTTGTCGCCACCTACTGTTGTAACGATATAATTGATACAATATTTATTTGAAGCGCTTCCGTAGACATCACTGTTTACATCCGAACTAGAAACTTTTATCCCAGTATCTGTAATAATTTGAATTATTGTAACACAGAAATAACAATACTGTATGATTGAAAAGAGTGTTTGTAAAGCTGTTTCAAACTTATGCATGATAAGGTGTGAATTTTGTCAAAGTTTTAACAGACATAGGCGAATCGTTGCCATTTAGGAATGAGATAACATTGGTGTTTGAATCGACATTGCGACCTTTTAACAATTAATCGTGCAGCTCTAATGGTCACCAAAACTGTGTGGCTACCAACATTTTTCAAAATATCTTCTTTTTGTGTTCCACAGAAGAAAGAAAGTCATACAGGTTTGAAAAGACATAAGGGTAAGTAAATGGTGGCAGAATTTTTTTTTTTTTTTACAACAACAGCATAAAGCAGGATCCCTCATACTCTTTTCATGACATGTTCACACTCCTAACTTCAGGAGCAAGGCTAAAGTGAATCCAGGCTAAAACCACTAGACTATGGAAGTTTCCTGTCACAAGCTGTCAGACTACTCAAATCTGCCTGACAGAAATCCTCCCGTCACCCAATACCTAACTTTCCAAATCTGCTGCTTAAACCCAAAGCTCTGTTATACCACATCAACAATCTCTGCTATGACTATTGCAGTTACCAGTGTGTATAGTGTTACTAGTGTCTGTCTACTGTCTAGCATGGTTTGCTCTATAGATTCTAGACTTGTTGCATCCTTTTTTTTTTTTATTTATTTTTTTTTTTTATATTGTCTGAGGTCTAAAAGGTCTGCTGCTGGAAGCTTTTCTCACATACCCATATGACATCTCAGTATCTCTAAACTAATTATGGGAACTGCAAGTTGGCCAGTTGAAAGTTTCCCATTTGACTGACCAAAAACAACATTTCAAAGTCTTCACTGTCTCAGCTTTCATCTCGACTTTGGAAAGAGAAATGGCATTGAGTGGTCTGTTATTCTCAATGCATTATTCTGGAAATCTCAGCAGACAGATTTGACATAATTAGTCAATCCAAATGCCGCCTTAAACCCCTTGCAGTTCTCCTTTGACATAGTGCCACATAGACTGTTGAGTAGCAGTCCAGTGCAAAATGCAATTTTTATATATTGACTATAACCCCCATTAGATGTGTTTATTATATGGACACAAAGTATGACCCTTCAATAGGTTACGTACCTAGCATATTACAAATTATATAAACAAACAATTCAGCACACTTCAGTGTATGCAAGATGTTTCTAGCTCCACATTCAAAAGTTTAGTGCTGTTAGATCAGAAATACTGTAAGTGTGCAACATCTAGTTCATGACATCCAAAAACCGTTTTTTACTACTGTCACCATTTCAAAAGTACTGAAAGACACCCGGAGCAAATACCACACCAGAGCGTGAAGTACAAAATCCAGAAAATCCAAGTCCTGGACTCTTTTAATCTCTCCACAACACCTAAAAAAAATACACCTGTGGATTAAGCATAAATAATTTGAATATTGTTCAAAGCAGATGATTTGTCTTGTGGTGTTTCAATAAATGAAGAGACAAAACTTCTCTGAGAAGGTTTTACCATGCTAACTGTTTGTAAGCTAAAGAATATCATGTAAAATGCTCTCAGAGAATTCACTTAATTGTCTCACCACCAATACTGTTAAACTAAATAGCATCAGATAATTTCTTCCTTATTGTGATACATCCAAGTGAAAAAGATTATTGAGATGGATGAAGGTAGATCTAAATGCAAACTTGAATAAAATTGTAAGAAAGGGGCAGGGGTTAAGCAGACTAAGGGTGTATCTCAATCAGCCCCCTAGTACAGTAGTCAGGGCTGTCTCAATCACAAAATCCTACCAGTGAAAAGTTTGCTCCCTAAAAAGTCCCACAATGCACTGTGAAAACCAGGGTGCATCGGTGCTCACTATCGCTGTGTCCGAAATCGAATACTTCCCTACTATATAGTATGTGAAAAACAGTATGCCAAAAGATTAGTATGTCCGAATATGCAGTATTCGAAAAACATGACCTACTACTTCCGGCCTGATTCTGAAGTGTGCATTCGATGGACACATTACTATCCCATGAGGCCACAGTAGAGGATTTATGAATGAAGGTGAAGTGACGCAACTGATGCTGGTAGGTCACATGGTAATGATAACAATACATTCATACTACACACATTCTTACTATATAGACAGCAATATAATCAACACTTTCAAGGACCAGAAAGGTACTAAAGACATCGTTCAAACTGTCGATGTGACTACAGTGGTTCAACTTTTATGAAGCTCTTCTGTGTCATTCTCATATGTTGTTTACGTCTAGCACTTCCAGGTCCACTCGCGTGTCCATGGCTGCCTGACAAATTTCGATGTTTCGCCATGAAACAGGAAGTTGTTGTAACTCAGGCATACAATGTCAGATCTGCCCCAAACTTCACATTTTATTAGAGTCCTGGCCTGAAGACATCTACATGGCAATATTCAGTTACAGTCATAGCAAAAATGTCATGTTTTAGACTGCGATTAACAAAGTCTGATGTTTCGCTATGAAAGAGGAAGCTGTTGTAACTCAGGCATACACTATCTGTCTCCCAAACTTCACATGAGTGATAAGAGTCCTGGCCTAAAGACATCTATATGCCAATATTAAGTAAGACATAGCGCCACCTGCTGGGAACAGGAAAAGGCATGTTTTACACTGTAATTCACTCCCTGAAACACATTTCAATATGCCACGAAGTACCAAACATACAGGAAACACGTTAAATCATGCAACACTTGGCTAAGTGCTAATGATTAATGCCACAAAACAGGAAGTTGTTGTAACTCAGGCATATACAATGTCTGATCTGCTCCAAACTTCACGTTTGACAATAGTCCTGGCCTGAAGAGTCATCTACATGACAATATTCAGTTACAGTCAAGGCACCACCCGTTGGCAGCAGGAAGTGTGGCACTTTGAAATGACTTTGCCATAATTGACCCTTCGCCGGGAGTTTGATTGACAAGCGATCTAACCAATCAGAATGCCGCATCCGCCATTTTGTCCGACAAAGCAGTCAGGAGTTAGAAGATTAACCTCGGTGGAGTTAAACTTGAAAAATTGTGTGTATTGACCAGTGCCCAAGGAAGTCGACCGGAAGTTGAAGTCGGCCGCGTGCCGCCATCTTGTAGCAGAACTTCACTTGCGTTAGCATCCCATTGACTCCCATTAATTTTGGCGTCACTTTGACAGTGAATAACTTTACATCTGAGGCGTTTAAAGACTCCATTTGTCCATTATTTATTTCCAAAGATACACGACAATGTATAAAGGGCTCCATTACCTTCTATGTTACATTATGGCCCCGTAGAAACAGTTTTTGTAAAAATAGGCTAACGATTGCGTCATAACCACTCGACTCTCTGTCGCACAGTAGAGAAATTACCGTACAGACAGGAGGAGAAGCTCGCAGGCAATCGGGGAGATTATCTTAATATGGCGTACTGGCGTTACATTTTAAAATACTATACAAAATAATTAATCAGAATACTTACTCCTGCTCACTCACGCCAAAGAACTCCCCACTCAAGCTCGCCGTCTCTGCAAGATTAACGATGGCAGTTTGCACGCACAGCTACTAGAAGATTTACATCTGTCAGACAGGTTGCGGACGTCATCAAGCTTAGTGTGAGTCTGCGCGTCAGAAACGGAAGTGCTAAAAATCGCTAAAAATGGGCTTCACTTGACTCAATTGAGTTCCAATGGGGTCGCTGTGTCCATTTATTTTACTGTCTATGGTATTGACGTCTTTCTGCATTTGAAACAACATTGATTCTCATGTTCATTCATGTTTATTTGACGCTATAAATGGACTAGTAGGAAGAGATGATCGAACGAGCCTCTTGAGCTGAGGCGCTACAGCAATCTGTCACGACCATGGTCACGACACATTAAAGAACCACAAAACGGTTTTTATTGTTTGAATTTCTTTCATAACTACATGGTATGAAAGCTGGGACTTTGTTTAATATCATAAGTAACCTGCTCTGTCTTGTCTGTTGACGTGTTGTCAGTGTCCTCTTTGCTCTGCGATGTATTTTTCACTGTGTGTGGCATGTCAACGCCACGGTTTGTCGGACAAAGCAACAGTAACTAAGGGGGGGCGGGTCTTTGCGTAGGATCAGTTCTCCTGTATTTACTTACTTACATGCATGTCGCCCACTGTTCACTGTTTTCCTAAGGCCAACAGATGGTGGTGAGCCTGGGTGCAAGGGACCTTTTATCGCTGCTTGCAGCTTTAATTTTGTTTTGTTTTTGCACACAAAAAGTATTCTCGTCGCTTCATAAAATTAAGGGTTGAAACACTGTAGTTACGTCGACTGTTTTAATGATGTCTTTAGTATCTTTCTGGACCTTGAAAATGTTGATTATATTGCTCTCTATGGACGAGTCATATACCTCTCGGATTTCATCAAAAATATCTTAATTTGTGTGCCGAAGATGAACGAAGGTCTTACGGGTGTGGAACGACATGAGGGCGAGTAATTAATGACAGAATTTTCATTTTTGTACACAAAAGAAAAAAAATTTGCTGTGGTAATCTTTAATCAAAATCTGAAAATTTGCTTCTGCTCTGTAATGACATCAGTTTGACGGCTTGGGTTGAATATCCTTAACCACTCCCCTCCAACTATAAGTCTGCTACAAGTAAGAGACGGAGAGGAGGTGTGCTAAAATAAAACCCCGCCCTCTATTGACAACACTGAAGTAAAGTTGGTTGCAACTTCTAGTTCACGCAGACCTAAAATATAATTAAAAAAAAAAAAAATTCAGAAAGATAATCAGTACTGTTGTTGTTCATAAATACCAGTACTGATGTCATACAATGAGGACGTTGTCATGTTGCCAGAAATAAAGTCATCAGCGTCCCAATGTGTAGTGAGCCAGTCCTTACTGTCCTTACCAGTGCTTGCATTTGTGTACACTATACAGGTGCTGGTCATATAATTAGAATATTGTGAAAAAGTTCATTTTTTTATTGTGAATTATTTTAAAAAATGAAACTTTCATTTATACTAGATTCCCTACATGTAAAGTAAAACATTTCAAAAGTTCTTTTTTTTTTTTTTTTTTAATTTGTTGATTAGAGCGTACAGCTAATGAAAGTCCAAAATCCAGTATCTCAAAATATTAGAATATTTACATTTGAGTTTCATTAAATGACCATCCCTACAGTATAAATTCCGGGTATCTCTTGTTCTTTGAAACCACACTAATGGGGAAGACTGCTGACTTGGCAGTGGTCCAGGAGACAATCATTGACACCCTCCACAAAGAGAGTAAGTCACAGAAGGTCATTACTGAATGTGGTGGCTGTTTACAGAGTGATGTATCAAAGCATATTGAATGCAAAGTTGACTAGAAGGAAGAAATTGGGTAGGCAAAGGTGCACAAGCAACAGGGATGACCACAAGCTTGAGAATACTGTCAAGTAAAGCCGATTCAGACACTTGGGAGAGCTTCACAATGAGTCAAATGAAGCCGGAGTCAGCGCATCAAGAGTCACCACACTCAGACATCTTCAGGAAAAGGACTACCAAGCCACTTCTGAAACAGAAACGACGTCAGAAGCATCTTACCTGGGCTAAGGAGAAAAAGAACTGGACAGTGAACAGTGGTCAAAAGTCCTCTTTTCAGATAAAAGTAAATTTTGCATTTCATGTTGAAATTATGGTCCCAGAGTCTGAAGGAAGACTGGAGAGGCACAGAATCCAAGCTGATTGGAGTCTAGTGGGAAGTTTCTGAAGTTAGTAATGATTTGGGGAGTTGTGACATCTGCTGGTGTTGGTCCATTGTGTTTTATCAAGTGCAAAGTCAATGCAGCCATCTTCCAGGAGATTTTGGAGCACTTTATGCTTCCATCTGCTGACAAGCTTTATGGAGATGCTGATTTCCTTTTCCAGCAGGACTTTAGCACCTGCCCACAGTGCAAAAATCACTTCCAAGTGGTTTGCTGACCATGATATTACTGTGCTTTATTGGCCAGCCAACATGCCTGACCCCTGAATCTATGGGATATTTTCAAGAGAAAGATGAGAAACAGTCGATCCAACAATATACAGATGATCTGAAGGCTCAATAGTGCCTCAGCAGTGCCACAGGCTGATCACTTCCATGCCACACTTCACTGATGCTGTAATTTGTGCTAGGAGCAAGTCATTTGCTGAAATATGTGCTGCCAACCAAGTATTGAGTGTACAAATGAACATACTTTAAAGAACTTGAACTTTTCTGTTTTGAAAATCCATTTTTGATTGATCTTAGGAAATATTCTAATATTTTGAGATACTGGATTTTGGACTTTCATGAGCTGTACGCTCTAATCATCAAATTTTAATAAAAAAAAAAACTTTTGAAACGTTTTACTTTACATGTAGGGAATCTAGAATATATGAAAGTTTCATTTTAAAAAATAATTTACAAAAAAAAAAAAACTTTTTCACGATATTCTAATTATATGACCAGCACCTGTATATTGATTCACGAGCCAGTGTTAGGGAGCTGATTGAGACGCACTCTAAATAATTGGTAAAGTGAAGTCCAGGATAGGTCACCAGAGAGAAGTCTGTTGTTTCCCCGGATTTAAAAACAAAACAAAACAACAACAACAAAAAATATTTGCATCGTTCACATTTCAACAGAATGCATTTAGAAAATAGATACATTTTCATGTCATGTCTTTAAATGACAAATAGGACAGCTCACGGTCTGTTAGACCTCAAGGACATGAGAAGGTCATGACAGATCTGAAAGACTAAAACACAAATGATTCAATGAGTATATGTATTACTTGAAGGAAGAGGTCATCACGTTGGTGCTGTTGCACTACCAAACATTAACCCACAAAACCTGCAGCAGCCAGGTCATATTAAGGCTCTGTTACCACCCTTTCGCTCTGATAATCTGCTGGTGATTGGCACTTCCCTATTCTCCCCTCACCTCGGCCCTTCCCACACGTGTCATCTTGGCTCGCCGGAGGGCAGATAGGGGCTGTCAATTAGCAGATAATGTAGGGAGCAGCTGAATGTCAAACAACGCTTCCCCGGCGGCGACTACGCATCAAATGTCCGTCTGGCTGCCTGCGGGATACAATGTCTTGTTACTGAAGTGGGGTTAGAGGGAAAAACAGCCAGCGGGAGGAGAGAAAAGTTGACGAAATCTGGCACGTTAGTTACAGGCTCTCTATCACTTTCACTAATGCAAGACGACATTATAGTTCAATTGTAGGTCCACGAAGTGACGTCTAGAACCACTTTGACATTTGTTTGGGTTTTCCTTCCCATGTTTACAGTTTCAGTTTGGCTATTTCAACTGCTAACTTTCTGGTCAATACTTTTTTCTTTTTTTTTCATGAATTTCTACATACAGTATAAACCATTCAAGAAGCCTATTGTGCTTTTCAGTTCAAAATAACTACTGTAAATAAAAATACTGCAAATCTTGACTAACTTCAATACAAACCATGTCAAATATCCACAGTATGAGAGAGGACAAAAATCAAGCCACAAGGACAAAATACTTGTAGGTCTTTTTTTCCTCCCATGTCCACCATGTAGGCTGACCAAAATCTAATCAAGTTTGTTTGTGAATAGAGCCTTTTCCCTTTTTCTCCTGGAACCTCAATCATTTCATTTGAGCCCTATCACCTTTAAAAATAACAGTAACCACCTCTTGTAGGTCAAGTCAGACAAATAGTCCCCTGGATATAATTAGCCATCTGTCAACAACCATCAGTTCACCCTGACTGAAAGCCGTGTCAAACAGTACTTTGGAATTTCAACCAGATTCATGACTGCCAAACGTATGCATTTCAAAAGACACACAGCCAGAACAAAACTTGGCCCAAAAAATATTTCAAGAGATTTGTAAGGAAATTAATGTCACATCCAATCCATCATTACTAGCCTAAGGGGATAAGGCTTGCGGTTAGTGATATGTGAGAAAATGTCAAGTTTTTAAAAAGAAGGACGTGCCAACTTATAAATTTGGAGAATTTTAAAATGGAGGGTTTGCTGCCAAACCCTCTGACTTCAGTTTGATGCTCAACTACTTCAGCGCTCTATCTCCAAAGTGACTAGAAATATGCAGGCATAACAGGGTCAATGTCTCCATCTTGTGGTCATATTACTTTAGCTCAAAGGGGCAACATTCTAATATTACAGTGAAATTCTCTCTCGACACATTGCACAACTAAAAATGACTTGAAATAATTTCAACCAACGCAGAAAGAGAAGAAAAACACAGAGACCCAAACTATACATAATTGAAAGTGAGTATATTGTTAAACAGGTGCCTGGGTATTACAACAGCTGTTGTCATGGCATTGCGAGGTATTAGTTTGTTTAATCTCCAAGAGGCACTAAATATAGGGTTGCATTTATAGCTCTGCTCATTTTGCCTGGAGTCAAGGGATTCCTGAGCAGAAACATAGTGCACATAAACTGTACAAGCTCACTTCAACTGTAGATTCATAATACATATATCCATGTCCATCACATTCACACAAACACATTCTACTCTCCTTTTTATGATACTAATTAAGTGAAAATGACATTTCAGCATTATGAAAATTACATCAAAATAGTCAAGCAGCATATTTGTAGTTTGGCAACATAAATGAGTGACTTGATGTCAGTCATTCTTATAGCCTCCCCACCGTCTCATTTCACACACTCACAGCTTCACATTTAAATACTAAAGAGGAGGCCCTTACATCAGATTAAACTAAGGCAGTGACTTACTGAGAGGGAAAGAAGCATTTGGCCTATACCACAAACTACCTACCGTCTGTCACCCACATTGACTTCTGTGCTTCAATATAAAAATTACTAATACAAATAAATCAAAATTGTGCAGTTTGCAAATAAGCACACAGCAAAGAGAACTACTTATATGGAGGCAGTGTTATGGAACTAAACCAAACAAAAATCACAGTTCAGGCATCTTTCTGTCAAGGCTAGTCATTTTCCCTGACTAATATGCTGCTGAAAGATTATGATTTTGTTTGCAAGTAATGCACTTTCAATCAAATACACAACACAATCCACTCTGAGCCTATTGAATAATAGAACGATGCTGTGTCCATGCAGTGCTACATCAATATCTCATGCAGAGACTTCCATAGAGTGTAAGTCAACAGTATGCTACTAATTCACATAAACTCCCATTTTAGCTAACAAATCGCTGTCTCTTAAATGATGATTCACCTAAAACAGATCAGATTACTGGTGATTGAAAGTGTAATTATGTCAGCTACAATGTGCCTTATTGGGATTTTGATCTGTAGACACCATTTGTAGACAAGTCTCATGATTAAACCAAATGTTTATATAATGAAATGATTTATTAAAGGTGCAGTGTGTAATTTCTGGAGGGTTAACTATTATTATAGATAACTAAAACCCATAAAAAAGAAACATTTCCATTACTAGAAATAAAATAAGCTTTAAAAAAAAACTTTTATTTTCTTTTAGTTTAACTTGATGTACTGAAAAAAAAATTAATATAGAAATAAGCTATATAGAAATGTTAAAACAGATTTTTTTTTTTTTTTTTTTTTTTTAAATATTAATAAAAACTATTATAGTATTTCATTCTCTACATAAAATAACACTGCCTCACAGCCAATTGTAAGAATTTCTGATTGCTGATTGAAACAAAATACTAACCCTTAACTTTAACCTTGGTATGTTTTAACTCTGACTGGTATTTGTCATGATATTATCTGAACTTATCATAATCATAAATCATTGTGGCGCAAATAGTTTTACTGTTAGTGTTTACTGCATATTGTTATTCTTCTAATTATTTACTTATAGCGACTAATGAATCAGAAGTCTTGCACTTTTACAAGAAATAACTTACTTTTATATTGTAGAATAGCATTGGTAGCACATCCTGATAGATAGCATTACGGTTTGTCGCAATTGGATCGATCTATGATTTTAGTGAACTCTGAAATGAATCCATGAAGTCTGACCTTTTCTTGGCAGGTGAATGCGTAATTGAGTTGACCAATGAACTTGTAGTAAATGTAAATGTAGTAAGATAGCGATAGTAAAAGACAAAATTCAGTATACGCCTTACTGATGATGCATACTATGTACAGTAGCAGATGAACTCAGAATATAAATGCGTTTTCCCAGAGAAAACCATTATTAAAAAAAAAAACACAGACCCATTTAGTGCTTTGCATTAATGTTCTGGGCTCATCTGCTCGCCTGTATATAGTATACATCATCAACAAGGTGAATACTGAATTTGATCTTTTAATATCACTCTTTTAGTACATTAAGGCACTTTACTGTAAGTATTTTTTATGTTAACCGTTTTAGAATGTCCTGCTGTTTTTAGAGATTGAAATTCTGCAGCAAGCGCTGTATATAGAAGTTGCCAAAACTTGCATTTCGTTAACATTTTTTTTTTTTTTTCAGACCTGTAATCTATGAATATTTGCCCTCCAGGTCTCTACACCAGTGACATGACTGAAAACTATGAATTGGGCTGCTGAAAATGACACGTATCCACAGTGATTGCACTTTGTTGTTTTTTTGTTTTTGTTTTTTTTTAGCTTTTTTTAGTAGTCTTATAAGATGTATATTATATATTAATCTGGGATATACGAAAAATACTTTAATGTTGAAAATTACACACAGCACCTCTAAACTATGGCAATATCTACTACTCTTTTTTTAATGCTTTGTTGGATATTATGTAGGATATTTCCCTCATTATTTTGAAACATAATCAACACAAATACTATTATCAAACTGTATATCATTAGCACACTGTATTGCTGTTTTCACTGTGCTCAATATTGAGGTCTGCAATGATGTATGTTGTTGCATAGCAGTCTGTATCATAACTACTAGCAGGCACTTCTTGAGTTGGAGGCTCGAAGTGCCAGGCTGGCAATAGACTTCACCACGCAGGTGGAGGCTCGGTGGCAGGCGCCGGCACTAGCCATGTAGTTGGAGGCTAACCGGTGTAGCCGTTTGCTCCCAAAAGTGTTATAATGGCCAGGCATAACCAGGTCAATCTCCTCTTTATCGACCATCTCTACCAGCCTTTCGCAGCTACGGATGTAGTCGCTGATCCTGCTGTAGGGAAGCCAATCAATCATGGAACCATCATAGACCACGTCTCCACTGAACAGCATCTTGTTCTCCTTGTCATGGAGACAAATGCTGCCTCTGGAATGGCCCGGCATGTGGAGAACAGTAAGTTGCCGGTCCCCAAGGTTGATAACGTCACCTGGGAACATAAGGAGGAGGAAGAAAGGAAATGTGGAATGCGGGAACTGGATATTGTCACTGCATTGCAGCACTGACACAGCAGAAGCTGTATCGACTTATGCACAAGTTATGAAACAGAGAGGCATTTGTAACATATGTTATGAACGCGTAATGATTAGGCCTAGTTTATTATTACTAAAGCTAAGATATCTTGGTCCAAAAATGTTGAGTTACACAAGCGTTAGAGCAAATATGTGTGTGGATATGAGTGGATATAGTAACACACAGTGACATATCTGCATAAAGTATGCTTCTAAACATCCTACAAAATAGGGTTAAAGGAACATGGTATGTTTATTATAAATAATTCAGGATTCACACAATTTTTTGTACTGAATTTTCATTACTTTTACAGTCAATTATTGGATATAAATTGTTATTTCTACTGCACTCACAAAGAGCATTTTCTTACTGATGAAATATTTTCAGCTGAGCATAACTATATAAAAAAGTCACTAATAAATAAATAAATGCATGCATACATTACAATGCAATACTGACTATAGACCTAAAAATTACACTTTTTAAAGGTTTTCCAGGACCATGGGAACCCTGACTCTAGCTATACAGTCTATGGGTCACCTCAACATCTGAAGATACACTGTGAAAGAATAATTTTTTCACTGACAAACATCTATTCATCTGCAGTACAACTCACTGCATAGTAGTCCATTCACTGAGAATAATGGGGAGGAGGTCATGTGTGGTTTGCTCAGGGCTTTACTCTGATTCTGCTGGGTTTCCGCCAATGGTCCACTATAATGGTGTATCTCCACCATCAGGGAAATTATAAAGCCACATTAGACAGTGAGCTTGGTTTTCACTAACCACTGACATATCTCTGGTGAGTCTATCTGATTTGCTTCGATCTTTCTCTAGCTCTTCAAATATATTAAGCATGGTTGCCCAGAATGAAGTCATGCAATGCAGCACATTTTTTTCTACTGTCTTTTTATGTATGTGTGTGTGTGTGTGTGTTATATATATATATATATATATATATATATATATATATATATATATATATATATATATATATATATATATATATATATATATATATATATATATTAGGGCTGCACAATTAATCGCATGCTATTCTCACGCGCATTTCGTCAGTAAAGCCGGTTCCCTGATTACCGCTAAATCGCCATCACCTGTTTTTAAACGGAGCGCCTTTTAATAGACGGAGCCGTAGTTCACGGACAAGCCACGCAATATCGCGTTCATTATCGCAGCCGATTCATCTGCGATATGAACGCGATATTGCGTGGCTTTTCAGTGACCTACGGCTCTGTCTATTAAATGCCGCTTCATTTGAAAGCAGGTGATGGCGATTTAGCGGTAATCGCGATTAATCGCATACAAAATAAAAGTTTGAGTTTGTCTAATATATGTGGGTGTACTGTGCATAATTATTATGTATATATAAATACAAACACATTCATGTATATATTTGAGAAATATGTACAAATATTTGTATTTATTTATATTTTATACAATTTTATAAATAAATAAAAATAATTTTGTACATTACATATTTCTCTTAAATATATACATGTGTGTGTATTTATATATACATATTAATTACACACTGTACTCACATATATCATGCAAAAAACTTTTATTTTGTATGTGATTAATCGCGATTAAACGTATTACATCCCTAATATATACACACACGATAGATAGATAGATAGATAGATAGATAGATAGATAGATAGATAGATAGATAGATAGATAGATAGATAGATAGATAGATAGATAGATAGATAGATAGATAGATAGATAGATAGATAGATAGATAGATAGATAGATAGATAGATAGATAGATAGATAGATAGATAGATAGATAGATAGATAGATAGATAGATAGATAGATAGATAGATAGATAGATAGATAGATAGATAGATAGATAGATTCCCACCTTCTTGTAATATATGGGTTGGCGTTACCGCCTTCACTCTGTACTGTCTTGCTCGCCATCCAGGCGCTGGATCCTCCACGATCTCGCGGTCAGATAACCATGTCACGGTCTCAAAGTTGTCACCGTTGGCCAGAGCATCCACCTCCGCCTTGTGCACGCCCACCTGTTGAAACTGATGCAGCCCACCCGAATGATCAAAATGCACATGCGTGCCGATGGCTAACAGCGGGTTCTTGCGCTTCGAATCGTCCCCTAGCAGCCCTTTGCTATGGATGTATTCAGGTAGACTCCGTAAACCCAGTCCGGTATCTATGACGACGTCCTGATGGGACCCGCGTATGAGCCAGATATTCGCCCTGTTCCCCGATTCATAAAAACGCTCCTGGATCCAAAACACCCCATTTTCCAGCGACTTATGCGCGTACCAGTCAGTCGCAGACATCCCCAATACATTCAAGAGGTTATTATTGCATACAAGGACAAATGTATGGCTGTTAACCTATAATTTTGGTTTTAAATCTAGCTGCTTCAGCCGCAGAAAAGACGCTGACACCCTGTTCCGCAAGCGCAGCACGTCACCGAGCGTATTCATATGACGCTCCGGAGTCGGAATACCATTGGTCAAAGCGGAAATAGGCGCCACCCAAGTAATACATAGTAATAATATAAAGCAAGTGCCTCATTTATGTTCGTCTAAATGCTGAACAAGGTAAGCAGCCAGTTGCCCCCTAAATAATTGTTCCTGCAATGCGACCGCACGCGCAGTGGTGTAGTTTTAAAGAAATAGTGCATGTTGTCATCATTTACTCACCCACAACTCGTTTTCTTTCTTGCGCAAAGGGGAGATTAACGAGCACCTCTCCAAACAATTAAAGTGGATCTTCATTTTAAACGCCATGCTCCAAAAACACACACCCAAAACATAATCCATTCGATAAAATTCCAACTTCTTTGGAGTTATATTATAGCTTTGAGTAATAAACAGACTAATTGTCCAAAGATAATCTTCCCTCAGTGCAGTTTACTATTAAAACATAAGTAGCAATGGCGTTCAATTAAAAATGGAGCGTTTTAGGCTCGTCAATGACGCCAAAAGCCATTGGTTTTCGCGTGTCATGTGACTTATCGCGACGCAAATTTGTTTGAAACGGCAGCGGGATTTCTAAGAACGACGTCAAAATTATTATTTTTTGCCCAACTAATATTTGATCAGATCCTCATACACCCAAACAATTTTAGGAATATTTGACTGACCAAAATGGCAGGAAAGGGCAGAGGTATCGCAGCATTCACCTTTAACATTGAGGCCCTGGGCCTCACCAGAGGGTCCATGCCTGAAACCCAGGGAGGGCCGACTCCACTCTTCCCAGTGAGTTATTCTGAACCTTTTTGTTTTCTTCTTAAATAGATATTGTTTTCCACTGACATTTAAAATGTGCTTCAGTAATATTAGATCATTACCCAGAACATCCTGACTTTTTTTTTTTTTTTTTTCAGTTTTAAAGACATGCATCACACCAACTATGACATAACAGTATCTTTTACAGAACATTGAATATAAACCAGGGCCTTTGAAAGCTGGAGAAGATGAAGACTACATGAGAGCTTTGAAACAAGAGATGAGAGGACGAATGAAAGACCTCCCTTTTAACATAAAACCCCACTCAGGAAAGGGAGGTGAGTGGTAGCCTTTATTTAATTTTAGTAACATATAATACCTAATGCTTCCTACTAGGTGTCTTATGATTTCTGAGATAATCATATTGTAAAAGTAGATGAGCACTGGGGCAATATTGTGTTTTAACACTGACCAAGACATTAAATCTATTTAACCCTAAGTTTAAGTGAAATACTATAACTGATTAGGGATATTTTAACCTTTAAAGTTATTATTGTATTTTAACTGTTTTGATTCAAGTAAGAAATGTCAGAACATTTTAGAGGTTAAATGAATTTTATCTACTATTTTAAAGTGTTTGCCAGTGTGCTCACCAGTATAATTCACAGATGTGGAGAGGTACAAGGAAAAATACACAAAGGAAATTAACAAAATTGAAGATGAAGATTGGAAACCAGGTATTACAGGAATCACTTATGAGTACAATTTAAATTGGTTGATTTCAGATAAATTATAGACTTGATTTGTAGATTGGAACCGTCTACCAAAGGAGCTGAAGCCACAGAAGAAGACAATTAAGAAGAAAAAAGGTAATTTCAAGAAATGCAGAATCTCTCTTTAAACAAACTACAATTTGTGAATGACCTGTAGACAACTTGAATATGTACAGATTATAAGAAATTCCCAAAGATCTCAAGTAAGGACAAGAAGGAAGTGCTGAGTAAACTGGATGTGAGTTCATGCTATATTCATTACATTAAACTGCTTCACTATTCTTATTTTTCATCTTGTTTCGCTGCAAACAGATATATTTGGATTGAGCTGTTGTTTCACTTGTGCTTGTTTCTCAGGAACTTGAGAAGAAGGGAGACGTAAAATCAGATGAGGATGAGGAGAAGGGAGAGAAGAAAGATGGTGAGGAAGGGGAGGAGGAAGAAGAAATTGAAGGAGACTATGATGATGAAGAGCTTGAAGAGGTAAAAGATTTTACTAATAACAATATTCCAGGTTAAATAAATTTTCATCAACAGCATCTGTAGCATGTTGTACATCACCACAGAAATTAATTTAAACTTCAGTATAACTTTGACACTTAAATATTGCTTGCTTAAGAATGAGACTGGTGTGATATTATCACTATAGACATCCTCACAGTTACGTCACTTGCAGCTGCGCGTGCATTGTGGCAGAAAAATAGCGGTAACAAGTGGAGGAAAATGTGCAAAATCCACAGAATAAGAGAAAAATGTTTTGTTGTGCAAAAAAATATATAGTCTTAATTTTTATAGAATACCGTCATTGAAGGCACCCTTTGAAGCTAAATGGAGAAGGTTATGCTGAAAGTCACAGCCTGGACTGATGAAATTAGAGATTAGTCTACCATTAAAGCATAAATTTGATGTAAACAGTAAGTGTACATAATATTCACATATCCAGTTCATAGGGGACATATAGCAGTTATAGCATGAAATATTTAAACCTATAGCATTTTATTACTTTTAAACAGGCTATAACATTTTTATTTCACAATTGACTTTTTTTCTTACATTTGCATGTTTATATCTCCCTGTTCAGACTTTATAATTCACAATTGTGAGTTTTTATCATAATTCTGAGGGGGAAAAAGTCAGAGTTGCGGGATAAACTTGCAATTCTGAGGAAAAAAGACAGAATAACGACTATATCATTTTTCCTTCAAAGAAATGTGATATAAACTCAGATTTGCCAGTCAGAATTGAAGATTTGAGATATAGATTAACTTTTTTTTATTCTTTTATTCTGTGGCTTCCATAGACTGCTACTGCAGAACTGTCATTTTCTGCCACCACAAAAAACATCATCTCTGTTCGCAAACACAAAATTGGTCTATTAAATTTGTCTGTGCAAAGAGATCTGGAAATGTTGTAAAACTTCTTTGTGCATGATTTTTTCTTTGTCTTGTTCATCAGTTTCTAAAAGTAAAAACAGTTCTAAAAACAGTCTGTACTAAATGTTCTTATTTGTTAATATTTGTGTCCTAAGCACCTTCCAGCAACAATTCAGGTGTTTTTTGTTTGTTCTGTGGTAAACAGCAGCATAATATAAATGCTGTTTATAGAGCTTATGGTTGCTTTTAACCAAAGTCCCTTTCAATATCTATAGTCTTTGTTTTAACCTAAAACATGTCATCAGTAAAGTGAAGACTCCAGTACCTGGCTGCTGGCATATATTTAACATGGTTTCAGTAACTAAGAAAACTATTTTGGTGCTACTGTTCTGACACATGTCTGAATTAAATAATCAATAGTGAATATGCTTACATGCTCTTGCCACTCAACTAAATTCCAGAATACTAAAAGCACTCAGTGATTGGACTTTCTTTCTTTTTTTTTTCTCCCCCACAGGAAAACGATTACATAGCAAATTACTTTGAAGATGGTGATGATTATGGGGGAGGAAGTGATGACAACATGGATGAAGCCACTTACTAGCAATAATAATAATAAAAAAATAGCACTCATTAAAAAAGTATCATAAAAGATAATTAAAGTGTATTAATATACACATACTATATAAAAACACAAATTTAGCTGATACACTTCATGTCTTCCAAGAGCACGGTGCTTTGTAGGAATAAAAATGAGATTCACTGAGTTATATAGATAAATGTCTAAACTGGTATAATTTAAGCTAAATGTTAATAAAATTAAAACGCTAAAAATAATTAGGAGATTCAGATACTAAAATATAATTCCTTTATTTTCAACCTGCATCTACAGTCTACAGGATGAAGGCACAAACTGTTCAAAAGTCAATCACTGAACTCCATGTTTCATAGAAATGTTCACATCTTTGCTACTTGAATGGAATTGAGCACATGCGCGAATATTTTACAAATCATCCCTGTGCTCTTGCTAGAAGAAAACCAGGAAGCCATTATGGTTCCATTTAAGTTGTTTTTCTTTACAAGCAAAGTTTAAAAATTAAAACCAGCAACTTCATTATCATCAGTTGCAATACTGAATCTGGATTCTACATTTTCTAAAATAAATTAATGTGTTTATTTCCCTGACAACCAGACAGTGGCAGCAAATGTCTTAATGTATCATCTGTTTGCCATCAAGGCAAACTATGAGCTTAATAGAGGTACAGAGCTATACACTGGCTCATGAGTGACAGAAAAAAAAACAACAAAACCAGCATCCAACTGTGCAAAATGCATCAAGGAAATGTGTGGATAGGATTGGAATCATTTCTTGATTATATGATCCTTTTTTTTGTTTTCTCGATTAAATGAGGTTTCGCTTATACCATCCATAAATGCCTCCAAACTAATTCCCCGGTGATCTAAGTGCCCCTTCACGTTTCCTTTTTGTGCTTCACAAAATGTTGCTGTTCAATAACAGGCTGTAGGTGCGAGTCTTGGTGATAGGCAGCATTGGCCCGTGGTAACCCAAGAGGCTCAGCGACGGCTGGCTGTGTTGGTCCAGGCCTGATAGAGTCTATGGTTGTGTGGTGGCTAACATCTGCTTTCATCAAAACTTCATAGTACAACAGGTAAAAAACAGGTGTAACAATGCCCACAACCAACATGATGGCCACTGCGGTCCACCATCTCATTCCCCAGTCAGCCCCATAATACGGGTCTTTCTTTTGGGCCGGTCTGCGCTCAGGGTCTCCCAACAGCGGCTGCTCCAGCGAGGACACCACCTCGCTCAGGCTGCTCCTGGAAGGGGCAGATGACTTGACGAGAAGTTGAATGTCCTTGTCCTTCTCCTGCAAGAAGCACTCCACGCTGTCCACAGATGAGGAAGAGGATGAAGAGTCCAAGGAAGCTCCAGAAATCGGTATTTCTGTGATTCTGCGAGTGCTGCAGGGTGAGCTGCTTTTGTGGGGAGTGGTGTTGTGAGTTTCTGTGAATGAGCTGAACTTTCTCACAGGAATCCTTATAGACCGCAGCGCAAAGAAGTCCTGCTCAGTTAGAAGATTGTTGGCCCGCTTTATGTCTGCAACCTGAGAACAAACAAGAAATTAATTCAGTACATTATAGACCTTATTTACCAGAGAAACAAGCGCGCCGCCATCTTTATAAAATTGTCTTTGAACTTCCGTTTTGCGGTAGCTCTGTTCATTTCTATGGCATCACTGTCAAAGAATAATTATTTGTTTAAGTGGATTTACTTGTTGTAGAGTTAATGAAAGTTATCATGAGCATTGTTATGTTTAAAGCAGATGTCTTAACAAATGTCAGTAGATCGGGAAGATTTTAAAATGAGCAGTTCATTCATAAATGTAATATCGCTGTGGAAATACAAACCGGAAGTCAAAAGACAACGAGCGCAACGCTGAAAAGGGGCGGGGCTACATAAAGGTCTATATTTGGGCAGCTATTAGGGGGCAAGACTGATTTACATTTTACATGTCAGAACATTTAAGAAACATGGAGTAATGTAAAAATACAGAGTGTCCCCAAAAAAGATTAGATACTAATTTTACACCATATACTAATGTGGCTCATCCAATCAGAATTTAGAGTTGGAAACATCCATCATGTAATATTAATTTTGTTTTAAGACTTTACACTTAAGTTTAGCATGCTTTCGGAACAATCATTTTCATTTTGGTCTATCTAGTTCTAGTTTTTTTTTTAATTTTTTTTTTTTATTATAATTATAAAATAGATATAACCATTTGATTATTAAAGTCATGATGAAATGGAAGTATTGTCAGTAGATCTTTCGTATTGTAATGGACATACAAGTTTAGCAGATTGTTGAAAGAAAAGAGAAGGGCCAGGACATCCATTGGTTGTTGATTAGCTAGTAAAATGTGGATGTCACACTTAAAAGTGGAGGAAAATTAATGCAAAACTTACAGAGGGAGGGTTTAAGAAAACTAAACAATTGGAGAAGTCAGGCATATGTAAAACGAGAGAAGTTATGACCTTTTGAAACATAAGGTGAAAAAAAAAAAAAAAGTAAAAATGAAATTGAGAAATGAGAATTGTTCACAATAAGACCTATGACATGCATTTAGACAATTTTATTTCATGCCAACTTAAAATAAAACTATTATTTATAAGATTGTCATAATAGTGATTTTACTGTAAACATACTGAAAGAAAAAAAGGAAGGGCACAACAACAAGAGAACCCTGACTTACCGTACAGAAATACTGCAGAGAAATACTGATAAGCGTATCTCCCTCTTTTATGTCCCTTATCAAGTATACAATATCGTCCTTGCGATCTGTAGATGTGCTGCTCCTGCGATGCCTCTCCCTTCCTCTGGAACGCAGCTCAAAAGTCTCTCCATCCTCCTCTGAGTATTCAGTCTCTGAGTTGTTCCCAAAAGCGGACGTGTAACCACCTGTGGGTGGCTGCACTGTGGTTGCAAACTGGAAACCATTGTACTGGTTCCTTCCAGTCATTTTTCACTGTGTAAAGAACAAAAGGCTGATGAGTGTTACTGTTGGACATAGGTGTGCGTTACAAAATGTACTGTTTGTTTGATGGCTCTGAGGTCACTGGATTCCTTTTACTGTGGCAGATTTAAAAAAAAAAAAAAAAAAAAACAGATAACGTTAGTTGAGGTGTAAAAAAAAAAAAAAAAATAGATGTGGGTGGATATCTAGTAGACTACTGTAAACGCACAAAATGTGCTATGCCTTCTACAACAGCTGCTGATAAGACAAAATTCAACCTTGGCCAATGTTGACACAAGCTATTTTGGGGATTTTCCTTGTCTTGAAAGTGCAAAAATATTAACTAGTGTCTCCTGTGAACTGTATTTCTTACGTGGCCTGGCACCCGCAGGTAACGTTAGCGCTAACTAGCAGCTACACATCTATTAGCATGTAACGTAAACATGACTTCACAAGACAAGAAAATTTTTATTCAATAGACAAACAAACAATGACACCTGACCAAACAGCGTTTAGTCACATGAAACAAACGCTAAATGGTTGTTTATCGAATAAAGCCACTTAATACAGTTTATACATGTAGTAGCTAAGTAACGTTAGCATAGTTTAGCCAATGCTACGCAAAACATCAACTACAATATCGCCATCTGGAAAATAATCTTTTAGAATACAGAACTCTATAGCAGTTTCTGTTAGCATATATCAATTTTTATTGTAATAATATGTAATATGTTGAAATCCTCATTGGTATACAGGGTCAATGGTCTCGTGCTACTGATGCTAACCAAACTTTACATCAACAAACGGTGATTTGCTATCTAGCTCGATTTCAGATAATAAAACAACAGCGCTAATTAAAGCTTCTGTTTATCGATTTGCTGAAGTTTACCTGTGAAACGAGTATGGTCCGCTTGACTTTTAGTGGTTAGGCCATTCTCCAGTTTCGTCTATGTGCCTCATTACTTCTGCTGCTGGATTACTGGAGACACAGACGCCACGTCAACACAGAGACAGCGTGAGCACGCACTGACATCATCGACATCTCTCCCTGTCTCGATTACATCATTAGCAGTAAAAAAAAAATCATTAGCAGTTCAGAATTCTTTATTATTATCATCCATCCATCTGTTTTCCATCTATATAACATTGGTGCTCATGTCCCCACTGTCGCCGTTGTTATGTCCTGGGCCTTTTACATGCATAACTCGCAGCCAGGTTTCAGTAAGGTAGTTTTTCCTGGTGCAGTTTCAGGTGGATGTCTGTAAAACGGGAATATAAGGTGTCCATAAAGTATGTATAATTAGTAACGGAATGAATAATACGTGTGTTCTGTTTCCACGTCATCTTGTGTGCAGTAGGCATGAGCCCCTCACTGCAGAACACCTCGAGATCTAGGGGGCGGAGTTGGGTAGGTTAAAGTGGGAGTTGGATCTAGATCCCCCTGGATCTTGTGTTCTGCAGTGAGGACCAAAATGTGAAAACGCTCTCCATCGTTTAGTGGACTTAGATATCCTAGGTACAACCAGAAGCCAGAGTTTTGTGATCTTAAAGAGCGTGAAGGATTGTAGGGCAATAGAAGATTGGTTAAGTACACAGGAGCTAAACCATTTACAGCCTTATAGGTCAGTAGCAATACTTTATAGTCGATACGGAACTTAATAGGTAACCAGCGTAGAGATGATAAAATTGGTGTTAGCCTATATGACCATATTTTCTTGACCTGGTAAGAAGTTTAGCAGTTGCATTTTGGACTAATTGTAGCTTGTTTATTGAGGATGCAGGACAACCTGCTAGTAATGCATTACAGTAACCTAATCTAGACGTCATGAATGCATGAACCAGAAACAGATAACATGTTCCATAGCTTAGTAATGTTTCTGAGGTGGAAGAAGGCTGTTTTTGTAATATATGAAATATGATTTTAGATTGACAAGTTACTGTCTAATATAACACCCAGGTCTTTAACTGTTGAGGATGGAGTAACAGTACATCCTTCTTAATGCAAATTGTAGTCTAAGAGATTCTGTGTACAGGTTTTTGGTCCAATAAGTAATACTTCATTCTTATCTGAAATTAATAGAAGAAAATTACTGGTCAATGTTTTACTTCTTTAACACACTCTGTCAGTTTGGATAATTTAGAGATTTCATCTGGTCATGATGAAATATATAACTGAATATCATCAGCATAGCAATGGAAAATGATTCCATGTTTTCTTATGATATTGCCAAGTGGCAGCATATATATTAAAAATAACAGAGGGCCTAACACAGATCCTTGCGGCACTCCATGATTTACTGACGTTATCTTAGGTTTTTCCCCGTTTAAAGGGTTAGTTCACCCAAAAATGAAAATTCTGTCATTTATTACTCACCCTCATGCCGTTCCACACCCGTAAGACCTTTGTTCATCTTCAGAACACAAATTAAGATATTTTAGTTGAAATCCGATAGCTCCGTGAGGCCTCCATAGGGAGCAATGGACACTTCATCTCTCAAGATCCTTAAAGGTACTAAAAACATATTTAAATCGGTTCATGTGAGTACAGTGGTTCAATATTAATATTATAAAGCGACAAGAATATTTTTGGAGCGCCAAAAAAAAAAAGCGGAGCATAAATGAATCAGTGTGTCGAATCATGATTCAGATCGCGTGTCAAACTGCCAACGGCTGAAATCACGTGACTTTGCCGCTCCGAACAGCAGATTCGACACAATGGGAAAGTGCCCAAGCAACATCGCTCAGCAAAACTGCCCAGCAACATTGCTCAAAAAGTTGCCCTGTGTATCATTACCTTGAGAGGGCTTCTTTGATCTGTTAGGGCTTTGTGAATATTTTATTGGGACAATTGCTTTACACAAAAAATGGGGAAAAAAGTGCTGTTATATATACTGTACACAGTTACCTTCATAAGGTTATTATCTTTGTAAGCAAATGAGTCACTTTCCTTTCTAAAGGTGTAAGCATTGTATTAAGTAATGCAGAAAGTAGTATGGATTTTATAAATATTTTATTTTGTGACTGACCATTACACCAACCGGGACTTTAATAACATCACATTCTAAATACATTAATATTGAGTTGGTCCCCCCTTTGCTATAACAGTTTCCACTCTTCTGGGAAGGCTTTCTACAAGATTTTCTCTGAGAATTTTTGCCCATTCATCAGAGCATTTGTGAGGTCATTCACTGATGTTGGACAAGAAGGCCTGGCTTTCAATCTCTGTTCCAATTCATCCCAAAGGTGTTCGATGGGGTTGAGGTCAGGGCTCAAACTCATCCAACCATGTCTTATGGACCTTGATTTGTGCATTGGGGCAGTCATGCTGGAATAGAAAATGGCCTTTCCCAAACTGTTCCCACAAAGTAGGAAGCATAGCACTGTCCAAAATGCTGAAGCATTAAGATTTCACCTCACTGGAAGTATATGGTGCCTAGACCAACCCCTGAAAAACAGCCCCATATATGATTATTCCTCCTTCACCAAACTTTACAAGTGGCACAATGCAGTCAGGCAGGTAACGTTCTCCTGGCATTCACCAAACCTAGACTCACTGCCAAACAGAGAAGCGTGATTCATCACTCTTCAGAACACGTTTCCACTGCTCCAGAGTCCAGTGGCTGAGTGCTTTACACCACTCCATCTGACATTTGGCATTGTATTTGGTGATGTGAGGCTTTACAGCTGCTCGACCATGGAAACCCATTCCATAATTCTCCCACCACACAGTTTTTGTAATGATATATTACTGCCAGTGGAAGTTTTGAACTCTTCAGCTATGGAATCAGCCGAGCATTGGTGACTTTTACGCACCATATGCTTCAGCACTCTGTGACCCCGCTCTGTGGCTGAGTTGCTGCTGTTCCCAAAACTTCCACTTTCCAATAATACCACTTACAGTTGACAGTGGAATATCTAGCAGGGATGAAATGTCACAAACTGACTTATTGCAAAGGTGGCATCCTTTTACAGTATACAATGCTTGAATTCACTGAGCTATTCACTGAGCCCCCCCCCCCTTTTTTATTTTTCTTTCTTTTCTTTTCAATGTTTGTCAATGCAGACTGCATGGCTAGATGCTTAATTTCATAAACCTGTGGCAATGGGTCTGATTGAAAAACCTGAATTTACAAATTAAGAGGTGTGTCCCAATACCTTTGTCCATAGTGTATGTTAGGATATCATTAGGATATTTTATTACATCTATTTAGTTAAATTATAAGGCTCTATCTGCATTCTGAGCAGTTTTTGGGTATTGAGCTTCAAAGTTTTTGCATTCCATACTCCTTTGTAGACAGAACCTTTTTGTTTTCTAAAAAATAAAAAAATGTACACAACTTAAAAAACAACAACATCACAATGTAAATAAGTTATAGACAGAATAAGAATATGCGAATAACTCAATTTTGACAAAAATGTCAGATATAACCTTATAATTCCAAGGTAGCCTAAATATTAGTGATGATTGATTAAAGTTTAGAATAATCAAGTTTTTTTTATGTTTTTAAAAATAAGTCTATTAAGCTCACAAAGGCTGAATTAATTTGATGAAAAAATACAGTAAAACATTAATAATAATGTGAAGTATTTTTACAATTAAATTGAAAATCATTCTATGAGGCTAAGAGTTCAGTCTGTCTTAAAATACACCAACCACTGTAAAAAAAAAAAAAAAAAGAAAAAAAAAAAATTATATATATTTATATATATATATATATATATATATATATATATATATATATATATATATATATATATATATATATATATATATATATATATATCATTTTTTTAAATTTGTTAAATCAACTTAAATGATTAATGTGGTTCAGATAACATAATATTGTGAGTTTCTGTTGATTAAACCAATTGTCTACATTGCCTTAAAATTAAAGTTAATACAATCAGGTAACCTACTTTTTTAAGTTAAACCAACAATTCTTTTTTACAGTTAGTAAATCAAGTCTGATTTATTAAAATGGCACGTGAAAGTCCTGTTTAATCATGGGTGCTTTGCATTTGAATCGTTTGTGGGAATCATCACAGAGCAGCAGTGTAGCGGTGCGCCACAGGTTGATTTTAGAATCGTCATTTGCCATCCTCCACAAATAGCCTCTCCGCCTGAGGAAGACAGATCGCTGGGTGGAGCTGTTCCCTATGTCTCTCAAACCCGGAGGTTAATGAGATTAGCACATCCCTGCTCAGACAAGACAAGGCTCTACCCAAGTCCACTAGTTCAGACGGGACAAGCGCTTAAACGGACTGCATGGCAGCGCATGTCGAGATTCACGCGCATACACACTCACCTCGCATGGACTGGAGAATCAACCCAGCGTCCTGTAAGAAAACCCACTCTTACCCAAACTGATTGAGCTGTTCAAGAACAACTTCTGTGCAGGAACAGTGGAAGCGCAGCGCGATTGTCACGATGTATTTATCATCCCATTGACGGACACAGCGCTGACCGGTTCAATTTACCCCGGACCTTTTGTCGTTTGCCTTGAAGTGTTAGCCTACAACAAAGTGTTAGGTAAGTAACATATATGTCACATTACATGTACGGCATTTGTTTTGTGGCACAATTTAGTGAAATTGCCCGGACACAAGCGCTTCAACGGTCAGTTTATTACAGCAAGCTGCGCGAGATATTTGATTTGTAAATTCGCTGTTTTTCCTCATTTTTTGAACCTGGTGTACGTTTAATAAGCTAACTCTTCATTTCAGTATGGCAGAAACATGAAATATCAAGAGTTTACACACTTTAAAATGTTAGTTTGCTTGTGTCACGTTTGGCTTTAACGGACTGCTGTTTAAACTCTAGCGTACAATCACTTGCATCCACAGGCAATTTTGACAGATTTTTGTTGGTAGTTTTGTTCTTCTTCTCGTAATAATAAACACATCAGATATAATCGTTTGCAAACATTTTAGCATTAAATCAATTCATCGTTTGTGGATGAGAGGCCATTCTCCTGCGCTTCCATGGTTACTGTGAGGGTCTTCAGCGCGCTTTGTGTCTCTTTCCTCCCGCTCCCATTGAGATAAAACAACAGTCGGCGGGGCTCCTCCCCACACAGGGGCTTTGAGATGGGACGCGCTCGCGAAGCCCCCTGTCATCCAAAACTCAAACGGTGATCTCACTCATCTTTACGCACATCAGTTTAGGTGATGTGAGGGTCCCTTCAGGGTAACACCCTCATATGGGTTAGTCATGATGTCTGCAGTGTTGGCTGATTACTTCTGAAATGTTATCTGGTACTGATTTCACATGATATGACTGTAATTGTAATCAGTAACATTATCTTTTTAATGACATTTTAGGAAATCTAATCTGTTAAATATGTGTGTATTATTTATTCGCATGCAGATTGAGCTTGTACTATTTTTTTGGCAAAATTAAATAATAATAACAACAATTAATTAAGATAACAATATGAACCAATAAAAAGAAGCTGTAATCTGATTATGCATATGTAAGTTCAACTAATAGAGGCATAACTTGTGCTGAGTATTAATACATGTAGGCTAATCTGGAAAATTAAGTACTTGTAATTAGATTATAATTATGTTTTAAAATACTCTTAGATTACAGTTACTTCTTTAATGATTACATGTTTACATATTAACAGAATGGCATTCATTACATATTGATTCTCCGTAATTCTTCTTTTTCATGTTTTAAATCGTCCTTTCTAAATAAAATCATATTTTTATTCTTTATTCTGCTGTATTTTTTTATACTAAATGTTTTCTAGTTTTGTGAAACTACACAACATTGCAACATTACACAACATTTTCTCAACATTGCAACATCACATTCTAATCAACTGATTAACACATTAATTATTATTTTAATTAGGCAGTCATTTAAAAATATATTGCTATGTCTTTGGAAGGCTTTTGTCTTTTTTGTAAATTTTTATTATTATAAAATTATTTATTTATATTTTTTAATGATTTATTTAATTATTAGCTTTTCATTAAACGCTCAACCAGTTCCATCACGAACACTAGTTTGGGAAACCCCGACACCATGTTTAATGCACTTCATGTTTTTGATAACAAATATTGGAATATATTTTCTTTCTCTTAGTATATCAGTGTCAATTCAATTCAAACTCAATAAACAAGTTTGGTCAAAAGTAATCTATAAAGTAATTAAAAAGCAGTTACCTAAAATGTGTAATGGATTACATTTCTAACTTTTTGTCATGCAATTTTATAAGTTATCCACTCAGCACTGCTTGTAAATTACAAAATGTCATGTACTTTCTTACCAGTCATGCAACATTAGGCCTATACGTATTGTAAACTGGACACATTCGACATGGATTTTATCCAGTCCTTCTACTGTTTTAGTGAATCAGCTGGCATCTTTGGTAGTCTGTTTTATACTGTTTCGTGTTTAATTCATTAGGGGCACCCTTTATCTACTGAATAGATGCACTGTGACTCAATGGATTGAATGATCTTCTTGCACCCCCTTATACAGCTTCAGTTGAGCATCATTCAGTGCGTGTGATTCACGGCTGGATGTAACATTTGCAGTGGTCGCCCCTGTTTTTGTACCTCCCCTTAAATAGGGCCTTACATGTTGAGAAAACAGAGAGGATGTAACATAAACACTAAATCCTCTGAGATGTGCGAAGCACTGCTCACAGATGGAGCGCACTGTGATTGATGTCACAAGGAAACAGACCACACAGGGTCCAGCGTGACAAGACAGGTGGAATTAAGACAAAAGAATAAACATTAAAGCTGGAGGGCTAAGCTACATCCCTTACAACACATGCCTATCTAATGCATCATGGGGAATTGCTAGAATTGTTCGAATTCTGTGCTGCGGTAGAGAAACATGTTTTAGTTTGAGTGTTTTTCCTTAAATAGACTTGTTGTCCTAATTCTTTTCCCAGTGGCTCTTTCCTACTGCACTCTCCCTTTGTACTTCACCAGCTGAGTCTGTTCATTGACAACAGTAGCTGCCTCTTCCATATGTCTAAAGGACAATTGTGTAGAGCAGATTTTTTTGAGACCATGTTTTATTGCAAACAGGTTGCCACTGGTCAATTTTTATCTAAATATAGTGTGCATTTGAGTCCCCAATAACATGGATTGATTCATGTAGTGTTGAATTACCGGGAACCCCTGTCATTACGCCCTTAAACGTACTCCAAAGGGACCATATGTGCTTTGTAAGCACATAATATTCCTAAAATTACAGTTAAAAAAACAAAAAAAAACCTCAAGACAGATTAGGTGTCAAATGCACTAGAGAACAATGAAAATACATTGAAAAAATAACTCTGAACCTGAAAGGAAAGAAGTAAATATATAAACATAACCAAAGTATTGCTAGAGCATTTGCTAGTGCAATTGACTTAAAAAATATATGTTTTCTAGATATGTATTATGCACAGTTGTGTAACAACATCTACTAATCAGGGGTGCGTTTCCCTAAAGCATTGTTAGCCAACTATCATTGCAAGTTCTGTGGTTACTTACATAGTTCAACGATTTGGTGTTTCCCGAAACCATAGTTCAAGCTAACATTCGCAAACTGCATCGCAAACTTGTGTGTTGGAACGACAGCTCTCGAGCTGTGGTTAGAAGCATAGTTTCTTGTTTTTATGTGGACTTAATGAATCATAATCTTGAGTAAAATAAGCAAGCTGATATTAAGTACAATGTATATCCTTTATTTTGAATATATACAAATGTCATTTACATATATTAGTTTGTCAAGAGATTTTAAGCACCGTTTTTGAAAAGTGCGCATGTGTACGTGCTCTAGTATGTCAGAACGAGCCTATGATTGTATCTTGAAATAAAGCAAAATAACTGAGGAAAATGAGAATTAGTCCTTAGATGCCATGTCCGTAATTTATAGCAAAAAAATCTAGCATTAATTCGATCTCAGACGGATTCATTTAAAGTAGTTTAAGTACTCCACCACCTGCGTGACTTCATTGACAAACGTGGCTGAACGACAGGTTTGTGACAATACGGTTTCGGAAGACAGTCGTGAGTAGCTAGCTGATTTCTTCAATGATGCATCGTACTATAGTAATGAAGCAGCAAGTTACGTCGTTGTATGGGAAATGCACCCTTAGGCTGTTATATGTTCATAAAAGCATTGCTTTCAGCAGCTAAATTGTTGATTCAGAGATTAATCTTGCAGTAAAATCACATCACGTCAGCAGAGACAAAACTACCTGAAGATGCTGCAGTATGTGTTGTATTTTTAAAGAGTCTTGTCAAAGTATGTGCTAAAAATGATGGTAGTGATGTATGAAGCAGTCAGTATACAAAATAGTTTTCTAAGAACTTGATACCTGACTAAGTAAAACTGTAACTGGACACTGAGTGAAGTGCTGATTTAAAAGTTAACTGTAATTTCACTCTCATTGAAGTAAAACTTTCTCATTTTAATGAAAGCCTTGGAATACCCCTGAAAATCATTAAAGTATTTCTCTATTGTGATAACAGTTGAAGGTTGAAAGTATTAACAGTTTTTGGTTTTATTAGTGTTTTTGTTTTTTCATATGTCAATTTAAGTGGATAAATCAGTATGCTTTCTTTTTGTGTCTATTTAACACCTGTCCTGATCATTTAATGTCAGTTTGAATGTCTATTTGGAAACCAACCATGGGTGAAATGGTAGCATTTTTTCAAGTTTACATCACTTTTAATCAGTTTTATAATTTCACACCTTCTTAGCAAAATTAGCAGGGTTCCCACCAGCCTGGGGCCTCTGCTAAAACAAAATCCCCACGCATGTCACCGAGCATGTGGAGAAACTCAATTCACTTCTGTAAATGCCACACAAAGACCCCAGACCCAAAGCAGTAAAAAACACAGTGGGAGTATGTCACTGGGTTTCGACGAGTGGGTTGGTAGTTCATACGCAGACAGGGCTAAATTCAAATTGAATTTTGATAAATGTGGACCGTTTGACTCATAACAATCCGTCACTGTCATTCCTGTAAAAGTTTTAATATAAAGAATCCTACATAGCCTAATGCTGTTCTCAGTGAGAAACCATTCATCTCCGATTCATGTCTTTTGTTTTGTGGCTCTTGTTTAAACCCCACCTAACCAAGCATTTTGTTTAGTATTATGCATAATTTGATCATTAAAAAACTGTTTATTTATTTCTTTTCTTTTCTTTATTAAAACGTATATGGTTATGTTATGTTTAAGTTTTGTATCAGGTTATGTTAAGATTATTTTCATTGTTTTGATTATTTCAATTAAATTCCATTTTGATATTATTATTACTTTTCTTCTTTCTTGTGACATCATAGTATTATCCAGATATTTTTATTTGTGATCATGACTTGAATTGCTTTAGTTCTAAGTGAAACATATAGGATTATGTCATTTCGCAGTGTGTGCAGTATGAATTACTGAGTTTATGTTACATTACATGATTCAGTTCATGTTATATAAAGAGGAGACATTGACATTTTTTGCGGTATGTTAATCTCGGTGCATCTTCAGCAGTGTGCTGACATATTGCACACAGTATTTCAGTATCTGTTTATTCTGGAGCTGAAAATGGAAGTATGGCAGGATATTCTGAAGCAATAGTCAAATCCAGCAGCAATCTTGAGGTCTCTTTATTTGTCATGGTCTGCCACAATTGTGCCATGGAGTTTGCTCAAGAGTTTGTCTTTGGTCAACATACCATTCACTTCTTTTTGGAATATAATATGTACTTGTACTGCTCTACATATGGCTTTTTCTGTCCCTTTTTTTTTCTTTGTGTCACAAACTTCTTTTTTTTAAACCCTGTCTTCTTAAAATATGAGTCTCTTTAAATTTTTTATTTTATTTTGTTTTGCTTTGTTTTGTTTTGTTTTGTTTTGTTTTGTTTTATTATTTTATTTTATTTTGTTATTTTATTTTATTTTGTTTTGTTTTGTTTTGTTTTGTTTTGTTTTGTTTTGTTTTGTTTTGTTTTGTTTTGTTTTGTTTTGTTTTGTTTTGTTTTGCTTTGTTTTGTTTTGTTTTATTATTCTATTTTTTTTTTTTATTATTTTATTTTATTATTTTGTTTTGTTTTGTTTTGTTTTATTATTCCATTGTGGTATAAGTAAGCTTGTTCTGAAATATTTTTTTCTCCAAAATATATTTTCCACGTTGCGTCACTAATATAATTCCTATTTGTAATCAACAGCGTAAAAAACCTAATTCGCTCTGTAACTCTTGCATACATTCTCTCTATTGAATGCGGTTCTATAGAACAACTTTAAGCATCAAAAGAGAAGCTTTATCCTTTTTTTTCTGTGGGGTATTGAACTTGAACTGTGACCTTCACTGTTGGTCCTTAAAACCCGTTTCATGGTGTGGAGTCACGCTGTGCCCTCTAACGCATGAACACTGTGTTCTCCCCGCAGGGCTCGATCGCTCGCTTCTTTTTAAATGTGATTTATTCAACACGGATACATGTGGCATTGATCCATACCACAAGCTATTCTGTAGACCTTTTCCAAGATTTCTGGCTTGATGAATGATCTCTAGATGAGTTCGGTCCAATTGTCCACATAGCAGATAGTGTTACATTTGTTACATAAATGGCTAAAATAAACAGAAATGATCTGACACATCCAAGGTTTAATGTTGATTGATTTGTGGTGGTCATATGAGACCCTTAAGAGGGTTGAGACCGTTCCAAAAAGTCTGATGGTGTAATCAGTCACAACTGGGCTTTAAAAAGTTGCCCATGCCTTCACTCTTTCTCTTTTTAAATGAAAACTAAATCTGTACTTCTCCCTACATACATTTTTAATGATGTTTGTGAAAAACGTGGTTGGTCTAAAGATAAATGAGCAGAATTGGCATTTAATAATTGTGTATAATAAAAGTGTAAATCTCTAGGGTATTGTTATGTAAAGTTGTGGTAATGATAATTTGTAGAGAATTCTTAACAGAAATACTTTTTTTTCCCCCCTGACTAAACTACTTCCTATTTCCTCTTGAGACATTCATTTATTGATACTTCATCAGGGACGCACTGACCTGTGGTTTGGGCAATAAGGACCCTCCTCCTGGCTGTTTATCTCCTTTAGTGTTTATCCTAATACCCAGGGGGCAACAAATCTATAGAGCCCTGTCTCTCTTCCTTGAGCTTCCCCTCTTAAGTTGTTATTGCTTGGTGAAAGAGCTTGCCTGACACAATGCAGGCTGGTCAGGGATCGTTTTCAGTTGCCGAAGTCTACTCATCCATACCCAGCCGATTTCACAGAATCCATCGTGCATAAATGTAGGGCATTTTGTACATAAAGCGGTTTGTTGATTCACAAGAGTGAAAGCAGTTTGAAGGCTGGACGTCTGTTATCTTCGGTGGGCCCTGAGGCGAGATGTCCTGCTGACCCTCACTCCCCCGTCTTCCCCCATGCCCCCTCCAGTTCCCTCACTCCAGACTCTCGCCTGCTTTCTCTCTCCCATTGCTTGCAAGTATTTACCCCATTGTGGTTCGTCATGGTGAAGGAATTTCTGAAGTGGAGGAATTGAGCAAACTGGGATTGTGTCTGTCTCCCTCCTCCCACCTGTTGATCAGGATCTATACTAGTGTGTACAGAGGATTTTTAGACTAGTGTCTTACTTCGTGTTCAGAGTATAAATAGATTAAAAAAGGTTTATTTAAAGGTGCCCAAGAATGCTTTTTCACAAGATGTAATATAAGTCTAAGGTGTCCCCTGAATCTGTCTGTGAAGTTTCAGCTCAAAATACCCCATAGATTTAAAAAAAAAAAAAAAAAAAAATTTAACTGCCTATTTTGGGGCATCATTAACTATGCACTGATTTTTTCAGCGCGCCGCCCCTTTAATTCGCGTGCTCCCTGCCACACGAGCTCTCGATTATATTACAGCACATTTATAAAGTTCACACAGCTAATATAACCCTCAAATGGATCTTTACAAGATGTTCGTCATGCATGCTGTATGCATGCTTCGAATTATATACTTCGAATTACACTGTTGGAGAGATTTATAAAGAATGAAGTTGTGTTTATGAATTATACAGACTGCAAGTGTTTAAAAATGAAAATAGCGACGGCTCTTGTCTCCGTGAATTCAGTAAGAAACGATGGTAACTTTAACCTCATTTAACAGTACATTAGCAACATGTTAACGAAACATTTAGAAATACAATTTACAAATATCACTAAAAATATCATGCTATCATGGATCATGTCAGTTATTATTGCTCCATCTGCCATTTTCGCTGTTGTTCTTGCTTACCTAGTCTGTTGATTCACCTCTGCAGATCCAGACGTTACTGGCTTCCCTTGTCTAATGCCTTTCATAATGTTGGGAACATGGGCTGGCATATGCAAATATTGGGGCGTACACCCCGACTGTTACGTAACAGTTGGTGTTATGTTGAGATCCGCGTGTTTTCCGGAAGTCTTTTAAACAAATGAGATTTACATAAGAAAGAGAAAGCAATGGAGTTTGAAACTCAATGTATGTCTTTTCCATGTACTGAACTCTTGTTATTCAACTATGCCGAGGTAAATTCAAATTTTGAATCTAGGGCACCTTTAAAAAAAAAAAAAAAGCTTGATTAATTGATTGATTGAGTTTTGACTTTTAACATGGTATGGTTAGTATCATTAGCCATCAAAATGTGAAACAACATTAATTTCTCTGCACATTCTAGTATTATTGCTATCTAAAGGCATTTTCATGTTTACCGTAGGTGGGTTACCATGTAACATGTTTCTAAAACTATTAACTGATAAATTAATGCATTTACACTCTATGATATTATTGCATCCTGTTAATGTACAAAAATACTGAGGTGCAAATATTATCTGCCAATATAAAGTATAGACAGCATCTATTTACTGTTTACTCCTAATGCAAAGAACTGATACTATTACATGGTGTAAATATGATCTATCACTATTTTCACCTTGTGTAAATAGCATATCGCTAAGAAAATGCTGCTATTGCCACTTAGTGTAAATAGAATATATTGATATTTTCACTTGGTTTAAATAGCATCTATCAGTAAGAAAATATGCTATTTTCACTTTGTGTAAATAGAAAATAGCATCTATCGGTAAGAAAATATGCTATTTGCACTTTGTGTAAATAGCATCTATCTGTAAGAAAATATGCTATATTCACTTTGTGTAAATCGCATCTAGTCCTTTTTTTTAAATTTCAGTTTATGAAAATGTTTTGATACAGTTTTCGTTTTAGCTTTTTTTAACTGTAACAGACGGAAAGCATATAATTCTTGTAGCAATAGTATCGCAAAACAGAATTGCAAAAGTAGTAACTGTTTTCAAACAGGTTTCCTGACCACTTCCTCATTTGCCATTCATCATAAAAACACAGAGCCCCGCCTCAAACCTACACGATTGTTTGAGCCAGTGTTGCTGTGCTGGATTGGTTGGGATGCTCAAACAAAGTATTTGCATTTACACTTTTTTGAGGGAGAAATGAACATAAAACTGCCTTATTTACACCTATCGTTGAATTTAAAGTAGTAAAATTTGACACTTTGGACAATAATGTGGGCACCCAAACTTTACTGCCGACTCTGTGGGTCCGCAGCCACTGATTCAGAGTCAGTGAGGGAGCTACACTTGATCAGGGATTTGCTCTGTCCTCAATCCAGCCATCTGTCCTGTGGCTGCCAAACTCAGCAGATTGAAGAGGCCGGGACAGAAATTTCCCACATCTCTCGCTCGTTAAATGAGGTATGGGAGGGAAAACTGAGGGAGAAAGAGAACTATCTGTCTGAATGGGGGCTTGATTCGGTCTACTGGAAGGCTGAAGTACCCGCGTTTTGAAAAAGAGTGGGAAAAGAAGAAAAAGTAGAGAAAACAATGTTGCAAAAAAAAAAAAAAAGAAAAAAAAAAAAAGAGTACAACACTGAGCCTCCTAAAATCTTCAGTGTGTGTGCGTCTGTCTGTGAATCGTGAGTGCCCTGCCTTTCTCAAGCACACACACCCCCGATTCAGTGTGTGACGCTGAAAAGAAAGGCAATTAGCATTTCAGCCAAGGTCCGACTGGCTACATACGATGAAGCAATAAGCTTTATAATTTGCTTTTCTTCTCTTCGCTGCCATTGAGAGGCTTTTCCTTGTTTAATCCCTTGAAAGTGCATTTCTCTTCACTCTCATCCATTGTTTGCTGCAGTAGCCCATCGGTCATGGAGTTCTGCGGCCTCGGGAACGTTCACCATGTGAAATTCAATGGGATCTTTTCTCTGGTCCTTTACCCATATATTGAGAGTGGAAAAAAGTCATTGTGTTTTTTGGAACAAGGACGCAGGATGCCGTTGGCTCAAGTTGAAAGGGTCAGACGACGGCCTGAGGACAATACCTTTGAGAGATTTTCTTTTTTTCCTCTTTTCTCTCCGGCCAGCATAGACTTGATTGACATATAGTTCCTCGACTAGAAGCTAATGTTGGGTTTAAAAGTAACATATGACAATACGGAAACAGAGCTTTTGATATTTCTTGTTATTCCAAGCGGATATTTTCTTATTCTCTGCTTTCATTCCTCAGAAGGAATGGCATCTCCTCGTACTCTACCCTCTCAGCACCCACTCACATGCACACTTTCGTGCACTAATTCTAGGTTCCCTGTATCTTTCAAAATAAACAGAAACATTTTGGGCACCGTTAAAAAAAGAGTGTCTCGCCAATGAAAAGCTGTGGTCTTAAGATACTCTCTTCAGATGTAATGATGTATGTTTTACTAGACTCAGTTATTAAATGTTTTTAGTTTCCCAACCTCGAGATGTTCAGGATATCGGCCTGTCTAAAAATACTTGAGGGGCTTCAACACAAGTGGCAATTATTGGGTTTTGAGCTCTCCATATATGGGAGCCCTGAAAGTTCCCAGAACTTTCTGAATGAGGTCGGTTTCTGAGGTAACAGAGCATGTTGTCTAATTTCTGCTGCTTCATGTGTGTGTTTTGCTGTTACTACATATCAGTGTGTAATACTGAAAACTCATGTGGTTTACTTCAGTTTATTATTCACATATGAGCCTATTCACCAAAACGGATGAGCTATGTTAAGAGTCTGGTTGTCATTGTGCTTTTTTTTCAGCTGATCAAATACGTAATTTGGTCAGTGTCAGATGGGTGAGGATCTGTATCCTTCATCAGTTTTTAAAGTATAATGAAGCAGTGACTGATCTTTTGGTGTTACCGCTACAGGAAAGTCAGTCTGCCAAGTTGCTGAGTCATAATTGATCAGCTTTGACCAGTATAACCCCAAATGACCCTGAGCCAGTCTTAAAGGGATAGTTCACCCAAAAATGAAAATTTGATGTTTATCTGCTTACCCCTAGGACATTCAAGATGTAGGTGACTTTGTTTCTTCAGTAGAACACAAATGATGATTTTTAACTCCAACCGTTGCCGTCTGTCAGTCGTATAATGCATGTCAATGGCAACACAATATATAAGAGTCAAAAAAACATGCACAGACAAATCCAAATTAAACCCTGTGGCTCGTGATGACACATTGATGTACTAAGACACGAAACGATCGGTTTGTGCAAGAAACCGAACAGTATTTATATAATTTTTTACCTCTAAAGAAACAAAGTCACCTACATCTTGGATGCCCTGGGGGTAAGCAGATAATATCAAATTTTCATTTTTGGGTGAACTATACCTTTAAGATAGACATACACTGTACATTGCAGTAACGTAACCTACAAATTAAAGGTGCCCTAGAATTTAAAATTTAATTTACCATGGCACAGTTGAATAACAAGAGTTCAGTACATGGAAATTACATACAGTGAGTCTCAAACACTACTGTTTCCTCCTCCTTATGTAAATCTCATTTGTTTAAAAGACCTCAGAAGAACAGGTGAATCTCAACATAACACTGTTACGTAACAGTTGGGATCATTAATATGTACGCCCCCAATATATGTATATACCAGCCCATGTTCAAGGCATTAGACAAGGGCAACCAGTATTAACGTCTGGATGTGCACAGCTGAATAATCAGACTAGGTAAGCAAGCAAGGACAATAGCGAAAAATGGCAGATGGAGCGATAATAACTGACATGATACATGATATCATGATATTTTTAGTGATATTTTTGTAAATTGTCTTTCTAAATGTTTCGTTAGCATGTTGCTAATGTACTGTTAAATGTGGTTAAAGTTACCATCATTTATTACTATATTCACGGAGACAAGAGACTATTTTCATTATTAAACACTTGCAGCCTGTATAATGCATAAACACATCTTCATTCTTTATAAATCTCTCCAACAGTGTGTAATGTTAGCTTTAGCCACAGAGCACTATCAAACTCATTCAGAATCAAATGTAAACATCCAAATAAATACTGTACTCACATGATCCGAAGCATGACGAACATTTTGTAAAGATCCATTTGAGGGTTATATTAGCTGTGTGAACTTTGTTTATGCACTGTTTTATAGTCGAGAGCTCGGGGGAGGGAGCGCGTGATTTAAAGGGGTCGTTTAATTAAATTAATTTAAAAAAAATATATGGGGTATTTTGAGCTGAAACTTCACAGACACATTCAGGGGACACCTTAGACTTATATTACATCTTGTGAAAAAACGTTCTAGGGATTTGGAACAATCAGGCAGCAACTCAGATATAATAAAAACACTCCTTGGAGTTGCTAAGCTAACAATGAAATTCTAAAATACAGGGGTTTTCAAAAGTTTTGATGCCAAGTACCACCGAATACAAGGATCTTCTTGCGAGGGAGCCTCTTTTTAAAATATAAAGGCTATATGTTTGTATATTTTATGTAAAATATTAAGTGTGATTGTTAAATCATCATGTTTTTTTCTCATCATAATAGTTTCTCATCATTGTCTACTCATATTTCTTCCTTGTTAATTGTACACTGTAAAGCGTCCTTGAGCTCTGGAAAGGTGCTATATAAATAAAACTTAATATTTTTCTTAAATTAAATATTTGGCTTTTATATTGTGAAGGAGGGCACAAGAGGATCCAATGGGGGAACTATTTGGGAAGAGAGAAAAACACTTGTTTATGCATGTACATTTTAGTACAGAACAGTGGTTCTCAACCTTTCTGAATTGCAGGCCCCACATGTCAATATTAATGCCCCATACATAAGCTATAATATTTCCACTGGTATGTTCTGCTGCAATTATGACAAAGCTGCTTGTTTTCAAACTTGTAACAGAAGGTGGGAGTGGGAGTGGGTTAATACATTACATTTAACCAATACAATTTTTTTTTTTTTTAATTCAAGAAGTTTCATATGTTCTTCATATGTTCACATGTAATTTATTAACATTAGAACTACCAAGGCAGTCATTTTGACCATTTTTATTTTTTGCAGTATAATAACTTTGTTGAAATAAAACCCATATAGCTATTATACCCTGACTTTTCCTAAATGTTTGTATATTTTGTTCTAATATTGTTATTTTATTAAAATTACAAAACACAAAAGAGTTCTCAGTATTTCTACCTAGAATGGCCATAATGGTCAAATTGACTGTAAGCATTACAGATGGCGTATGCCGCTTATTATTTCAGTGTTTGCTATCTTCGTTCGCTTGGTGCACGGTGCTCCATTTAATCCACATTGTTCGATTTTATTAAAATTGAGGATTTTGTTTGAGGAATTTGACACTTTTTTTTTTTTTAGGGTGATGCCATCATAAAATATGACAGACATATAAAGCGTCATTCTACAACCTCAATTGAAGCTTCGAATTGTAAATATGACAAAAATGACATTCGGTGCAGTCTAGTATGAACTACGGCCATTATTTAGTGAATTCCGGTAGTTCTAGTGTTAAAGCAATAGTTTTTGTAATGTAATATAACAATCAGTTTACACATTGATTTTATGAGCTAATTAAGTTTGATTATTTTAACACAACTTAATTTCATTCATTTTAAGTTATCCTCTATTATTGCCACCTCTGTGCAGAATACAGTACATGCATTGCTGGCTTAGAATAAAGGGGAAAAAAGGCATTATATTGAAATGTTGTTAAAATTTATTGCCTTTAAATGCTGCTTGCGTATATTATGCTAGACATTTAACATACCATTTGTAATGTTACCGGTGTTTATGATATTTTCAAAATTGTTCAAAAGCTGTGTGTTTATCTGTGGGTTTCTAATTTTGACTTTCTTAATTTATACTGTAGTGCACTAGGCTGGCAAAGTATCAAATGAAAGCCTTTACTAGTTGAGACTGTTGATGCAATGATCGTGACTTTAGCTTTTGTTGGCTAACTTGGCTTACAAGAGATACATGAGACATGTAATGGGTTTACTTTTACTAACATGTCATGTGCTGTGATAAATATGACTGCACATTACCAAAGCTTACCAAAGTCTCATCAGACAGGTTGTTATAGAAGTAGACAGACCATTAGATTAAGTCAAGCCTGCAATTTGGATTCAGCGCATGCTGTTATTATTTTGAGCTCCAAGCAAAAGTGGCCAAAGTATAGGAAACTTTAGAGTATTCCTTCTTGGAAATAGTAATTAGGAATGTTACGAGAAAGTTTGAAAACATTGCATGTAGTACACCACATTGACTTGGTCGCACTAGTCACATGGAGTCAAGGTGTGTGACCTCACTGAAGGCTCAATGTATTGCATAACACACGCACACACACCGCTCTCCTTGTTGCTTAGTACTGGCTGTGAAGTCTTGCTGATTGAATAATTGATGTTAAGATTATGGATCCTGCTGCCGGGCAGGGGTAACACTAGAGGCGGCTGCTGGGCCAGCAGCGTAGACCCGTAACCGTACACTTTATCACATCCTCAGCCAGGCGATCCAGTGTAATTGCTGAAGTCTCAGTTACAATAAGAGGCATGGCTGCCATGTGAACCCGTTGCATGAGGTGATGGGGTCAAACTCTCCTTGGGGTTCACTGATCTAAATATTAAATGGATAATTTCAATTAAAAGTGCCCCTATTATGGCTTTTGAAATGTTCCTATTTTTGTTTTGGAAGTCCCCAATAACAGTTTTACAAGCATGCAAGGTCAAAAAATACGTTCATTGTCTTATAATATGCATTTATTTTTACCCCATTTCTTCAATGACTCCCAAATGATTCGCTCAACGATTCATTTTTCCATTTTTGCAGTTGTACACCAACGTATTGCTCTATCTTTATCATAACTCCACGTAATAACAACGACAAACATTTGACACTTTTCTAGACAATTGCAAACGAACACATATTGCTGTTAGCTGGTTAGCCGGAGACCTACAAGCTGTGAGGAGTGTATACAACACACACACACACACACACAACTAAATACGTATTGTGCCTGCTATAGAGAACATAACAGCAACAATTATTAATCATACTTACGGGTTGTAATTCAGAGGAGAAAGAAGATGTCCAAATAAATATGTGTATATATATATGTGTGTGTTTGTGTGTGTGTGTGTGTGTGTGTGTGTGTGTGTGTGTGTGTGTGTGTGTGTGTGTGTGTGTGTGTGTGTGTGTGTGTGTGTGTGTGTGCTTCACAGAAGAAAGAAAATCATACAGTTTTGGAACAACATGATGGTGAGTAAATAATGACAGATTTTCATTTTGGGGGAAACTATCCCTTTAAAGAGACCAAGTATAATAAATAAATGAATCCCCCAGAGTTACACAGAGTGGGCAAATATCCCACATGCTAATCTGCTAATCTGACTGAATTAAGTAGCTTACTCAGCATCAACGATGAATTACAGATGCCATTGTAATCAAGTTTCCTGGCATGGGCAGGCATGCATTTTTATTGTAATGAGTAATTCCAGAATGCTATCGGTGAAAACCACCGAGAAGATATAAATCACCTCAAGCACTTTGTTTTTAAAAGTAGAGGAGGTGAAGTATGCTAAAGGATTTGGTTGACGGAACAGAGATAACCATGTCGAATGAGAGAGAGACTACCTGAGGCGCCGTATTGACTTAACAGCACACTTGCAGAGTGCAAAAAGTCATCTGTATCTCCCACTGCAGGGGAGCAGCTTTCTGTTGAATATTCACCCAAAATTCATGCCCTCTTCCATCCTTTTTTTTTTTTTTTTTTTTTTTTTGGCATTTGGACCATCTCTGATATGCACTGAATGGCAAAGGGCTTCTGCTGTGGGCCTCCTGTGCGCCTGAGGGAAAAAAAGAGTAGCTTGACTTCGAAAACCATCTTCATTTTGTCTTTGAAAATGAGACATCTCCACAATAGACTGTCCTGGGGTCAGCCTAAGAGCCAAACCACCAGTGTCTTGGCGGCTCAGTGGCCTCCTGGTCATTGATAAATCGTTTGATGTTCTTCAGGCCAGCATGTCCTGTGGTGATCTGGCAAAGGGTGTGTAGCGTCTCTCAGTGTCTGTCTTTATCAATGTCAGGAGATGTGGCCAAAGAGCCCGTGGTAACCTCTTGGTTGACTGATGGCCTGAACATCTCCTTGAATTGCTTGAACCTCCAGAGGAACAAATACGCAAAGATGCTTTATCAGTAAGTCAAGCCGTGTTAGTCAAGTCAAGTACGTTTATTTATCAGTGGCCAAAAATACAGCATGATATCATGGACTTTAAAGGCATTTGTTTGTTAACTTTTATATTGCCCATCCATCCATCCAATCTTAACATCCCATTTCAACTGAAAAAATGGTAAACTATTTCATATTTCAGTATGACAATTTGATCCATAAACAATATGTCCTTGATCCGTAAACACAACTGCTGTGGTGTAAAGTATTTGAGTAAATGTAATTAGTTACTGTACTTAAAGGGTTAGTTCACCCAAAAATGAAAATAATGTCATTTATTACTCACCTTCATGCCGTTCCACACCCGTAAAACCTTTGTTAATCTTCGGAACACAAATTAAGATATTTTAGTTGAAATCCGATGGCTCCGTGAGGCCTTCATAGGGAGCAATGACACTTCCTCTCTCAAGATCCATAAAGGTACTAAAAACATATTTAAATCGGTTCATGTGAGTACAGTGGTTTAATATTAATATCATAAAGCGACGAGAATATTTTTGGAGCCCCAAAAAAAACAAAGTAACGACTTATTTAATGATGGCCGATTTCAAAACACTGCTTCAGGAAGATTCGGAGCACAGATGAATCAGTGTGTCGAATCTGCTGTTCGGAGCGCCAAAGTCATGTGATTTCAGCCGTTGGCAGTTTGACACGCGATCTGAATCATGATTCGACACACTGATTCATTTGTGCTCCGATGCTTCATGAAGCAGTGTTTTGAAATCGGCCATCACTAAATAAGTCGTTATTTTGTTTTTTTGGCGCAAAAATATTCTCGTCGCTTTATAATATTAATATTGAACCACTGCACTCACATGAACCGATTTAAATAAGTTTTTAGTACTGGCTATGGAGGCCTCACGGAGCCATCGGATTTCAAATAAAATGAAATATAATCAAATCTTATCTAATATAATCAAATAAAATCTTAATTTGTGTTCCGAAGATTAACGAAGGTCTTACGGTTGTGGAACGGCATGAGGGTAAGTAATAAATGACAGAATTTTCATTTTTAGGTGAACTAACGCTTTAAGTATATTTGTGGCTACTTTGTAGTTTTGCTGAGTATCAAAAATATTAGCAACTTTTAATCTGTACTTGACTACATAAGTATATGTTGTCTTTACTCCAATACATTTGTAATGAGTACACTGCAAAAAATGCTGTTCTTACTTAGAATTTTTGTCTTGTTTCTAGTCAAAATATCTTAAAGTTCTTAAATCAAGAAGCATTTTCTTGACAAGAACAAATTATTTTCTTGTTTTCAGGAAAAATAAATCAAAATTAAGCACGTTTTTCCTTAAAACAAGCAAAATAATCTGCCAGTGGGGTAAGCATAATAATCTTAGTCCAAACTGAAAACAAGATTATATAGCTTATTCTTGGTTTGAAATAAGATTATTTTGCTTACCCCATTGGCAGATTATTTTGCTTGTTTTAAGGAAAAATTTACTTAATTGTGACTTATTTTTTCCTGAAAACAAGAAAATGCTTCTTGATTTAAGAACTTTAAGATATTTTGACTAGAAACAAGACAAAAACTCTAATTAAGAACAGCATTTTTTGCAATGTAATGCAATTACTTGTTACATTTTGCATGGCACCTAACTTTTAATGCAGCAGTTTATTTCTATCGCCATCTACAGGGCAAGCTCACCCCAGCTTGTCAACATGGCTACATTTTACACAACTGCATTAGCAGGTAGTTGCTGAATCCAGTGCTGCCAATTTAGTGTTTTTGTCGCTAGATTTAGTGACTTCCCCACCCATTTTGAGACCTTTTTTCAAATGTCTAGCAATAAATCTAGCAACTTCTTGGACAAACCTTATCTAGATTCCGTGACTCGCCCACTGATCTATATTTATATTAATATAGATCAGTGGACTCTCCAGTATGACGTCATCTAGCGACATTTAGCGACCATTTTTAGCTACTTTCAACTGAAAGCAATTGCCAACACTGGCTGAATTACAGGTGTTTCATATACAAGATCACGTCCAGTGCAAGTAGGCTTTGACTATTTAATTTTACTTCATGTTATTTTATCCGTTATCAGTTATATTGAAGAGTCCTTTCTGAAGGATATTGGTTTATGTATGCCCTTTTTGTGCACTTGAGCTTAACTGTTTAAGAGGCTGTTGTGTCCACCTTGATTTATTGCAATATTGTGGTGTTCAGTTTTATTTTGATTTTAGAAAATAAACATGCGATTGCTTTCCTCACAAATGAACTGTTTCTTGTTTTTCACTTAAGTGTTGAGTAGTGCGTCGTTGAGCCTATTCAATATGAGTAAAATACGACACTTAAGTACTGTTAAAATCAGATACCCTAAGACCTTTACTCAAGACGTATTGGAATTGTTGATTTGTAACTTGTCATTTTCGCTGTAAGGTATCTGTACTTTTACACAAGTATGGTTTTCAGGTACTCTTTACACCTTTACATTACTGGATAGAACCATATCATATGGTGATTGTAAGAGAATATTGTAAGAGAATTAGAGTTGAAATTGATCACAAAATTGCTCACAATGAGAGTATGGTTTTAACAGAATTTGAAGTATAATTTGCAGAATTGTTATTATTTACAGCTTGTAATATGGTTTATGAATTTATTTGTGCTATCCTAAACCTAATTATTATTAGCAGAAATTTGGTATTATGGTAGCATATTATAATGTAAACAAAAAAGTAAATAAATAAGAGAGAGGTGCTGGTGCAGTTGTGTGTATGTTGTGTATTGAGTCTGAACAAGTCAGGAAGTTCCCAGCTCTGGGGGAGAAGCAGGGCTGAATACCAGGCTTTCCCCTCTACTGTCCCGGCTTTGTACCCTCACCCCAGGCGTCAGCTCGCCAGCAGCCGCTAATCCAGTTTTGATAGCATTCACGGCCCCCCTTCCGTGCTGTCCCGCCTGCCTGCCTGCCCGCCTCTTGTCATCAAGGCACAACACACACACACATACACACTCACAGGCACTTGCCGATGATTTAGATGCGCACCCATGCATACATACGCCGTTGGTGGAATGAAATTGTACCAAAATGCCTATGGTTGCATTTCTGCCCCTCAAACTTTTATCCTTTCTAACTCAATAGAAAGAACCCCTCAGTAATCTGAAATGGCACCTTGATTGATGAAAGCCGTCTGCTCCCAGCAACCTTGTGGCTCAAGAATAACCGCATGATGTAGCAGAAGTGGAACATATGAAGAACTGAATTTAACCAATGTCCAACTTTCCTTGGTAATTGACTTTACTAAGAAAAAAAGGGAAAAACAAGATGACTTCATTCAAAGCTTGTGTATTTACCATGTAATTTAATGCAAATATAAAAAGTGTGTGTGCTTCAAAGCAACAGAAGACTAAATAGATGGCCAGACGTTGTTTTGAAACATTAATGTTTTATGTTTTATGTTTTGTTAGCCATGACAACTGTCTTAAAGGAAAAAAAAAGGAGACTGATATTGTCTGAAGCCTGCAGTAAAACGTAATAGTCTCTTTCTCTTCAAAAGAGATGACCACAATAAATGCCTGTCTAAATTGTGTCTAATTGTAGGTGACATTAACTGGAATCTGACCTTCAAGGTCAAGAACCTTAAAGGAAAATGGTCATATTCTCTTGATTTTCAAGGTCTTAAAGGGACAGTTCAACCAAAAAACTATTAAAGGGTTAGTTCACCCAAAAATGAAAATTATGTCATTAATGACTCGCCCTCATGTCATTCCAAACCCGTAAGACTTCGGAACACAGTTTAAGATATTTTAGATTTAGTCCGACAGCTTTCTGTCCCTCCATTGAAAGTGTAGGTACAGTGCACTGTCCATGTCCAGAAAGGTAATAAAAACATCATCAAAGTAGTCCATGTGACATCAGTGGGTTAGTTAGAAGTTTTTGAAGCATCTAAAATACATTTTGGTCCAAAAATAACAAAAAATACGACTTTATTCAGCATTGTCTTCTCTTCCGGGTCTGTGTATATCCACAGTGACGGTGCTTCTGTTACGGTATGCTGGTAGAGAGATGAGGCAGATACGGATTTCCACAATAAGGACACCACTTTAATAAACACAGGCAAGGAGACACCGAACATACGCTTAACACAAACAGAGAACGGACGAGGAGTGAAGGGAGTGAGTGCAATATATAGGGAGTGCTGACAATAGAGTCCAGGTGCAGGTGATGAGTAATGATGAGGAACTGACGAGGGAAGTGAGTGCAGGTGTGGAAACAGGAGGATCTTGGGATATGGAGTCCAGGGAAACAAGGGTTCTGTGACATTACCCCCCCCTCCCGGTAGGCGCGTCCTCGCGCCATAGATGAAACAACCGGGAGGGGGGCGGGCGCCCTGGAGACCTCAAGCTGGTGCAGGGGGAGGAGCAGACTGGAGTGGAGGTCTCCAGGGCAGGTTCAAAAGCCATGGCGGGTCAGGGGCTGAAGGCAGCCATGGCGGGTCAGGTGCAGCGGGCAGCCATGGCGGGTCAGGTGCAGCGGGCAGACATGCAGCGGGCATACATGGCGGGTCAGGTGCAGCGGGCAGCCATGGCGGGTCAGGAGCCGAAGCCTTCGAGGCGTTGAGCCCAGGCGTCGCTGAAGGACTGGCGGGTGATGGCGGAAGCGAAGGCGCAGCCGGAGCTCCAGAAGGCCGCAGTGGCAGCAGGAGGACAGCCAACAAAACGAACACCGGGGGGAGTGAGGAGGCCAACTGAATCCGAGGGACGGAGTGACGGAGCGGAGACGGAGGAGTGCAGTCCAGAGGGGAGGGCAGGCTGATGAATGACCAAGGTGTGAGTGGAGGCAGGATGGAGACTGGTGAAGCTGGAGGACTGATGGGCAACGGTGGAGCAGAAGGAGGTTGGAGCCGGGGTGAAGGTAATCGCCCAGAGGTCCGAGGTGGAGATCTGGGCGAGGGGGCTTGAGGTGAAGGTTCAGTGAAGACACACATGGGAGGCGAGAGAGGGAGGCAGGGAGGGAAAACAGTCTTTACAAAGTTCATAATAAAGAGCTCGGTGGTGGCAGGAGCGGCTGGCTCAGCGGCGGCGGCTGGAGCGACTGGCTCGGCGGCGGCGGCTGGAGCGGCAGGCTCGGCGGCGGCGGCTGGAGCTGAGGGCTCGGCGGCGGCGGCTGGAGCTGAGGGCTCGGCGGCGGCGGCTGGAGCTGAGGGCTCGGAGCTGAGGGCTCGGAGAGGGTTGGAGCGGCAGGCTCGGAGAGGGTTGGAGCGGCAGGCTCGGAGAGGGTTGGAGCGGCAGGCTCGGAGAGGGTTGGAGCGGCAGGCTCGGAGAGGGTTGGAGCCGAGGGCTCGGCGGCGGCTGGAGCTGCTTGCTCGGCGGAGACTGGAGCGGCTTGCTCGGCGGAGACTGGAGCGGCTTGCTCGGCGGAGACTGGAGCGGCTTGCTCGGCGGAGACTGGAGCGGCTTGCTCGGCGGAGACTGGAGCGGCTTGCTCGGCGGAGACTGGAGCGGCTTGCTCGGCGGAGACTGGAGCGGCTTGCTCGGCGGAGACTGGAGCGGCTTGCTCGGCGGAGACTGGAGCGGCTTGCTCGGCGGAGACTGGAGCGGCTTGCTCGGCGGAGACTGGAGCGGCTTGCTCGGCGGAGACTGGAGCGGCTTGCTCGGCGGAGACTGGAGCGCTTGGCTCGGCGGAGACTGGAGAGCTTGGCTCGGCGGAGACTGGAGAACTTGGCTCGGCGGAGACTGGAGAACTTGGCTCTGTCCAAAAGTCTATAAGCCAGGCCACCTCACTAGGTGGCTCGCACAGGGTTGGAGCAGGCTCTGGAGACACTGGAGCGGGCTCTGGAGACACTGGAGCGGGCTCTGGAGAGACTGGAGCCTCTTTCTTCCTCCTCCTCCGCTTACTGGGCCCAGTAGAGGAATGTGGGTCCAGCATGGGGCAGGCAGGGAGTTCGCTGGAGGGGTATGCGGAGGAAGCCGGAGGTTGACTGACTGGCCCGGCCAACCGTGTTTCTGGATGGACTGGACGACAACACTTATCCCGAACCCTATCCACGTAGAATTTGGAGCCATTTAACCACAAAATTAAATTGATAGTTTCGCTTAAGGAGAAACAAAAAACAGGTTCATCAAAACGGATAGTGTCGTCATCCAATCCATCCAAAAACAGGGAGATCAAAACTGCTTCAGGCCAGTCAGACAAATAAGCGAGCTCAACGAACTCCTCCACATACCTCTCCAGCGAACGACCCACCTGCAGAAGCCCGATAAGGTGATCGCTGGCTGTCAGGGTGAGAGGCGTTGGAGGAGCTGGATCCAGGGAGCCGGTGAAAGACTCCATTTTCTTTTCTGTGGAAAATCCGGTAGTTTTAGGTCCGTTCTTCTGTTACGGTATGCTGGTAGAGAGATGAGGCAGATACGGATTTCCACAATAAGGACACCACTTTAATAAACACAGGCAAGGAGACACCGAACATACGCTTAACACAAACAGAGAACGGACGAGGAGTGAAGGGAGTGAGTGCAATATATAGGGAGTGCTGACAATAGAGTCCAGGTGCAGGTGATGAGTAATGATGAGGAACTGACGAGGGAAGTGAGTGCAGGTGTGGAAACAGGAGGATCTTGGGATATGGAGTCCAGGGAAACAAGGGTTCTGTGACAGCTTCTTCTTCTTCTACGGTGGTTGGCATCCAGCTTATTGGTGCATTACCGCCCCCTTCTGCTCCAGACTGTGACGCGATTAGGACATCCGCGACATGCACACCTACGCACCATTTTAAAAAATATAGCAATACCAAAATACAAACAATGTAGAATAGCTTGAATACAGCGTGCGTCTCCCTCAGACTGTAAACGAAGCTCGGGCGCACTAGATAACATGTCATCAGCGTCGCTGTCTGGAGCAGAAGGGGGCGGTAATGCACCAATAAGCTGGATGCCAACCGCCGTAGAAGAAGAAGAAGCAGCGTCACTGTGGATAAAGTCGTATTTTTTGTTATTTTTGGACCAAAATGTATTTTAGATGCTTCAAAAACTTCTATCTAACCCACTGATGTCACATGGACTACTTTGATGATGTTTTTATTACCTTTCTGGACAGTGCACCGTACATACACTTTCAATGGAGGGACAGAAAGCTGTCGGACTAAATCTAAAATATCTTAAACTGTGTTCCGAAGATGAACGGAGGTCTTACGGGTTTGGAACGACATGAGGGTGAGTCATTAATGACATAATTTTCATTTTTGGGTGAACTAACCCTTTAACTCATGTCACTCAAAACCTGTATGCTGTTATGTTTGTTCGTGAAACACAAAAGATCATTTTTTAGGAATTTTCATACAGATCTTGATACAATGACAGCTCCAAAAAGAACAAAAAACATAGTCTGTCTATATACAAAAAGTCTGGTTCTGCAAGACTACAATCTTAAAGGGTTAGTTCACTCAAAAATGAATATTCTGTTAAGTACTCACCCTCATGTCGTTCTACACCTGTAAGACCTTTGTTCATCTTTGGAACACAAAGTAAGATATTTTTGATGAAATTCGAGAGGTATATGACTCCTCCATAGACAGCAATTTAAACACCACTTTCAGTGCCCAGAAAGGTAAAGACATTGTTAAAAAAGTCGCTGTGACTACAGTGGTTCAACCTTAATATTATGAAGTGACAAGAATACTTTTTGTGCGCAAAAACACAAAAATAACGACTTTATTCAACAATGGGCACGTACACACTACAGCTAAATTCGGTTGTCAGTTCACCTTTTAGTGCTTAATCGCGTTCTGTACACACACAGTTCAGTAAAATACGAGAGTGACAACCGCATTCTACAACCGTATTAACTCCCGAAAAATACAGGTAGTGACAACCGCATTTACAGAAATTCTATGCAGTGTGTACGGAACCGAACTGAACAACTAGTTGTTAATGACGGTTACGTGCACCGGTAACGTGTGTCTCTTGTGTATGTCGCGAGCTGTCTGAAACAGGCTGTCCAAGCATAAAACAAGACGCCTCCATCGACAGTGTTAGTGTGTTTAAATTGCTGAAAATAACGAATGTTTTGTCACTTTAATATTACTTTGGTCACGATAACGGATACCAAACATGAGAGACGCCAGAACGTCGTTATGGTTTCCAAGTTGTCAATCATTGCAGTTTCAAGAGTGAGTTGTGTTCTGTACACACACGTAACGATAATTTAGGGGATTCAGTCCCGCATTTAAATGCGGTTGTCACTCCTGAAACTTGCAGTGTGTACGTGGCCAATATCTTCTCTTCTGTGTCATTCTCGTATGCTGTTTATGCTTAGCACTTCAAGGTTCTATGTCAGAACGGCAGCTTAGTATTGGCCAGCTCTTGCGTCGTGCTGCTCACGTGAACAGCCTCTGCCAATACAGAGTCGGCGTTCTGATGTAGAACCTTGAAACTTAAAGGGTTCTGTGAGGTGCTTCATACTGTATATTGAAACTTTTTAGGGGTTCCCATCATGGGATCATTTTATGGATGAAGAATTAATGTTGTTTTAATTTTAATTTTATTAATTGAACATATCGTAAACAAACTTGATCACTAGAAAAAAAAAAACTGAAATAACCTATTAAACATGAAAGTATTATGCAATCATTTAAGACATTTCTAATTATATAAAACCTTTTAGCATAAAGAGTTCTTTAAAATTCAGGCAGGAACCCTAGGGTTCGATATAGAGGACCATTGAAACCTTTTTCTAAGAGTGAGCTAATTCTCCTAAAAACACTTGCCTTGAAAGTGTGAAATCTTTGTTCAGGTACCATAACAGTAACCATTATGCACCACCCTGTTAGATCTTCTGTGAGTGAAAGAAGGACAGTATCAGAGGCTTGTAATTGTATATTGAATTGGCTTAATTTATATTTATGCAGAAATATTCTCCATCCAGATGAATGGTCACTGAACTGTATATGTTCTTTCTCTCTTCAGGAATGCCAGCTGTTCTTGCTCTAGCTGGCCTGGTTCTGATGCTGCTCACCACAAGTGTCAGGTCCCAGTCGGCAGAGCTGAGGTTCCAGGGCCAGACTCAGTTTGTTGTGAATGAGAGCAGCAGGGCCATAGTGCGTCTTGTGGTGGAACGAGTTGGAGATCCAGTTAATGTCACGGCTCTCGTTCTAGTAAGTTTTGAAGAGCAATCTGCATGAGTGGTTAATCCTTGTTACTATCAGTTTGTGTGTCTGTCAGTTGTTTCGGGTTTGTAAAGTATGTAGCAAACCTAGTGGTTTTATCAAAATAAATATAAAATGTAATTAAATTAAACTGTATTATGCTGCTCAAAATGTTGCTATTTTGGTGCTATTTCGTGCTTTAAAAGAGTTTTTGGTAACACTTTTATTTTAGTGTCTTTGTTTACATGTACTTTTTGTAGTAAAATGAGTAAATTATGAATAATTACATGCAACTAACCCTAAAACAAACCATATTCCTAACCCCAACCCTGTAGTTATACATATTGTATATTAACATTGCTATGTACTTAAATGTGTAACACTGTAACACAGACACCTTAAAGGTGCCCTAGAACGTTTTTTTAAAAAGATGTAATATAAGTCTAAGGTGTCTCCTGAATGTGTCTGTGAAGTTTCAGCTCAAAATACCCCATAGATTTTTTTTAATTCATTTTTTTAACTGCCTATTTTGGGGCATAATTATAAATGAGCCGATTCAGGGCTACTGGCCCTTTAATTCTCGTGCTCCACGCCCACGGAGCTCGCGCTTGCCTTGAACAGTGCATAAACAAAGTTTACACAGCTAATATAACCCTCAAATGGATCTTTACAAAGTGTTCGTCATGCATGCGGCGTGCATGCGTCGGATTATGTGAGTATTGTATACTGTTATATTGTTTACATTTGATTCTGAATGAATTTGAGGCTGTGCTCCGTGGCTAACAGCTAATGCTACACTATTGGAGAGATTTATAAAGAATGAAGTTGTGTTTATGCATTATACAGACTGCAAGTGTTTAATAATGAAAATAGCGACGGCTCTTGTCTCCGTGAATACAGTAAGAAACGATGGTAACTTTAACCACATTTAACAGTACATTAGCAACATGCTAACGAAACATTTATAAAGACAATTTACAAATATCACTAAAAATATCATGTTATCATGGATCATGTCAGTTATTATTGCTCCATCTGCCATTTTTCGCTATTGTTCTTGCTTGCTTACCTAGTCTGATGATTCACCTGTGCAGATCCAGACGTTACTGGCTGCCCTTGTCTAATGCCTTTCATAATGTTGGGAACATGGGCTGGCATATGCAAATACTGGGGCGTACACCCCGACTGTTACGTAACAGTCGGTGTTATGTTGAGATTCGCCTGTTCTTCAGAGGTCTTTTAAACAAATGAGATTTATATAAGAAGGAGGAAACAATGGAGTTTGAGACTCACTGTATGTCATTTCCATGTACTGAACTCTTGTTATTTGACTATGCCAAGATAAATTCAATTTTTCATTCGAGGGCACCTTTAAAATAAAGTGTAGCCCTTTTTTTATTGGAAAGAACTGCCGGTAAATTAACATAGTTTCTTTGTGCCTTTTAATAAATGTAACAATGTAACAATGTAAAAAAAGAATTGTTCTTTTAATTGTATCAGTAGTAAGTCATAGGGACACACTAATGGCACATAATACAAGCATGGTGAGAAAGAAATAGTCATAGGAAGCAGAATGACATTTTGTACTGTACATTTGATTTAGGCTCCACAGTCCTCTGTACTGCCTGATGTGTTAATGCCTTAACAGCTGGTTGTGTCTCAACACCCAAACATCTGTGTGGCAAATCATAGCATAGCACATATGGCCATAATTAGCATAGAAACACAAATATGCCTACTGTCAACACAGGCAGTGCCTGTTTAGCACTCATGGTAAGTGGGCAAGTGTTGCCGGTTCATTGAATGGCTTCCATAAATTCACAGCAAAGGAAGGATCTAAGAGCCCGTTTTGTAGCGGCTTACAGTGGGTGGCATCAAAGCATTTGCTAGAGGTGGCAGTTGTCAACCAGATGGTGCCAGTTGAGTTTAAGAGAGGTCAGGGATTTCCCGTCACAAACTTTGAGATGTTTTATAAAGAACCGTTTTCTCACAATGCAAGTCTTAGATTTTGTTCAGCATGTTCCGAAAGAAAGAAAGAAAGAAAGAAAGAAAGAAAGAACATTTATGCTTTAAAATAATTGTTCCCAAAACTAAAACTCCATGTTCTTGTTTTCCATGCATTATCTTGTGCTTGTCCAGCTTCAGGGAGAGGATACTGGTGACTTTGAGGCCACAACTGCAGCTGCTTTTCTCCTGTCCTCTGAAAGCAGTAAAACTATCTTCATTGCTGTGAGGGATGATGACATACCTGAGGCTGATGAGACCTTTGTGTTCAACCTCCGCCTGCAGGTAATACTTGAATCGGGGAACTCTGACTCTCTGGAGGTAGAGCCCAGTGGTTAAAGATCTATGCATGTAATTAAAAGGGTTTAGCTTCAAATCCAGTAAAAGCTGACCGAAAGTGCCTGTGACCAAGACACTTAATTTTTGGGTTGTTTAAGGGGGTCTTGTTTTCTAGTAAAATAAAAATAAATAAATCTTTATATCTAAGCATCCATAAAACAATTTATATAAGCAGCAAAATTATGTAAGATAATAAGGCTTGTTTTCAGAGAATATATTTTAGTATTATAGTTTTGTTTTTCTTACCCCATTACCAAATTGCTAGGGTTTTGTTTTGTTTTGTTTGCTTTTTTCACTTTTGTTTTGTTTGTTTTCATTTTGTTTTATTCGTTTTTGTTAGCTTTCATTTTTATACTTTTTCTTTTTAATTTTAGTTTTAATAATTTTGTTTTGTGGTTGTCTTTTTATTCTTATTTTGTATTTAGCTTTAATTTATTTTTATTTCAGTTTACTTTCAGTAATTTTAGTACTTTTTAAAACTTTTTTGAATTTTATTTTTTAGATGTAAGTTTTTCATACAATTATTATATTTATTTTCTTTTAGCTTCATTTCAATTAATGAAAATTATCTGTTTTACTTAACTACATTGGTTTTATGAGATCAATGCTTAAAACAATAAAACATTTGCCAGTGCAGATGAAAAATAAACTTGAATAAATAAAATTAACTTAAAAGATATATTCTCAAAAAGAAGTTTAAATATTGTTAGCTGAAAAAATGAGAACAATTCTGATTGAGAAGAAAAGAAACTTCTTACTGTGTCACTTAAATTTGCTTCAGGTGCAAATATTGGAGTGTTAACTTTTAATGCACACATTTTTGCTGTTTTTTCATCACCTCTAATAAATGAGTTTCAAATGTGTCTGTGTATGTGTGACAGAGACAGAAGTCTCTTCCTTTACCTCTATATTTCCTCTTCCCATTTTTAAGAGTAATCCATCTCAAAAGTGGGAATCCCAGAGTGGTTGAAGTTCTTGCTTGAGTGGACAACACTGAAAGCTTGTCAACTGTTCAGCCACAGCTCAACGGCCCATAAGCCCTTGCATGTTCTTTGATGGGTTCCACTAGCTTTTTATAAGGGTTAAGTAATGGCACTGCAATAGCAACCCTACGTTAGAAGTCACCTTCAAGCGAAATAACCAACTGTGACAGCCACAACTGTCAGTGCCGTAAGATTAAAGAGCCGTTATGCGAAGCTAATCACTATAAGAAAAGCACAAGCCTGGAAATAAGCTTCCTATAACACGCAAAGGAGGAGAATTTCCTAGCAGCTTAATTTACGTACCTTTAGTGGCTACAAATGGAACTGCAGAAATAACACCTGTTTCCAAAAGGTTTTCCACAGGTTTTATGCAATTAGTTGATTCAGAATATCATATGACCAGATACTTGGTTTGTTTTTTTACTAATATTTCTGTGTATATTTTGTATTTAGATGCACAGGAGAACTTCTCACCAAAAAATAAAAAAATAAATAAATAATCAACACGTGCATGGACACATGATTTTGGTTTAACCTCGTTCTAATGTTACACTGCGTTCCAAATGATTATGCAATTGACATATCAGTAAGATTTCAGTACAAAAAACATTCAGATTTTAGTTTTTCTAAGAAAAAGTTTGTTTGTTTATTTATCCATGTCTTTTTAGATAACTGGTATCAATCTCAGACAAAATAATTTGCCAGATCTATATGGGAACCCTACTTAGAGGTTGTTCCACATTATTAAGCAAGTCACAGTTCTCATGCAATATGGGGAGGAAGAAAGATCTTTCTGAAGATGAAAGCATGAAATGGTGCAATGTTGTGCAAAAGGCATGAAAACAACTAGTATTGTGTGAAACTGAATGGAGATTATCAAATTATCATAAGATTTGTGAGTGATTTAGAGCATAGCAGAACTCGGTCAGATAAAGGCTTATTAATGAAAGTTCCTATAAAAAAAATAATTGTATTAAAAGGGCAGCTATAAAAAAAGCCAGTGTTGAGCAGCAAACAGGTATTTGAAGCTGCTGGTGTCTCTGGAATCTTGAGAACCTCACCATGCAGGCTGGCAGTTGTGCGTAAAGATGCATTTTAGACACCACTAACCAAACCTAACAAAGAAAAACATTTACAGTGGGTGTAGAAATACATTTTCAAATAGTTTTATTGCTGTGGTGTTTTTTTACAGCATGGGATAGTGCATAGTGCATTGTACAATAGTGCATTGTACTATGCACTATCCTCCTTTTTATACCATAGCTGAAAATGGCCAGTTATGAGCTCCACATATCTTGCAAAAGTCATTTTAATACCCTCCATCTCACTTCCCAGTATTCCAGCCCAAATCATCACCCGCCAGCTCCTTGCTGACGTCGCAGTCTTGTTGGAACATGGTGGCCGTTCACCAACCATCCAGAAATCCATCCATTTAGACCATCCATTGTAGTACGGCATTAGTCAGTGAATAAAACTATTTAAAAATTAGTCGTCATGTATTTCTAAACCCACTGTAAATGTTTCTCTTTGTTAGGTTTGGTTAGTGGTGTCTAAAATGCATCTTTACGCACAACTGCCAGCCTGCATGGTGAGGTTCTCAAGACTCCAGAGACACCAGCAGCTTCAAATACCTGTTTGCTGCTCAACACTGGCTTTTTTTTATAGCTGCTCTTTTAATACAATTCATTTTTTTGATAGGAACTTTCATTAATAAGCCTTTATCTGACCGAGTTCTGCTGTGCTCTAAATCACTCACAAATCTTATGATAATTCGATAATCTCCATTCAGTTTCACACAGTATTAGTTGTTTTCATGCCTTTTGCACAACATTGCACCATTTCATGCTTTTCATCTTCAGAAAGATCTTTCTTCCTCCCCATATTGCATGAGAACTGTGACGTGCTTAATAATGTGGAACAACCTCTAAGAAGGGTTTCCATAGACCTGGCAAATTATTTTGTCTGAGATTGATACCAGTTATCTAAAAAGACATGGATAAATAAATGAACAAACATTTTCTTAGAAAAACTAAAATCTGAATGTTTATTGTACAGAAAACTTACTGATTTGTCTCTTGCATAATAATTTGGAACGCAGTGTAATGAGCAACCACATGCAAAAAGCTAGTAATTTGCATAAACACACCCAAGCTACCATATAAGGGCTTTTCATACAGCCTTTCGTCACTCTCTGCTCTCTAAAGACGAACCTTGAGAAGTGTCATGTGTGTTATCCTCAAAACCAGTTCAAACACAATAAGCACCTTTATTATGTTATTTTGTAACTTGCAAGTAAGCTATTTTCCATGAGTGCGAGACTTCCGATTCATTAGCCACTATAGATAAATAACTAGAAGAATATAAAAGTGCAGTAAACGGTAAAACTATTTGTGCTAGGAACCAGTGATTATTTTTATGATAATAAATTAAAATTATATAATGACAAATACCAGTTTGTAATGTCAAACAGCATAATGAACTGTTTTTGTACAGCTAAAATAATTTCATTGTCTGACTCTGGAAGCCTCACATATTCGTCTTGTTCAGCAAATGGCTAAAACCGTTAAAAATAAGGTGGATAGACCCAGATTACATAGACCTCTCATTAGCATACTTATTTCTAATTTGTTCATGAAAAGTTTTGTATGCAGACGTCATGCACAAATTTGTGTGTACACATGGTTGGTGAATGAGACCCACTGTTTAGAAATTTAGAACAATTGGCTTACTTTTAGTCATCTCATTAAACTGAGATGGAGGATTTTTTACATAAAAAATGACATTCATCACATTTGTGTTGTCTAAGGACGTGTTTCTTATAGCAGAGTCTCATTTGAGGGCCTCTCTTTACTGTGTTGTCCCTGTATGTTGACAGTGAGTGATTAATGACAACAGGTCGCGGCTCCACTGTCTACTTGTCCGCTGTTTAACAAATGAACCTCAGGCTGGCAGAATGGGGAAACTTAGGGTTGACAAAAGACCACTGGCATGAAATGAAACCCTAGCTGAAGGCACTAAAAGGAACCCAAGACAGTCCTTAAGAGTAATTTACATGAAACATATGCTAATTATTGAAAGAAGAAAAAAAACATAATGGGGAAAAGAAAACTGTTGTTCTGTATTCCCCACACTCCATTATCTCGCTTATCATTTTTTAATGAAAATGTTTGCAAGCAAGTCTAATAAATGTCTGTTACTGAAGTATCTCTATAGATGTTTTTATACTCTGCACTGGGACAAGGAGGGAGGGCATTTGTGCGTTGTAGTACCGAGCTGGACCTCTGTCACAGTGAGCAGGGAATTGTCTGAGCGTGTGTATTCCATGTCTGTGTTTCCACTGCAACAAGAGTGAAAGAAATCTCTGTTACAGCTGGGAAAAACTCATTTTAGTGGTGTGCTCAAAAGAGGGTTTATGTTCTTACATGGTCATGCTCTTTTTATCTCTTTTTGTACTCTGTATCACAGACACTCATACACAATTAAAAAATATGCATTCAATATGTTTAATCTGAAATTCACAATTTCTGCATATACAGGTGTGGAAGTATGTGTGTGTATTTATTTCTGTAATATGTATTTCTACATACATTGGTTATAGATTTTGGTTTGATTTGCACAGCAACAGACAATCAGTCACAATAAAGTGAAAAGAAAAGAAAAAAGAAAGAATACAGTGAACTTGATTTCATCAAGTACAACATGTTCCTGAAACAACATCTTTGTTGATCCTGGAATAACATTCCAATCAACAAATCAGATTTGAGGGACAGATTACAGTTTGTCAAGTTTAGACTTACAACCAGGGTTAGTTGCTTCTACATCAGTGGTATTCGTCTATCATTTCCCTCTGATTTTAGGGATAACTTATAGGGCTAGGCTAGGTTTAGGGGTAGGGATAGGGTTAGGATTACATTTTGGATAGAAATGTTGTTCCAGGATCAACAAAATATGGCATGGTTACCATATACAGTACAGTCCAAAAGTTTGGAACCACTAAGATTGTTAATGTTTTTAAAAGAAGTTTCGTCTGCTCACCAAGGCTACATTTATTTAATTAAAAATAAAGTAAAAAACAGTAATATTGTGAAATAGTATTACAATTTAAAATAACTGTTTTCTATTTGAATATATTTCACAAAGTAATTTATTCCTGTGATGGCAAAGCTGAATTTTCAGCATCATTACTCCAGTCTTCAGTGTCACATGATCCTTCAGAAATCATTCTAATATGCTGATCTGCTGCTCAAGAAACATTTAATGTGTACAATTGTACAAAATATTTGTGTACAATATTTTTTTTCAGGATTATTTGATGAATAGAAAGTTCAAAAGAACAGTGTTTATCTGAAATCTAATCTTTTGTAACATTATAAATGTCTTTACTGCCACTTTTGATTGATTTAATGCATCCTTGCTGAATAAAAGTATTAATTTCTTTAATTTCTTTTCAAAAATAAATATAAAAATTCGTACTGACCCCAAACTTTTGAACGGTAGTGTATAATGCTACAGAAGCTTTGTATTTCAGATAAATGCTGTTCTTTTGAACTTTCTATTCATCAAGGAATCCTGAAAAAAAAAGTACACAACTGTTTTCAACATTGAAAATAATCATAAATGTTTACTTGAGCAGCAGATCAGCATATTAGAATGATTTCTGAAGGATCATGTGACACTGAAGACTGGAGTAACGATGCTGAAAATTCAGCTTTGCATCACAGGAATAAATTACTTTTTCAAATATATTTAAATAGTACACAGTTATTTTAAATTGTAATAATATTTCACAATATTACTGGTTTTTTACTGTATTTTTAATTAAATAAATGTAGCCTTGGTGAGCAGACGAAACTTCTTTTAAAAACATTAAAAATCTTCCAAACTTTTGGACTGTACTGTACATTTTTTTTTTTTCTCAGTTAAATTATTTACTTTTTCAGAGCTCATCAAATGGTGTGAGGGTGGGAACTCCAAATACTGCCACCATCACCATCCTGTCTAATGACAATGCCTTTGGGATAATTTCCTTCAACTCAGTAAGTTTCTTTTTATTTCCTCAATGAACAGCAGGAAGAAACTGTTCAGAGCATGCTGGGGAGGGGTGACTGTAACTTAGCATGATCTGTGTGGGGGGTAATTAAACTCTAGAGAGTTGTGGAGGGGTCGATGGATGGGAAAGTGAGAGTGAGGGAGTGGTATGGGTCAGATGCCTGAGAGGAAAGGTTGTTGAGATGGGAGTCCAGGGAGACTACTGAGTGGCTGAGAATTTTAAGAAAAAAAGGCAAGCAATTTACTGAATGGATTAGCTTGTTAATAATGTATATTTCAATGTTGTCATGGAAACTGACTTCTTATATTATCACATTGACATAATTGATTCTTTATGTTCTTTTACTAAAAATCAGTGTGCCTTGATTGTTTTAACTAGATTTTAACTCATTCTGAATCTACTTGGCCATTGTTTCACAACATATTTTATAATAATAGTAGTGCGAATTTCTGAAGAGAGTAGTTGTGAATGTCAGTGAAATGATATAAGGACACCGCAAGCTACAATATAGAACATATTTTTTAAACACTTGCATAGTACATTTATTATTCAAAGGAAGTACCCACTCAGAGAATATGCCATGCCGGACACAACCTAGTAATCCTGAAGACTTAGATTAGCTATAGTTCAGGTTGTAGATAAACTCTGCAGGAACTTGGCCCTCCAGGACCAGGACTGGACATCCGTGTCATGGGACCTCTTCTCTTGATCTGTTAAAGCAGTTCCTGATATCCCTAATTTCTAATTCTGTCAGTCCATAGATGAACCAGTGATTGAAGTTTGCTTTTTGTTTAGACCTCCCTCATTACTGTGGAGGAGCCAAGAGGTAGAAGCCAGTATGTGCCTCTCACTCTTCTCCGAGAGAAGGGAACCTATGGAACTGTGACCGTCAACTTTGAGGTGAGCATTGCCAGACAGTTTGTGACTCTGCAGAGGAAAAAAAAAAAACCTTGTGGTTGTTGATTATATTGCATATTCTCTATCTGTATTTTTTTTATTAATTCACAGATTTTTGGAGGTCCAAACCCTGCCAGTGAAGATCTCAGTCCAGACATGGGGAACATCACTATTCCTCCTGGTCGTGCTGTTGTAATTTTCAGCATCATGATACAAGATGACAAGGTACTGTTTTTTTTTTTTTTTTTTTTAATAAACAGCTTAAAGTTAATGTGAAACCCATTTGCAACACTTTTTTTTTTTTCTGAAATGTGCGCATTTCTGAGAGAATTTGTCTTTTTAATGAGAAAAACGTGCAGGCTGAGACTTGATTTCATCCATTCACAGTTGATTGAATTCTAAGAAGTGGGTTATATTTCCAGACTGTTTGGAGAAGAGGGGCCAAGAATGTGCATTTTGACTATATTTATTATATTTCTCAATTTGCGTGTATGCTGTGGAAGCTTGTTTCCACCACTGAATAATAATAATAATAAAAAAGAGGTAATTGCCTTTTTTTTTTTTTTTTTTTATCTCACAATTCTGACTTTTTTTCTCAGAATTGCATGATATAAACTTGTTGTAAAGTCAGAATTCTGAGAAAAGTCAGTCTTTTTTTATTCAGAATTGGACTTTATAACTCGCAATTGCGAGTTTATATCTTGCAATTTTAAGAAAATAAATCAGAATTGCGAGATATAAACTCACAATTGTGAGAAAAAAGTAGGAATTGTGAGATATAAACTCGCCATTGCGAGGAAAAAAAAGTCAGAAATGCGAGAAAAGGTCTGAATTGTGAGAAATTGCAAGAAAAGTCTTTTTTTTCCCCTCAGATTTGGACTTTATAACTCTCAATTGTCTATTTTTTGTTTCTTTTTGACCTTAATAAAACGTCACATCAACAGTTAGATGTTCTGCATAAGTCTTAATCATAATATGTGTTGATTTTTATCTCAAATCTCCTTTAGCTTCCAGAAGATGATGAAACCTTCACAGTGCGTTTGACAGAAGCAGCTGGCGGAGCGTTACTCAATCCTAACAGAAGCAGTGTGCAGATCAAGATCTCCCGTAATGATGCTCCCATCCGCTTCTCCAAGCCCACACTGGTTGTGCCGGAGAATGTCGGTGTCATTTCTCTTACCGTTACACGTGGTAGAACTGAGGATGGTCTTCTGATCGGTTCTGATGACAGAACAGTATCTGTGGCCTATGCAGTAGTTACGGGCAGTGGGGCGGCCAGTGCTACACTGTTGGCAGACTTTGTGGATCTACAGACAGAGAGGATGGTTGTTTTCCCTCCAGGGGTCCATGAAACAGAACTCCGCTTCAGCATCAGAGATGACAACATTCCGGAGATTGCAGAGTCTTTCCAGGTGGTTCTTCTGGAAGAGACCCTATTGGGGGACGCGGTGCTGATGACTCCAAGTATGGCACTTGTGACCATCGAACCCAATGATAAGCCTTATGGAGTCCTGTCAATCAGTCCTTCCCCAATACAACCACACATCATCAATGAAGACCTGAACCCGATGTAAGTAGAATATTGTTTACAGTGTAAAGATACTTGCATTAAAGGGTTAGTTCACCCAAAAATGAAAATTCTGTCATTAATTACTCATGTCGTTCCACACCCGTAAGACCTTCGTTCATTTTCAGAACACAAATGAAGATATTTTTGATGAAATAAAGAGCTTTCTGACTCCTCCATAGACAGCAATTTAACCACCACTTTCAAGGTCCAGAAAGGTATTAAAGACATAAAATAGTCGACGTGAATGCAGTGGTTAATGTTATGAAGCGACGAGAATACTTATTGTGCACAAAAACAAAACAAAAAAAATTACGACTTCATAAATTATAATTATAAATCATACACTGATAAAGTTTCTCTGTCTCAGATACAAAGGCATCATCATTGTGCGTAATGGAGGAACTCATGGAGCTGTTTCAGTTCAATGGAATATTACGAGAAACTCCACAGATAGGACTCCAGTCTCTGCCGACCTTAACCCTGTGTCGGGTACCCTGAGGTTTGCTGAGGGCCAGATGAATGCTGTACTGCCTTTAAACATCACTCAGGACAACCTTCCTGAAGAAGCAGAGGCCTTCCTCCTCAGATTGATCCCAGGATCTGTACAAGGAGGGGCTGAAGTGGATGAGCCTATGGAAGTGAGTGCTTGGCATGTGTTTGGTCTTTAGCTAATGCGTTTAGAGAATCTGTTTGGATTGCAGATCATAGATCGGTGGTTGCTCAATTCTGAGGTGGATTTAGTTATGAAAAACTAAAGTGCGAGTTGACGTTGATGACAACTTAAAGCACTCTTTTTCATTTTTGGAAGGAGAATATTATTATTCATAGTGTACCCGGGCACTGGTTGTCTTACATGTTGAAATGTCACCCTCTTTGATGATATTCTAGACCTTTATGCTTCATTTCAGACAGCCATGGTAGCAGATCCCTCTTGGACCTCACTGGGAGGTTTGTGGTGAGACATCCAGGGAGGTTGTTGTCTTACTCTGGCTCAGACCCCTTGTCAAAGAGGAAGTTCCTGGATCAGAGCTGGTTCTTAGTTACCATCTGGGCAGCACTTAGTCCGTTTAAGCGGATGTGGTGTAAAATGAGACACATGTGTCTCTCTGGCACAGCAGCATCACAGACTGCTGGTTACACTGAGTGTCACTTGGGTGTTCCCTTCATGTGGTCCCAGCACAAAATAGCCCACAGCAGAGCCTGTGGGAGGCTGTGTGTTCTCTTTATAACTTGTCTGTTGCAACTTTGATTATGTGTGAAAGGAGTGGATAAATCCAACCCGTGTTTATGTATAAACCCATCAGTTACCCATAAGTGTAAGCAGGAGTTTGATGGCTGAATTGGCTTTGCAGGATGTGAAAACTAAGTGTGAGGAGCCTATTCATGTCAACTGTCTGTAAATTCACTGAAAAAAAAATCCCCAAATTGCAGTACTACAAATATTTAGAGAGGTCTTGTGCCTTGGTCTGATGAGGCTTGGGTAAATGACAGAGTAATAAACTAGCCATGAATGCTATTTTTACACTCTCGTGATGTCTAATGAAAGAGAAGGGCTTTCTAAGATTAGTTCGCTGTGAGTTTTACACAGATAGTCTGATGTTACATTCACTGTAATGAATGGTGACAGTTGTTTATTGCTGTGTGTTACAGGTTTTTATATAGAGAGGAAAATATCAGGTTATGATAGAGGAAACTAAACTTTAAAGCAATGATTTAGTTGCAATTTCTGACATTGTGAATTACTACAGATGATATTGAGTCTTTCTTTAGGTATGATTGGAGTTAAAAAACTGAAATCATATTTATAGTAATTTGTTTCCATTGGAAATCTTTGGGGCAAGACACATCGGAGGGTTTAAAACCAGAAAAGTACAAATGTTTTGCACTTTTCAAGAAAATTTGCACTTTTACAATGTGCTTGTATATTTGTTAAAGTGTTTGTTTATATACATTTTAAATTGCGTTATTTGAGCTATGTGAGCTTTGCACATAACCAGACATGCTGTGACATGAGATAAAAAGGTATATTTACCATGTCAATAAGAGTTTTTGTTTTCCACCATGGCATAACAAGCGACAGGGGATTCTATTTTTGAAGTTGTTTATTTCTGCAACATTGTGGATGACAGCTATAAGTATCTGTTTTTTTTTTTTTTTTAACCACTATTTAAATTGTTTAATTTGAGTTGAATATCATTTTTTGCATTACTTCAATAGCCACAATGAAAGCGACAATGGATAATGGATTCAAATGGATTAAAAACAAGAAATGGATTCAAATTTTGAAAATTAAGGAAACAAGAACATTCAAATTTTGTATTTCATGTCTTTTTAATGAAATTGATTTTGTACTTATCCATTTCATTTTGATTGGGAGACAGCAGTGTACTTGCAGAGAGAGATGGACACACACTCTTGTGAATGGTTGTGATTCATGGTATAAACAGAAAAATTGCCTGTTGCTGGAATCTTATAAAATCGTGTTTAGTTAGGACACAGTGTTATGTGGTTGTTTTTTTGTTTTTTGTTTATTTTTGGCTTTGGGGCAACTGTTTTAGGATGAACCTCTGGTTGTGCATTACCAATGGAAATCCTGTGGGTTCTTTTTTTCTCTATATCTCCTTTTGGTATATACATTTGATATTTTGAATAGAACATGACAAAGACAAGAATAGTAAGTAATGTTGCATATAATGTAATGTCATCATTTACTCACCCTCATGTCTTTCCAAGCCTGTATGACTCTCTTTTAGAGAAATGCCTAGTGGTTTTTTTATTTGTTTTTTGTTTCGTATCATTTTGTTTTGTTTTGTTTTTTGTCATACATTGGAAGTCAATGGTCATTACAATAGTCATTAATATTTTTTGTGTCCCACATTTTTAGATCCAATGGGCGTTAATGTTTATTCTGGAGTAATGTTTTTTTGATCCATAGACTAAGTGAATTACTGTATTTTTGCTTGTTGGAACAAACTAAAGTTTGAGTGATTGAAATGATTGTCTATAGTAATTGTCTATTACTAAGCTTAACTATGGAAGACGGAACATTCCTGTAATGAAACGGAACTATTGTTCTTCTTTCACAGATGCTATTCTTCATTCAAGATAGTGATGATGTTTATGGTCAATTTGGCTTTCATCCAAGAAAGAATCAAAGTATTCAGAGTCAGCCAGAGGGACGCTTCCTGTCACTTAGCTTCCTCCGAGAAGGGGGGACCATGGGAGAGGTACGACTTACCCTAACTGCCCTCTACATACCTGCCAGACCATTGGACCCCTCCCGAGCCAGGGATGGGGTGCTGAATGGTACCAGTGTCAACAGTGTGCTGTTCAGTTCCGGTCAGTCACAAGCTCAACTCATCTTGCCCATTCGAAATGATGCCTTTCTGCAGAATGGGGCTCATTTCCTCATACAGGTAGGATATGTCATTTAAAGACCTTTTAACAATGTCAACATATGCATATACTGTTAAAATGTATAGCTTGAATTCTTTGTGGTTAAAAGCATCTGTATAAATATAAATTACTTTAATTATGAAGCTGTTTATTTCATTTATTTATTTATTTATATACCTAAAAGCATCAACTGTTTGTTGTTCATTAATTAGCAATATTGTGAGGACGTGCACTACTGATTTTTTTTTTTTTTTTTTTTTTTTTTTAGAAATTAATGCTTTTATTTAGCAAGGCTGTGTTAAATTGATCAAAAGTGAGCAAAAATGATCAAAAGTGAGCAAGATTTATAATTCAAATAAATGCTGTTCTTTTGAAATTTATATTCATCAATGAATCCTATTTTTTTATCATAGTTTCTACAAAAAAAAAAAAAAAAGTGTTTCTTGAGCTTTAAATCAGCATATTAGAATGATTGCTGAAGGATAGTGTGGCACTGAAGTGAAGTAATGGCTGCTGAAACTTCAGCCTTGCCACCACAGGATAATATTTCATTTAAAATATATACAATATAAAACAGTTACATTTTAATACTTTGATACTATATCTTTTAATACTAAAAAGTTCAATTGCAATCTCACAATATGACTGTTTTACTGTATTTTTGATCAAATAAATGCAGCCTTTGTGAGCATAAGAGACTTCTTTCAAAAACCTTTTAAAAAATCTTACAGACACAAAACGTTTTAACAGTAGTGTGGCTTCTGGCTTGTTGCCTTGGAATTAGTGTTGACTTGTTGATTATGTAGAGAAGCAATACAAGAGCCCTTGAAAGAGAGAAAAAATGCTCAGA